>NC_137119.1:35702347-35797347 GCF_949357685.1 Gobio gobio
GATAGATAGATAGATAGATAGATAGATAGATAGATAGATAGATAGATAGATAGATAGATAGATAGATAGATAGATAGATAGATAGATAGATAGATAGATAGATAGATAGATAGATAGATAGACAGATAAGACAGACAGACAGACAGACAGACAGAATGATAGACAGACAGCAAGACAGATAGACAGATAGACAGACAGAATGATAGATAGAGTGACAGATAGAGCGACAGAAAGATAGAATGATAGACAGAGTGATAGACAGAGTGACAGAATGATAGAAAGACAGAAAGACAGACAGAATGATAGATAGAGCAACAGATAGATAGAGCGACAGATAGATAGATAGATAGATAGATAGATAGATAGATAGATAGATAGATAGATAGATAGATAGATAGATAGATAGATAGATAGATAGATAGATAGATAGATAGATAGATAGATAGATAGATAGATAGATAGATAGATAGATAGATAGATAGATAGATAGATAGATAGATAGACAGAAAGACAGACAGAACGATAGATAGAGCGACAGATAGATAGATAGATAGATAGATAGATAGATAGATAGATAGATAGATAGATAGATAGATAGATAGATAGATAGATAGATAGATAGATAGATAGATAGATAGATAGATAGATAGATAGATAGATAGATAGACAGAACGATAGATAGAGCGACAGATAGATCGAGCGACAGATAGATCGATAGAATGATAGACAGAGTGACAGAACGATAGACAGACAGAAAGAGAGATAGACAGACAGAACAATAGGTAGAGCAACAGATAGATAGAATGATAGACAGAGTGACAGAACGATAGACAGACAGAACGATAGATAGAGCGACAGATAGATAGAATGATAGACAGAGTGACAGAACGATACAGACAGAAAGACAGATAGATAGACAGAACAATAGACAGAGCAACAGATAGAGCGACAGATAGATAGAATGATTTCCTCTATTATATTGATGTTTATTATCATCATTAATTTTATTATTAATGTTCACGTATAATTATTTATGTTCATATATGTATTATTATTTATGTTCATATATTCCTAGCTTTGGCAATATTGTACGATTTACATTCATGCCAATAAAGCAATATTGAATTTGAAAATTTGAATTTGAATTTGATAGACAGAGTGACAACAGATAGATAGACAGACAGATAGACAGACAGACACAGATAGACAGACAGAACAACAGAACGATAGACAGAGCGACAGATATATATAGATAGAATGACAGACATACATACAGAACGATAGATAGAGCAACAGACATAATGACAAACAGACTGACAGAACAACAGATAGATAGAGCAAAAGATAGACAGACGATAGATTTTCTGAATAGCCTAATTCAAGCTCTTGTCTGTAAACATTTTTGCTTTTTACAATAAAAAAACCTGAGAAAGGTGCGAGTCAAATGAAAATGGATTGTCTTTGGTAATGAAGATTATGGCTCAAACGCTGCTGATAGAACTTCACCATCTCACACTAGAGCTGCTCTGTTGAAGCAGGTAAACTAAAGCTTGTATCAGCGCTTTTCTTTCCCTATCCTGCCGCTGCTCATGCAGTGAGACCCCTCCTCCTTCCCATCATCCCCCCTCTTCAGGTACTCTCCGGAATGCCAATTTATTGTCCCCGTGCCATTCCGCGATTGTACAAATTCATTCTGCTTCCAATTAATTAGGACGAAAGAATACCAGAGCGAAAAGCAACTCCTGAGCCCGGGATTAATTGAAGTCAGCCACTGACACGCGGCATTTCTCAAAATAACTCGGAATGTCACATTCTGATGAGTGAAATAATTGGATGTAAGGACTTGAGGAAAACAAATGGCGGAATGGATATCACAACATTTCCATGGAAACATCATGATAAAAGCAGGACAGGTTGCCAAAACAGAGAGTCGCAAAGCCGTTTTTCGCTCTAAGGCTTTTATGTCCACCATCATCAAGCTAATTGCTGTATCTGTGAGCTAATGTTCCCATTCAGACGTCCCTATAATAGCCCTTCACTGTGGCAGTCCGGAAAAGAGCGATTCACAAAGACATCATTAGAGACAGGACGGATACTTCATGAGTCATGACCTTTGTTTTCTTCATACCGTCAAGGCCACTTCATATACGTACTATTGTTTATGCATGTTTCTTTAACTATGGGTGCTTTAACCCTGCAGATTTAAATCAAATAAACTCTTCGTACTAGTTTTATTAATATGCACTAACAATGCATAAAATAATCGTTTGACGCGTAGTGTAAACTACGTCATTTCCACTTCATTTTTTTAATTCTTAGAATAAACTTGCCAACTCAAGGTTAATTTCATAGCTAGAATTGAATCTATCCTGAATACACACATAATTTTTACACTTTTTGCATAATCTGACAAAATTACAGTTTGTGATGGAAAATATAGCACAACTAAAATTTGTGGAAGAATGTATAAAGTTGATACTCCTGAATCTAAAGGTGACGTAGTTAGACGTTACATGTACTTATTATAGTAATAACATAAATTATGCATAATTACAAGTAACTCTATAGTAAGTACATGTAGTAGTTAAATAAAATTACTAAAATAAATTATTACTTATTTGAGCATGTACAATGTAACATCACCTTAAATTTAAGTGTAACCAGATTTAAATCAAATAAACTCTTCGTACTAGTTTTATTAATATGCACTAACAATGCATAAAATAATCGTTTGACGCGTAGTGGAAACTACGTCATAATAAAGTGTAACCGAATAATTTTTTTTTGTTTTTAATTCTAAAACCTTCAGCACCCCAAATTGATTGCCTATATGAATTTCTACTGAAAACAAGATTTTTCACAAGAAAAATATTACCCTTTTTTTAATATTTCAAAAATCTGAAATGAAACTCATTCAGAAATCTAAAACGGTCCTAAACTAAATAAAACAATTGAATTGTTTAGCACAGGGATTCCCAATCGTTTTCGTCAGCCAAACTCCTTTGACCTAAAACTGAAGTACCCCCTGTTAATATTTCAATCATTTAACAATACATTTGCATATCCACAGTTCTCTGATGTTGGTTAATTATGGAAGCTTGTCTCTGCCATGGAATAAAAACAAAAATAAAAAGGTCATTGCGAATTTTATCTCACAATTCTGACTTTTTTTCTCACATTTGCGCAATGTAAACATGCAATTGCATGTAATAAAGTCAGAATTGTGAGATATAAAGTCGCAATTGCAAGAAAATGTCCAACACAATCTCACAGCAATTTGTACGCATTTTACGATGTGACTAAATCGTACAAATTCGTATGACCTCACTCGTATGTTTTCGTACGATTTGTCTAGACACCCGTGATGGGTAGGTTTAGGGCCGGGGTTATGGGTGGTCCTTCCTGGTGACACTTTTTGAAAAATCGTACAAATTAGTACATCCTCACTCGTACGACCTCACTTGTATGAATTCGTATGATTTTTCAAAAAGCTTTCTCGTAGCCACCTTGAAAAAAATATATACGAATTGCCGTGAGATCGAGTTGAAATGTCAGACGCAAGCTGAGTTTTTCCCCGGACTTGATAACTTGCAACTGCGATTTTTTATCCCGCAACTCTTACTCTCACAGCAATTTGTATGTATTCTATGAGGTGGCTAATTCGTATGACCTCACTCGTATGTTTTCGTACGATTTGTCTAGACCCCAGTAATGGGTAGGTTTAGGGGTGGGATTAGGGGTGGTCCTTTCTGATGATGCTTTTTGAAAAATCGTACAAATTTGAATGAGTGAGGCCACACGAATTTGTGCGAATTAGCCACCTCATAAAATAAGTACGAATTGCTGCGAGATCGGGTTGAAATGTCAGACGTGAGCTGACTTTCCCCCCCCTAAGAATTGGACTTGATAACTTGTGATTGCGATTTTATATCCCGCAACTCTTCTCAGCCGCAATTGCAAGTTATCAAGTCCAATTCTGAGGAGGGGAATTCAGCTCATGTCTGACATTTCAACCCGATCTCACTGCAATTTGTATGTATTTTATGAGGTGGCTAATTCGTACGACCTCACTTGTATGTTTTCGTACGATTTGTCTAGACACCCGTGATGGGTAGGTTTAGGGGCAGGATTAGGGGTGGTCCTTCCTAATGACACTTTTTGAAAAATCGTACGAATTAGTACAACCTCACTCGTATGTCCTCACTTGTATGAATTTGAACGATTTTTCAAAAAGCATTCTCATAGCCACCTCGAAAAAAATATGTACGAATTGCCGTGAGATCAGGTTGAAATGTCTGATGCGTGTTGAGTTTTTCCCCGGACTTGATAACTTGCAACTTTGACTCTCACAGCAATTTTGGATGTATTTTATGAGGTGGCTAATTCGTACGACCTCACTTATATGCTTTCGTACGATTTGTCTAGACCCCAGTAATGGGTAGGTTTAGGGGCGGGATTAGGGGTGGTCCTTTCTGATGATGCTTTTTGAAAAATCGTACGAATTTGTATGACCTTACTCGTATGTTTTCATACGATTTGTCTAGACCCCAGTGATGGGTAGGTTTAGGGGTGGTCTTTTCTGATGATGCTTTCTGAAAAATCTCACAAATTTGTATGAGTGAGGTAATACGAATTAGCCACCTCTTAAAATAAGTACGAATTGCCCTGAGATCGGGTTGAAATGTCAGACGTGAGCGGACTTTTTCCCCCCTCAGAATTGGACTTGATAACTCGTGATTGCAATTTTATATCCTCTGACTTCTTTTCTCAGAATTGTGAGATATAAAGTCCCAATTGCGAGTCATCAAGGGGGGTGGGGGGAGAGAATTACGAGTTTATATCTCACAATTATGACTTTATTTCTCGCAATTGTGAGTTTATATCCCACAATTCTGACGTTATATTGCATTTATATATTCACGATTACCTTTTTCATTTTTTTTTTTACATGGCAAAAACAAGCTTCCATAGTTAATGGTCACATGACATGCAGGTAAATCTTTTCTGTCATCTTTTTTTAAACCAGTGTAATTTTTACATATTATTTTAAAATGATTTATTGCAATTTTCATTTTACAATATAGTTATTAGCCTAATTGTCAACTAACCATTTTGAGGAACCCTGGTTTAGCCGTGTTTTATAGACGTGTTCCATCTTAACTAATTGACCTGCATCTTGTGAGTGCAAAGTCCAAACCTATTAAAATTTGGTACACATGAACAATAGGACATTCTTACGATGCATGCCAAATCTCACTAATTTCCAATACTCGGGGGTGCTGTAATTGAAGAAAATCAAGACTTTTTGAACTGTGTGTTGACATTTACCCTAATTGAACAATATCAAACGCATCAGCAGGATCTGTTCTAACAAATCATTGTTGGTTATTTCCTCCATCCCGAGAAAAGGGCTTTTTGCTACAATACCTTTATCCTTTGCATAGTGGCTGTGTGTTCTGGACTCTTCTCTGGCCTCACGACCTGGACTCCTCCCGCCAGCGCCGTTGCTCCAGTTGTTCGCAAACATATGGCGCACAGCGCAGTTCAGAAGGAAGTAAAACATCCACTCTTGGAAATGCAGCCTCTCTAATCACGGATGCCTGGTCGGGGTTCTCAGCGGCTGGTAAAGTGGCAGGTCTGCGAGTGTTTTGTCTGATCAGAGGAGCATGAAATTGGTCCAACTGAAACAAAGTGGAGATTAATTGGGCGTGGCTACACAATATTGTTCCGCCAAGTTTTAATATCCTCATTTAGGGGCTTTTAGCCTTCCTGAGCTTCAGAACGCATTCGATGCGCACACTTTAAAAAGCAGAGATTCGGTTAAATAGCAAACGCTATGTAAGGTATTAAGTATTTATAGGTTTATTCTCTCGGTTCAACCTTCCTCTGGAGTTCATTACAGTAACCACTTTATTACTTCCCGGTGACATCAGAAGTGCCCTTCAGCCTTTTAAAGTGCTCTTCTCTCTATGCATTCTGTCGTTGTTGAGAGCTTTGGTTGCCATAGTAGCATGCCATGAAGTGAATTTTGTCAATGTTTCTTTCATTCAGTATTTTTTTTCCGTATTCAAACATGTTAAGCATTACTAAAGAGCCTTCATCCTGAACTAACTGATCAAACAAGGTTCAGCGCTACTGTCAGTCAACTGTGGCCACAAAGTGTTCTGTTTATACAAGTCAGAAATACTCTCAGGGAGATGATTATATTCATATATTCCACAAAATGAAAATCTGACAAAAATTGGTGCCCTTGATTGATGCAATGAGCCCCTCGTATCCTCAGAGCTTACTCACGGTGGAAAACGGAGGACGTCTGACATTGCTTTTCATTCATTCATTTTAAATAAGTTTTCAGCCTTCCCATGAGTCTCTTCCACAAATGTAGGCAGGTGGAGGGTTCGTCTTGACCTGTGTGATAAAGATGAATTTCATTAATTTGGTTATGAAACGTTTCAAAGGGTTAGGAATTTTGAGGTGTGTGGTCATGAAACTCATTCAGCCTTGGGTTATTCAATCCTCGCTCACTTAAAGTGAGATAAAACACAACCAAAAATTTAAAAATAAATAAAACATATTTTAACAACTTATCCGTTCTTTATATGAGAGCAAGACATGTTAAAAATACAGAAAAAAAACTAATATGGTGAAATATTATTACAATTTAAAATGATGTTTTATTTTAATATACTTTAAAATATATATTTTTTCTGTGATGCAATATTGAAAACTTTAAAACAAAAACAAAAATTTAAAACAGAAATCTTTTGTAACAATATACATTCAAAAGTTTGAGGGTCAGTATTTTTTCCCTTCTTTTTTTGAAAGAAATTAATACTTTTATTCAGCAAGGATGTATTATTGATAACAAGTGATCGATTTATATTGTTAGAAAGGATTTCTATTTTGAATAAATGCTGAATCCTTTTTGAATCCTAAAAAAGTATCACAGGTTCCAAAAAAATATTAAGCAGCACAACTGTTTCCAACATTGATAATAACTGCGTATAATAATAATCAGCATATTAGAATTATTTCTGAAGAATCATATGACGCTGAAGACTGGAGTAATGATGCTGAAAATTCAGCTTTGCATCACAGAAATAAATTATATTTAAAGTATATTAAAATAGAAAACCATTCTTTTAAATTGTAATAATATTTCACAATATTACTGTTTTTTTTTCTGTATTTTTGAGGAAATAAACGGCTTGATGAGCAGTAAGAAAACATTAAAATAGTATTCCAAACTTTTTACCAGTACTATAGCATTATTATTGTAGGAATAATTATGTTTTATTTACAATTATAAAATTCCTGCTTGTAATGAAACGAGCTGGCACATTCCGCTGGGTGACATCCAGGGCTGTTTGCCTTTTAAGCATGCTAAACCACCCACATCATGCAATCATGAGTTGGTTTAATGACATTTTAAGAACAATATATGCACTGCATTCCCATCATCCCATCAGAAAAGCAGGTGACCGTTCATTCCCTGACCTGCCGCACCGCTGCACTGAAGCTGCAGTCGTGACCTACTTAGTGGCAACTGGCAGTCCACCAGCTCTCAAATTAGCATATCAGATAGGATTATGCCCCTCTGACTGATCCACTGCTAATTGACACCAATAATGATTGAAGTATTTTAGAAGGAAGACAGAATGAAAATGCTTGTTTAGGACAATCTGTCCATATGGAGTTTAGATGCAAACAAATCTCATCTACACACCCAGCAGCTGCTGTTACCTTAAAGGGGACATATTCTGAAAAACAAGATCGTCTTTGCTCTTTAAAAGCAAATAAACAAGCACAATACTAATTACTGAAACAAAACTGCTCATTCTAGTTCTTTCAATCCTTTAAAGACCCCCTGTGGTGAAAATCAAGAAAATCAATGTTGTTTATATGTCTATGTGGCGGTTTTAATATGCTTTAAGACAAACCACGTGTAAATTAATAAGTCAACACCATTGCAGAGTATTTTCTCCTCAAAACTGTAGGGAACCAACACTGATAAAAATGATTTTGTGGTGAAATAAATACTACAGAAAAAACGAATGTAATATGAAAAAGTTAGTTCAGGCAAGAATTTTAAAAAGTAAGTCAATTCTATATTAGTGGGTGCTAAATCTTATTTGTAGAAATTAAAGCATAAATATCAGCATTATAAAATAAACGAAAACTATCACTTTTCTGATACTGGTGTTCCCATCATGCACTGGGGTTTGAATAATGAGGTTGATTTTTCTCTGTTTTCCAGCTGTTTTATCAGTGCTTTTGTTGTTAGTTCAAGTAACTTGCCATTTTGTTACATTTAGTTCATGTTCTACTCAAAATGACACATTCATACTCAAAAACCATCCATCGAATTAGCATATATCATTAAGGGGGGGGGGGGTAATGCTATTTCATGCATACTGAGTTTTTTACACTGCTAAAGACTTGGATTCCCATGCTAAACAAAAACAAAAATACTTTCTCACAAGCCTATGTGATGTCAACAAGGGCGGAATTTCCTAGTACGGGCACTTCTTCCGGAAGGGCGCACACACACGTCGACTAGAGCAGGGGTTTCAAACTGGGGTCTGGGGACCCCCAGGGGTCCTCCAGAAGGTTCTAAGGGGTCCCTAGAAAATTTCAGAGAATAAAAAGAAAAAGCAAAAATGGATAAAGTTGTAAGGTGGAAAATAATCAAAGATATTTTAAATGGAACAAAATCATCTGCTTTGCTGTTAACTGCCATCGTCCTGATCAAGATATTGAAATTGACTCAACCCCTTCCCCCTTAACGCCATCAGAAGGGCCAGTTGGAGTTTCTAAGAACAAAAGAATGATTGGCTGGCTGGCCAAATGGTTAACACCTTTGATACAATGGGGGAAGTTTTGTCTGATTGGTTACTTTCAAATGTCTCACGGTTTGGTCTGATTGGTCAGTTTTACAAGAGTCAGATTTGAATTTGGTGACTTCAGGGAAGAGGATAAAAGAATTTCATCTGTAGCTCGCTCTTTTTGGATTCTCTGCTTTCTCTTGAGAGGGCTCTCTTTGGATTCTCTGGCTTTCTCTGGAGAGAGCTATTCTTTAGCTCTCTCTCTCTCTTTCTCTCTCTCTTTCTTTCTCTCTCTCTCTCTCTCTTTCTCTCTCTCTCTCTCTCTCTCTCTCTCTCTCTCTCTCTCTCTCTCTCTCTCTCACAGGTAACATTCTAGGCAGAGGCCTACAGAGCATAATTAATGGTTTATGTTTACATCTATTTGAAACTATTTAGAGTGAAACCATAACCAGTATTAGTGTTTCCTTTTAGAAGAGATTTATGTCTATGATGTAATTGACATTTTACATTTACTTGATTGTTAATAAATTGTTACATTTTGATCCTTTCTGAATTAATCTGTAATTATTAACTATCTCCAATGTGGAACGTTATGATTGTAACAAAGGGTTAAAACGGAACGATTAAATGTATGATTGACTATCAAATACAGATGACCAAACAACCGGTTGGGATTCTCTTCTAAATGCGACCACTATGATAAATGGAGTCAGATAAAGAATATTATAATCAAATCCATTCTTCCAGCTGAGACACTGAACGCGTGCGGCCTTCACCGCGGTTCGCTACCGATCCTTGGAGCGAATTCATGCGGTCTTACAAAGTCAACCGAATATTCTGTTTCATACCTAAATGTTCCTCTCCTTTCTTGCCATATACTTAGGCTACTTTCCAGAATTGTATATGTTTGCTTTGTATCTATCTCTAGTGAGTCCCCTTTATCTTGCTCACTGGGGTTGTAAGGCAGTATTCTTAACGCAGTACGGACGCTGCTTACATACATTTATTGTGAAAGTTGCTTATACAAAAAAATATTTAGTTGAAAAATGTTCGTTTATACATCCAACATTAAGTATAGCCAATTTATTAAGTTTGGAAACAATATTTTGTGTTTGTAACGTCACAATTTATCTAACAGTTAAAATGTTTTTTTTTCTTCATAAAAATAGATGGAATTTAAGATGGGGGGTCCCTCATAAAAGATTCATCATATTTGGGGGTCCTTGCCATCATAAAGTTTGAAAACCCCTGGACTAGACCGACGCGCTTTGCTTGGCTTTAGGGAAGTTGTTGGCTGCGCTGCACAGGTCACAGGACTTCACAAAATCAACAATGTCACCAAAGAAGTGTGTTTTTGGTTGTCAGGGCAAGACAACCTAGGGCTGGGCGATAAAACGATAGCGATATGTATCGCGATAGACACGTCATCGATATCAATAAAAAATGCATGTTTTGATAATTTTTTTTTCTTCGTCGGAAGAAACCAGAGGTTGCGAAGCAAGTTTGGTTGCATGAACAAAGGCACTCGCTCTCCAAGCAATGTAGGGAGTGACAGGCTAACTGCCAGTCAAGTAACTGTATCATGTTTGGTTGCGCCATATATCGTTGTCTCGTGTTGGATTAATTCTTCAGTAACAGAACCGGCGTGGAGTGACCAGTGGAAAATGAGTGCCTCAATGAGCGAGGAAATTGTTGATAAAGCAGGAAAACAAGTCAGCTCGCCAGTATGGCAGTTTTTTGGATTTTATAAGTCTGACCGTAGTCAGACCAATGTCGTCTGCAAATTATGCAAGACCCCACTAAGACTGGTAATACCACAAACTTGTTTTACCAGTCTTGTTTATACTTTCGTCTGGCTCCGCAGCGCAAGCCTCCGCTGACAGTGTGCGCGTACCTCATTTCTTTTGGGGACGTGTTTATACTCGACGCTATCGCCGTTGTGCTATTTTTTACTTTGGCTGAATCCGAAATCGCCCCCTAAACCCTCAATCACTATTCCCTACTTGAATCGACTAATACAGTTCATGAAAAAAGTGAATGAAAACAAGTGAGCGTTATGTGTACATCGGCTGTACACTTGTTATTGCGGTGCAAAGTGGAATAGAATGAGTGCACTCCATAACGTCCACTATGGTTTCGGACACCACTACAAATGGCTGTCCCCTCAAATAGTGCCCTATTTAAGGGTATAGGGGGCGATTTCAGATTCAGCCTTTGAAACTACATGGGGAGGTAATGTTACTCTGCATCAGTGCCTTATGACAAAGGTATCTAAATTGTAACAGTTACAAAGAAATAAGGCAATGCACCTTAATGTTAAGAGATAATTGTTAAGTGTTCATTGTGATTTTTGACTTGTGTTTATATTTTAATTATTTGAGTGTTTTCCATGGTTGTGTTGACATTTCTGCCTTTATAACTGAGGGGATTATAATCAGAGGAAGGTTACGTTTAAAATAAAAACGTTTAAATGTAAACTATTCTTCTCCTGGTCCTTATTTTAAATAGGTCATAAAAATATCAATAATTATCAATATCGAACGATATGAAACACTTATATCGTGATACAGTTTTCAGCCATATCGCCTAGCCCTAAGACAACTGTTCAGCTTTTCAAAGAACCCAGCATTAAGGGGACAGTGGATGGAGTTTGTTTTTCCAGAGCAGCAACGGAGTTGCACAAGTGTTTTTGTTTGTTCCTTGCATTTCGGCGATGATTGTTTTATAAACAAGGCCCGGTTGAACTCCGGGGTTATGACATTTTATCCTACCTGTCAGATTTTCCTACCAGGGCTTACTGCGCATGCAATTATCAATGGAGTTAAAATGCGATGTATGGTGTGTGTGTTTAAATACATTTGTTTAGGTGACCACTATAGGTGTCTGTTTGTTTATTGTAAAACCACTCCAAACAACAATACGCAAAGAGTGGGACTAAGTTAATTATTTCATATTAAAACGTTCACACAAAGTGCGCTTCTTCATTCAAATGCACAACTATTCCATTGTTTTTCTATGTAAACACACTCTAGTTTGACGTGCAAGACCGTTCCGCTTGCTACTGCTGAGTCACATACAATAGTCCATAAACCAAATCATGTCCTCAAAAACCATGAGTAAACTCAAAACTCGCGCATGACACGGTGTTCTAAAAACAACATCTTTGTCTCAGCTTTCAGACGCTCTCAACGCAATAGTTGCGCGCACTTGTGACTCATTAGTTCCGCCCACACGATGCACCTCCAGACGCTCGGTTTTATCCGGAAAGACTCGGTACAGCGTATCTTTCTTTTATAAATATAATAAAACGAAAGACTTTCGGAGATATGAAGGATGCAATACTACTCTATTGGTACTCAAGATTAACCCCTAGGAGTCTGAGCTGTTTTGGGGCCCTTTAGAAGTTCTGACATGCTCTGACATTTGTGCATTTTTCAGTTGCTTATAAACATATTAATGGCAAAAGTGTAATTACACTGTATTCAGCAAGACAATTTTCTTCACAAAGCCAGTATGCGAGGAGGTGTGATATCTAATGAATAATGATGAGTATCACATGAGATGACAAAAGAACATAATTACCCGCATAATGACATGCATAATGAGCAGCATAATGAATGAACTTCATACCTGACTGGGAGAGCAAAAAATTATCTTCTTATTTAGTTGAAATTGTACTTATCTAGTAAATAAATCTTCATTTAAGAATGTTTAAATATTTAGACTACAAACAAGACAAAAATTACTAAGAAGATCATTTAAAAAAAAAAAAATTACTTTTTTTTATGTTTTTGAAAGTAGTCTCATGCTAAAAAAAATTATAATAAATAATTAAAATTAAGATACAATTTATACAAAACGAAATTCACTTTCTACAAAAAAAATAAAAAATCACTTTCTACAAAACAAAACTCCAGAATCATTTATTTAGAATGTAGTCATTAAAGGCCTATTATATTTTTAATTATCAAAAGATTTGACTACACTTTAAAAAAAATGCTCTTCTTATTTAGTTGAAAATTGTACTTATCTAGTAAATGCATCTTGATTTAAGAATGTTTTAATATTTAGACTAGAAACAAGACAAAAATGACTAAGAAGAAATGTTTTTTTTCTAAAAACATTTTTGTAATTTTGTAATTTTTTGTAAATTTTTTGTCTCATGCTAAAAAAAATTTAATAATAAATATTTAAAATTAAGATACAATTTATACAAAACAAAATTCACTTTAAAGAAAGCAATTCTCTTTCTACAAAACAAAACAAAAAATTACTTTCTACAAAACAAAACTCCAGAATCATTTCTGACAAACTTTGATATTAAATAAAAAAAATTAAATTAGGCTATAATATTTAAACATCAATATGAAGCAAAATACGTTTGACTGGTACTATATTTATAGCATCTGAGCATACATGAATTTTATTGTGAATAAAAGCTTTATTGATGTGACACTAGGCTCTTTTACAATAAACTAGGGCTGTCAAAATATTAATCGTGATTAATCGCATCCAAAATAAAAGTTTGTGTTTACATAATATATGTGTGTGTACTCTGTAAATTATTATTTATAAATAAATACACAAACATTCATGTATACACCTACAATAAACACATTATAATCTGTCCAAAACAAGCCAAATAAATCTTGTCTAAACAGTCTTGCGTGTATGACATTTAATGTTGCAACAGGATTCATATTTAAACGGTCTTTTTGCATTTAATATTCAAAGATGCTAACAGAATAAACTGACCTTGCAATCAGCGGCGGAGTCCTTTGCTTTTAGAAATGAACAGCTTTGCATGAGGAGAATAAATCCAGGATTATTGCTCAACGTCTCAAAACGATGTAGCTGAAGTAACGTTTACAGCGCTTCACTAGATGTGTTTGTATGAGTTGATGTGTGGGCGTTGACTCTGGATCGTCAGTATTTGAAATCTGAAAGAGCGCACGATCCGTGGGTGTGGTCGCATTACCGGATAATGAAGTAGCTCGCGGGTGACTGACATGTATCGCTTTTCGAACAGATTACATAAACACAGAATATTTGTTTTCGATTTGGTTTACATTGTTTAAAACCTGACATTTCAGCGTTTCTTTAGACATATGTCTCATGTTTGTGAGACAAGTATTCACTAAGCTAGAGTTCCTTTTCTGAAGACTTTCTGAATGAATGTCTTTGAGAGAGAGGCTGCAGATTGCGCATCATGTTTGTTTTCTTTATTTTGCAAAAAGCTAAACATTTTGTTTTAATTGTGACTGTACACAAAAAAAATAGAAACTTAACAGATTATAATGATGTATAACACGTGTCTGAATGATAAAAAACGACAGAGTTATTTGAGTCTCTTTGGCACTGATAAGAAAAAAAGAGCCGATCGCTCTGGCGCGACCGCAGACTCAAGGGGGTTAACATGAGATGAAAAAAAAACATGTGTTTAACTCAGGGCTCCGAACCGGTTCAAGGAACGAAAACGAAAACCGGAAACGAACGAAATTTTAAGAGGAACAAAAACGAAAACGAAATCAAAATCAATTTGAATCGTTCTGAACAGAAACGTTAATTTGAAATGACCATTAACCGGTTAATAACGTTATTTTATCGTTCTCTTTAATTTTTTTATTTGGCAGTGACCAATCATGAATTGAGTAGTACAGCATGTGACGTTGACGGATCAAGCGTGAGTGAAATGCCCGCGCAGCAGTCATCTATGAATCTACCGTCAGTGCAGAGCGCGCATTTTCATGCCTCAAGTGCATTTCTTTCCCCGCTGAGGTCTACAATGAATGTGCAGGTATTGGAGGACATTATTTTCGAACGTTTAAATAAGCAGTGCGGACTTTAAGCTCAAATAGACTGATTTAGGCTAGTTTATGGATTCCGTTTAAGCATATCCAAGTAGGCTATAGCATCTATCAAACATTTTTCCTATAGTCTTTCAGATTGCCAATACAGGACAGGTCAATGTTTTCTATAGACGGTTGATGCTTCGTATTAAATGGTATGTTATATTGCATTAAATGATCAAGCTTTATTAGCTGACTGAATTTGATAATGTGATGCAAGGACGTGTTGCGCAGTGTTTGCTTTGAAATTATCAGTTGACGGTGCATTAATGGTTATCCAGTTTATTTATTCTTTATTCATACATTTTTTAAAACAAGTCGTGTTGAAAAAAAGTTATGTAATGTTACAAATAATGTTATCACTCTTCTGAAAAGAATTAGGCATACTAGGCCACTTTCGATTGTCTAACGCTCCAAAACAGGTCCGCTGTTTATGCTTTGTAATTAATGCATGTATTTCTGTTGTGGTTTTAAAAATGTTATGAAATAAATATTCAAGTTTAATTACCATGCGTTATATTATTATTGCGTGAAAATAAGTCTATTTATCCATATTTGTTTAAAGTATAGGCTAAATTAAAATAACGTTATTAACCGGTATTTTTTCAAATCAAACCGTTTTCGGAACAGTAATGTTTAATGAGGAACGCAAAAACGGAAACGCTATAATATCGATTCTGCTCGGAGTGAACCGATTGATATTTTTTTCCGTTTTTAAGCCCTGGTTTAACTATACTGTGAAGTAGGGGTGTGCGATATGATGATTTTTGGTCGTGGACGATTAAAATGTCGCCACGATCTGCTTTTGAAGAAATATCGTAGTATAGTGCACATTCTATCAGTTGCAGTTCTGGCGCCTCTGTCTCAATACTATACAACTCATAAATGACATAATTACAATTACATAATTTCCCCTCTTTTCATTCCAATCTCTTTCTTCTGTGGAGTACAAAAGGAGATGGTTTGAACAATGTTTATGCTGCGCTTTGGTAACAAAAACCTAGTAACCAAGACTGTCAAGCTTTAAAAATGACAAATAAGCTCATAAAAAACAACTCACCATAAAAGTGCTCCATATGACTATATTCCAAGTCCTCTAAAGTCATAAAACAAATCTGTGTCAGGAACATTATTCACAGAAATCTATAACATCCACTGCAGCGCTCATATCTCATCTGTGCTTGTGCGTATTCAAAACGCACGGCACGATAGTGGGTTTACTGACGTGCATGAATACTTTTTTAAGAAAACGGAATGTTGTGTTCCACAGATGAAGAAAAGGGCAGATAAAAAGTATCGTCAGGATGAGTAAATAAGTAAATATTTTTAGGTGGGCTAATTTAGTTGATATTAAAGCTATGTGTTGATAAATATAAGCCCAGTCAGATACAATGAGTGTCATACGATCATTAGTGAAGAAAATTTCAACAGATTTTTTTAATTGCAGTCTCAGTTCATTTAGTGTAACCCGCCGTGAGTGGAGGAGATGGTAATCAGGCTGCATTGAAGAATTAAGCTGTCGTCTCGGGGGGGGATCATGGACCATTTCTGATACTGGAAAATGGAAAAAAGGCAAATTATATTTTGGATGTTGGTGATTTTTATCTCGCGGGTTTTATTGCAGTCTAGCAGGTGACCTGAGAAACGCTGCACAAGCCCATGGAGACTGGGAGCGTATTGAAAGCATACATATTAATTAATTCTGCAAAGCATGGCACATGTGGTACACAGTGACTTGGATTTGCACTAATTAATTGTTTCAGCTGCATTGTCAAGTGTGTTCACTCGGCAATTCCCAGCGGGATTCAAAGAAAGCATATAGCGCTCGGTCTAAAAGACCGGCTTTACGGAGCAGACAGCTACAAGTTTGCACAATATTAGTCTCCTTGTTCTTCTAAACCGATTTACACAGCGGCAGAATGTTGTACGCTTGCACGCATTTCAGAGAGACCAATTAGGAACGTCTATCTCTTAACATCCTTGAAACATGATTTAATTAAACATCTCTTTCATTAAAACATACGTTGAGCACAGACATGCAGAGGGAAATCATTTCATTTCTGTGCTGAATATCACACAATGGGCTTTTACACAGAGACGTCTCCTTGTTCACTGCCCCAAATTTCATTTTTCTTTTTTTTTGTGACCTGAAGACACTCATTCACTCAAAATGATAGACACTGCGCGTGTAAACAAACTTGCCGTTGAGGAAGAATCTGAATTAATTAGGTTTGTTTTATACACCAGTGGGTCTTTTCCCATACTGCAATGAGGCTTGAGAGAGACATTTAATTAAAGAAAAGATTAACTGTTTTTATTATTCATACCAGTTCGGTGGCATCTGTGTGAATTGGATTTCATATTCATATTCCGCAAGAGAGGGAAGCTTAATATAGACTAATAAATGATCTTTTTTGCAGGCTTCTGTAAACACAAGGTGTTGATTATTTCATGTATATGTGCCACCAGACCTGCTTAAACAACACTGCTGGTGATTTAAAGCAGTTCTGTGTCTGGAACATGGAAAAGATTTTGTCATTATTTATTGATCTTCGTGTCGTTCTATCCGTTATGCTGATATTTAGTACACGGAACACAAGAATTTTCACATATATCTTTTCCAAACAACCCAAAAAAGTAACATAAAAGTGTTCCAAGTGACTCATTTGCCATATTTAAATTTTCTATATATCTATCCATCCATCTAACCGTCTATCCATCCATCCAAAGGTCTATCCATCCATCCATCCAATTATCCATCCATCCATCTATCCAACTGTCGCTGATTCGTTGAAAACATTCAAAAGTCAACTAAAAACTCATCTCTTCCGTGAGCACTTAACCTCTTTAAAAAAAAAATCCTCAAAAGTTCTTCCCTTTTCCCTACCTACTCTAGCCTGTGCTACACTGAGAAATGGGCTAAGGACTAAGTATTTCAGGCACTTGTTGCGCTCACTCGACTCTTCATGACCAATCGCTTATTGTACCCCCAAGTTGTAAGTCGCTTTGGATAAAAGCGTCTGCTAAATGCATAAATGTAAATCTAAATGTCTATAAATCCATCCATTCTGTCCACCAATCCATCCATCCGTCTAACCATCCAACCATCTATCCATATATCCTTCTATCCAACTGTCTATCCAACTGTCTATCCATCCATCCATCCATCCATCTAACCATCTATCCATATATCCAACTGTCTATCCACCCATCCACCCATTCAACAATATATCCATCCATCCATCCATCCATCCATCCATCCATCAAATTATCCTTCCAATTATCCATCCATCCATCCATCTATTCAACTGTCTATCCATCCATCCATTCTGACCGTCTATCCATCCATCCATCTAACCATCTATCCATATATCCATCTATCAACTATCTATCCATCCATCCATCTATCCATCCATCCATCCACCCATTCAACAATCTATCCATCCATCTAAACATCTGTTCATCCACCCATCCATTCATCTATCCAACCAACAGTCTATCATCCATTTAACTGTCTATCCATCTGTCTATCCGTCCATCCATCCATCCGTCCATCCATCCATCTATTCATCTAACCATCTATCTATCCATCCATCCGCCAGTCTGTACCGTCCATCCATTCATCCATCCATCCATCCAAACATCTATCCATCCATCTATCTGTCCGTCTATCCATCCATCCGTCCATCCACCAATCCATCTATCCTTTCCATCCATCTAACCATCTATCCATCCATCTAAACATCTGTTCATCCATCCATCCATCCATCCATCCAACCAACCGTCTATCCATCCATCCATCTATCCAACCAACCGTCTATCCATCCATCCATCTAATCATCTATCCATCTGTCTATCCAACCAATCCATCCATCAATCCATCAATCTGTCCGTCCATCCATCTATTCATCTAACCATCTAACCATCTATCTATCCATCCGCCCGTTTGTCCAGTTGTACCGTCCGTCCATCCATCCATCCATCCATCCATCCATCCATCCATCCAACAGTCTAACATCTATCTATCCATCCATCCAAACGTCTATCCATCCATCTATCTGTCCGTCTATCCATCCATTCGTCCGTCCACCAATCCATCTATCCCTTCCATCCATCTATCTAACCATCTATCCATCCATCTAAACATCTGTTCATCCACCCATCCATCCATCTATCCAACCAACCGTCTATCCATCCATCCATTTAACATCTATCCAACTGTCTATCCATCCATCCATCAATCCGTCCATCCATCTATCTATTCATCTAACCATCTATCCATCCATCCATCCGTCCATCCATCCGTCCACCAATCAATCAATCAATCTATCTATCTATCTATCTATCTATCTATCTATCTATCTATCTATCTATCTATCTATCTATCTATCTATCTATCTATCTATCTATCTATCTATCTATCTATCTATCTATCTATCTATCTATCTATCTATCTATCTATCTATCTATCTATCTATCTATCTATCTATCTATCTATCTATCCAACTGTCTATCTATCTATCTATCCATTAGACGGTCGATCCATACATCCATCTAACTTTCTATCCATCCATTTATCTATCTATCCATCCAACCAACCGTCTATCTATCCATCCATCCGTCCATGCATCCATCCATCTATCCATCCAACCAACCGTCTATCCATCCATCCATCCATCCATCCATCCATCCATTCATCCGTCCGTCCATCCATCCATCCACCAATCTATCTATCCATTCCATCCATCTATCTAACCTTCTATCCATCCATCCATCGGCCGTCCATCCATCCATTTGTCCACCAATCCATCTATCCATTCCATCCATCTATCTTACCGTATATCCAACCGTCTATCCATCTATCCATCCATCTGTCCATCCATTCATCCGTCAGTCCAACCATCTATCCATCAATCCGTCCATCCATTCATCCGATCGTCCATCCATCCGTCCACCAATCCATCCATCTATCTAACCATCTATCCATCCATCCATCCGGCCGTCCATCCATCCATCTGTCCACCAATCCATCTATCCATTCCATCCATCTATCTCACCGTATATCCATCCATCCATCCATCCATCAGTCTATCCATCCATCCATTCATATCCAACCATCTATCCATCCATCCATCTATTCAATGTCAATCCGATCCATCCTTCTAACCATCTATCTATCCATCCAAAGGGTTGGAGCTTAGCTAAATGTGAACTGAAGCAGGTTCATCTAGATTTGCATTGCTCTTGGCAGTTATTTTTAACAATCAATCACATACGGTGTATGTACCAAATGCAAATCTATTGCTACTGAAACTAAAAATGCCAATGAGCACAAAATATCAGATCAACTGTAACTGCACATATTCAAGAGTGTTTTATCCACTCACTTTACTGCCGTTCTCCATCATTAGCTGGCATTCACAGGAGGATGTTTGCATAGCTCAGAAGACATCAAGAATTCTGTTACATCTCTAGTAGGCGACAAGAATTTGACTTTTTTTTTGTAACTTAAAAGAAAAACTCCACATCACAGCGCAAATAACTTCATGATGTTTTGTATCTTGCAGTCACACTGCAACATGCAAATTTTTAATTGTGCCAATGAAACAAACATGCACATAATTTACTTCCTCGCTGGCTGAAGTTTGAGTACATCGTGGACTGTTGTGGGCAGCAGCAGAATGAGTTGATTTTAATTGGTTTCACTTTTTGTCAGGAAAAGAAAAACCCATCATTTGAAGAGTAGCAGCACAAAATCACCCATTCTCTTTCATTCTGCACCTACGAGCAGACAGCCAGGAAATAAAAATGAGGGATTAAATGCAAAAACCTTTATCGTTAGCTTCAAAGAGCAGATAAATACGAAAGTTTCTCCACTTTTCCCCCCCATTTAGAAATAACGTCTCTTTGAAGGTGGCATTTGATGTTCAAATAATTATTCCTAATCAGACGGTCCTCCATTCAAAGAAGTGCACTGAAATTCTTAATTTTGACTTAGTTGTCAGAGCACATTTAATTTGAATTTAATCTCGATATCAGTTCTGTGCCATTTATTACACATTTATCTAGTGATTTGCAGACCTTCCTACATGCAGAACAAATACCTAAAGTTTTAGTTTAGAAGATAAACTCCAAACTCAAAGTTAGACTCTGCTTAAAAGCTTAAAAGGTGAAATACTTCTTCTTCTTTTTTTAATGTTAGCTTGCTTTCTCCTATCTGGCCATTTAAATATATGAATGTTATAAGTAATACCATCCAAATGTTTGAAAGAAATAAATTAGTTTATTCAGCAAGAATGCATTAAATTGACCAAAATGTAATGCATTCTTTTGAATGTATCCATTCATCAAATAATCCAGAAAAAATGTATCACGGTTTCCACAGAAATACTAAGCAGCTGTTTTCATAATAAATAATAATAAGCATGTTTCTTGAGAATCAAATCAGCATGTTAGAATGATTTCTGATTTCAGAAGGATCATGTGACACAAAAAAAATTCAGCTTTGACATCACAGGAATAAACTACTTTTATACAATATTTATACTTTTATCTACTATTTATATATATTAGGGATGTCACAAGAACCGGTACTTCGGTACCAAGTCGGTACTGAAATTATAAAAATGTGAAGAAACCAGGATTTCTGTAGTACTGGTCAGTAGTACCGGTAGGACTG
The DNA here is from genome assembly GCF_949357685.1 of Gobio gobio. Classification (NCBI taxonomy): domain Eukaryota; kingdom Metazoa; phylum Chordata; class Actinopteri; order Cypriniformes; family Gobionidae; genus Gobio; species Gobio gobio. The sequence goes on from NC_137119.1 coordinate 35,723,701, forward strand.
ACTCCCGAGTATATTATATTAATGTTTGGAGGAAGAAGAAGGATTTTGAAGTGCCATGTGGCCAAGTATGGTGACCCATACTTGGAGTTTGTGCTTTGCATTTAACCCATCCAAGTGCACACACACAGTATTGAACACACACACCATGAGAACACGCAGCCATATTGCTGCAGTTGGGGGTTCGGTGCCTTGCTCAAGGGTCTCACTTCAGTCGTGGTATTGAGGGTGGAGGAAAGCGCTGGTTATTCACTCCATCCACCGACAATTCCTGCCGGACCTGAGACTCGAACCCGCAACCTTCGGATTACCAGTCCGACTCTCTAACCATTAGGCCATGACTGCCCCATGGATGAGTACACCCCCAAGAACACCATCGTCGTGGCTGGGTCTTCCAGCATGACAATGACCCGAAACACACAGCCAGGGCAACTAAGGAGTGTCTCCGTAATAAGCATCTCAAGGTCCTGGAGTGGCCTAGCCAGTCTCCAGACCTGAACCCAATAGAAAATCTTTGGAGGGAGCTGAAAGTCCGTATTGCCCAGCGGCAGCCCCAAAACCTGAAGGATCTAGAGAAGGTCTGTATGGAGGAGTGGGCCAAAATCCCTGCTGCAGTGTGTGCAAACCTGGTCAAGATCTACAGGAAATGTATGATCTCTGTAATTGCAAACAAAGGTTTCTGTACCAAATATTAAGTTCTGCTTTTCTGATGTATCAAATACTTATGCCATGCAATAAAATGCAAATGAATGACTTAAAAATCATACAATGTGATTTTCTAGATTTTTTTTAAAGATTTCGTCACTCACAGTTGAAGAGTACTATGATAAAAACCTGCAAAATCGGCAGTGTATCAAATACTTGTTCTCCCCACTCTATAGGTATTATATTGTGTTGGTCCCCCTTTTGCTGCCAAAACAGCCCTGAACTGTAGAGGCATGGACACCACTAGACCCCAGAAGGTGTGCTGTGGCTTTAACTCCTGTAAGTTGCGAGGTGGGACCTCCATGGTCGGACTTGTTTGTTCAGCACATCCCACAGATACTCGATTGGATTGAGATCTGGGGAATTTGGAGGCCAAGTCAACACCTCAAACTCGTTGCTGTGCTCCTCAAACCATTCCTGAACCATTTTTGCTTTGTGTCAGGGCGCATTATCCTGCTGAAAGAGCCACAGCCACCAGGGAATACCGTTTCCATGAAAGGCTGTACATGGTCTGCAACATTTAGGTAGGTGCACGTGTCAAAGTAACAACATCCACATGGATGGCAGGACCCAAGGTTTCCCAGCAGAACATAATTCATCAGACCAGGCCACCTTCTTCCAATGCTCCGTGGTCCAGCTCTGATGCTCATGTGTCCACTGTTGGTGCTTTTGGCGGTGGACAGGGGTCAACATGGGCACCCTGACTGGTCTGCGGCTATGCAGCCCCATACGCAACAAACTGCGATGCACTTTGTATTCTGACACCTTTCCTTGGCCGCCCATCACCCTGTCGCCGGTCAACCACTGTTCCTTCCTTGGGCCAATTTTGATAGACACTGACCACTGCAGACCGGGATCACCCCACAAGAGCTGCAGTTTTGGAGATGCTCTGACCCAGTCGTCTAGCCATCACTATTTGGCCCTCGTCAAACTCGCTCAAATCCTTACGCTTGCCCGTTTTTCCTGCTTCTAACACATCAAGTTTGAGGACAAAATGTTCACTTGCTGCCTAATATTTCCCACCGACTAACAGGTGCCGTGATGAAGAGATAATCAGTGTTATTCACTTCACCTCTAAGTGGTCATAAAGTTATGCCTGATGCCAAGATAGATGGATGTGCTGCTATCCACAACTATGAGGCAAATCGCGTCACTTGCAATTTACTGTACACATCATTAACGTTAAACAAAAGGCTGGAGCGCTGCTGACCCTTTAGAGGCTCGACTGACTCATCTTACCGGCCGTTTGTGACGTTCGCCTGCTTTTTCCTGTCCTAGAGACCGGCTCAGACCAGGAGTTCCTGTTTTAAGAAAGATGTGCGAGCAATACTGAGTATGCACAGAAAAATGGAGGTAAAATGACTGTAATTCAAAGTTACATTTTGTACCGAGTATACTTTCACATGCAACTGTTTAAATCAAACATAAAATCCATCAAACCACAAGGTAAAGAAAGGAACATTGACGTCTAGACGCATTGGCATCATGGGCAGACTACACGGATATCGTGAAACATGCATGCATAAACATGACCTCTTTAATAGCGGTTTGTTTACCTTCCATCTGACAGGCATCAAGAACACAAGACACATCCTTTCAGCCAGCTGTCAAACAATTTCTCTGCTGTCAAAATCATATTATAATCTCACCACGCGACGCTAGGAAACAATGCCGCCTTTTGAAAGGATGAGGACGCATCCAGAAGCTCTAAATATAACTCTGAAGCAGATACATCTAATAACCTCCACGGGTTGTAAGAGCACTTGAAACAAATTGGTTCCTTCCCTTCCTGCACATATCCAATCTTCTACTCATGAATAAAGAAGTTCTTGATTCCCAGATTTGATGTTTTTAAGGAGAAGACAAGTCAAATGTTGAAAGCCAATCTGATCTCAAAGTTTCCATGAGTGAAAATCAAATCATTCCATGGATCAAACTCCAGCTGTTTCATAGATTTTCAACTAGTAAAACAAAGTTACAGCAAATTGAAAAGGATCTCGGCTCAACTACTTCACTTATTTTCTCGACTTTCCTATGGTTGGCTGAGATTCCAAATTCTCAGAGCTGATGGCATCAAAGCGGCAAAGTCTCTGATGTTTAAACTAGAAGATCCTTAGCTTTACTTTTCTTCATTTGGACCAGGTTCAGATGGCATACAATCTCTGTAATTTCAGTTTCTCCTCTGACTTCAATGGAGAAAACAGAATATTTCATACAGTTAATTGTTCCGTGGTGTTTGCTAAGGCCGTCATCACTATCGTGCATGCTTAAAGTTACAGATTGAACAAAAAAATGTCCTAAATGAGCTAAGGACTCAATCCTGTCTTAATCGAAGCCTTGTCTGTGAAACCAGGCCTTAGTTTATTAAACGTTGTCATTTACATCATTTGTGATATGGACATGAATGATGCATCAAATTGTGCCTTTGAGGAGACTGATGATTTTGTTATGGAGACTTATTTTCTTGATATAAAGGCTACTTATTTTTGCTTGGTTAAAAAAAAACAAAAAAAAAAACTATATTTATATATATAAATACACAGTATATATATATATATATATATATATATATATATATATATATATATATATATATATATATATATATATATATATATATATATATATATATATATATATATATATAAGCAGCATTTTTACGCATTTCAATTAATAGTAACAAATTTATAGTAAAATTATTCATATTATAAATTAAGAATTTTAAATGAGTAAAAAAAAGACCTTGATAAAACATTTTTTATAAATCTTAAACTTAAATGTAAACTTTTTTTTAATTTATGAATCACATAAACTAAATGGTCCATTCCCTTGTTACATTAAGAATTATACAAAATATGCTCTATTTTGTTTTACTGTGGTTTGTTTTAAAATTCTTAATTCATTATATGGATGTTATGTAAAGATTATTCAATTCAATTTGATGGAATTTTACTATTAACTTAAATAAAATTAAAAAAAAGAAAGGCCAATTTTTTTTTAGTGTAGCAGCAACTTACATCAATATTTTCCACCCTTCTTATGAATGTAATGGAAATAAACAGGTTGGCTCTTAAAGGTGCTGTAGGAAATCTGGGTAAATGCTAACTTTAGCCTGATAGCACTGAAAGTGTTCAATCCCACCCCCCCTGCAATCGCCATCCAAAGCCACGCCTCCTGAAAGCATGAACTCGCACAGCCCAGAAGACCAGAGAAAACGTACTACTGCAATACATCATGTGTCATTCACCGGTGAGAAAACTTTATAGTACAGTTAGTAACAGTACAACATGCCAAACTTTAAAAAATTTAAATTAAAACGGAATTAGACATTGACCGACAGAGAACACACGCTATAGGATCGTGCTGACCGAACGCAAGGATTGAAGGAACATTTTAAGGTCCTATGCCTTCCACAGACGATATATACTTATAAAAATACATTTAGACTGCTTAAAAGTAGGCAGGAAACGGAAGTTGTAATCTTCTTTTTTTCCCTATTGTGACGTATATATCTGAGTGAAATGGCTTCTCGAATAAGAAACAAATTATAGGGTGGGACTTGCTTTTGTCCATCAGGAATTGGCTGGACAGTTGTGGTTTGCTACTGGTGGATCTCATGTGAGTGACAGGTTGTCCCGCCCTCACACCAATAAGCACATCATCAAGAGAGAGAAGAGATGGCACTGCAAGAGGGAGGGGAAGTTATTTTTATTTAAGATTAAGAGGCCACATTAATTTGATCCTTTTTGATTTCATGGTGACTTTAAGCAAAGGTCAAAGGTAATTTAGATTCTAGTCTAAACAGTCATAATTTGCTATTAGCTGCATGAGTGCACCACAAATCTTGCTTGCTCCATGTTAGAAATTGTCTATTATTTCTGATCTCCATGTCACAGTTTAGCCGAGCCGGGACACGGAGACATCATCTTCACAGTGAATGAACGTAGATGTCAAAGCCAGATTGAGCTGAGATTTGAGAGTTGATGGCTTTATAGAGCGTGTGAAGGCTGCAAGCTTGAAGCCTTGCAGCTGATAAAGATTTCAAATGAATCAGGACTAAAGAAGAAAGGAGCAATGGATGATGGGTAGCTGAAGGTCATGACAAAGCTGTGTATTTTTTATCCTGCTTAGTCTAATTATTACAATTGCACAAGTATTATTTAGAAAAAAACACGGATGGATGGATGGACGGACGGAGGGATGGAAAGACGGATGGATGGAAAGACGGACGGACGGAAAAACAGACAGACGGTTGAATGGAAAGACGATGGATAGATGGAAAAACAGACAGACGGTTGAATGGAAAGACGATGGATAGATGGAAAGCAATAGATTGATGGATGGAAAAACAGACAGATGGTTCAATAGAAAGACAGATGGATGGATGGATGGATGGATGGATGGATGGATGGATGGATGGAAAGAGATAGATGGATGGATGGAAAAACAGATGGATGGATGGAAAAACAGACAGATGGTTGAATGGAAAGACAGATGGATGGATGGAAAAACAGACAAACGGTTGAATGGAAAGAGATAGATGGATGGATGGAAAGAGATAGATGGATGGATAGATGGAAAGACAGACAGACGGTTCAATGGAAAGGAAGGAAGGAAGGAAGGAAGGAAGGATAGAAAGATGGATAGAAAGATGGATTAGTTGATGGATGGAAAGACGGATGGATGGGCAGACGGACAGACAGAGAAAAAAACAGACAGAAGGTTGGATGGAAAGACAGACGGAAGGAAGGATGGATAGATGGAAAAACAGATGGATGATGGATAGATGGATGGATAGAAAAACTGATGGATGATTGGATGGATAGATAGATAGAAAAACAGACAGATGGGTGGATGGATGGAAAAACTTATGGATGATGGATGGATGGAAAAACAGATGGATGGATGGATGGATAGATAGAAAAAAAGATGGATGATTGGATGGATAGATGCATAGATAGATAGAAAAACTGATGGATGGAAGATGGATGGATAGATAGATAGAAAAACAGATAGATGGATGGATGGATGGATGGATGGAAAAACTTATGGATGATGGATGGATGGAAAAACAGATGGATGGATGGATGGATGGATGGATAGATAGAAAAACAGATGGATGGATGATGGATGGATAGATAGAAAAACAGACAGATGGATGGATGGATGGATGGATGGATGGAAAAACTGATGGATGGATGGACGGATGGATGGAAAAACTGATGGATGGATGGATGGATGGAAAAACTGATGGATGGATGGACAGATGGATGGAAAAACTGATGGATGGATGGACGGATGGATGGAAAAACAGACCGACATAGATAGATAGATAGATAGATAGATAGATAGATAGATAGATAGATAGATAGATAGATAGATAGATAGATAGATAGATAGATAGATAGATAGATAGATAGATAGATAGATAGATAGATAGATAGATAGATAGATAGATAGATAGATAGATAGATAGATAGATAGCTTCTTCCCACAAACAGACTTTATGTGGAAATAAACATGAATAAGATTAAACGGCTGTTAATGGCTCGTCTACATGCATGAGTCAATGGCTTTTATATGAAAGGAAATGCGGCACGTCCTTCCACAGTCTGTGCGCTTCCTTTCCCTGCTGAGACTCAGATGACTTCAGGAAAAACAACTCAACCCAACTCATTGTGTTATTGTGAAGATACTGAAGAGCCGCGGGTTTTAAAGCAGTTGTAAATGAATTCAGCATGCTGGTGGTCCGGCATGTTTTCAAAAAGCTATTGGACGGACGTCACATTCGGTGTCCCCGCAGAGGATGCAATGGAGCGAATGTGGTTAAACTGGAGATTTGAATGAGAGCGCAGAACTCGAGACTCCCTACAGTGCTTTTATTTTACTTTGAAAATAGTTTGATTTACTTTTACTTCATATTTTCATATACTGATAGTGGAATACAAATATTTCCCTATGGGCAGGTTAGAAGTCCATTATTGTAGACAGAAGCCCTGCTGAGAAGAGTACAAACAGTACATGATAAATGCCCCAAGCGTTCAGTACGAATGAGCCACATTATCCGACTTTCATTATTCCTCCTAATGAATATGGATCTTACTTTTCATAATTTAGCCAAATGTGAATCAGGAGCAGTGCATGAAACCCAGTTAGTTGTATGTAGTTCTGCCAGTGTTTTAACAGTGAGCACAAAGCAAAAAGAGGATTTAAATGCAACTTTAATATTAATCAAAACGATGAACACTTCCCTGCTCAAGCCATATGAGTAGAATACTAAACATTCATAAATAAAAGTAATAGATGAAAAATGATACGTAAGGTTTACGTAAGGTTAATTTAATGCCATTTAGTTAAATCAGGTTAACATTCTTAATTTTGTCCAAAACTATTAAGTTTAATTATTCTAAAAGGAATAATAAAAAAAAAAACAAGTAATCCAATTTAATTGATTTTTTTTATTTAGTGAGATACTATTTTAGCAACATTTACAAAACCTTTTACAAGATCTTATTGGCTGGCCAGATGATGGTTTTGTTACATCCATGGCATGCACTAGTAATGTGTCGTTCATGAACGATTCGTTCATTTTGAACAAATCTTTAATATGACTCGGGACTACCGAGTTGTCTCAGAGAGTGATTCGTTCATTTTGTGTTGACCGCGCATGCGCATTACGCTGAATCTGTACTGGAAAGAACAAAAATGATTAGTTCATCTTGAGTCTCGAGTTCGGGTTTGAGTCTTTCGTTCTTCCTGTCAGTCCCATAGAGTCTATGCTGTCAGTAGCGGAAACAGAAAAGATTCGTTCTTACGAGTCTTTCGGGTTTGACGTTTGAGTCCTCCGTTATTTTGCCACGTGACTTGTCACCGTATTGAACACTAGTTCACAACCTTTTTACTAACAAGCACGTAGTTATTTTTTTAGTTTATTTTTTTATATATAATTCTCAGTTAATATCAGACATAAACAAATATGGGAAATATATTGACTATTCAAGTCTAACATCACACTTACATTATAATGTAAACGAATGAGTTATAAAAAAAATTCACCCCCCTCACAGTTGTCATGAAGGGCAAAATTAGCTGTATAGACCAAAACCACAATTTGTACCAGGCTGTAGACATGTTTTTTCTGCTGTAAAGTTGGGCATTTTAACATGGGGCTCAATGAGATTTTGCTCCCTTCTGGAGTCTGTCTCTAGCGGCCAGTCAGTGAATTACAGTTTAAGTTACTTCCATATTGGCTTCAAGAGAAACTGGGGGAGGTTGCTGCTTGTTTTAGACAGAAAATCTACAGAAAACGACACATATACAGCAAGATAATTTACACATAATTTCACTCACCTAGCCTTCTTTCCTTTAAATGTCTGTGTTAAAAGAGCATGTTTGGCCGTTTAGTGAAGCTGATTGCTGTAGACTTAGCTTAGCCTATGGGATCTTCCTTCATTTTTAATTTAGCTGTTGTATGATTTGGTAGTTTGACAAATTTGTTTGTGATCAAATAATATCTCGACTCTCCATACGTATAGTTGGTACATCAGCGGTAGTAGTTCAAACTAACATCACGTAAATAACGTCTCTTCGATGACTGGTTGATATACCAAGGGAGGCTAGCCTCCTCTGTTATGTTACTTTTCTCAACACTCCTAATCGCTGAAAGTGAAATACTTAATGATGATTGGATATGGATTTGCTTCCCGCTCCCCTTCTCTATCCCCTTGTGTTTCACAGATTCGGCACATCTGGGGAAGAGCACGGTGGTTACACTTACAGATTTATACACTTACAATCAATAAATACAACTCCCAGTTATTCATTTCATGTCTCAGAATGTGTATTATATTAAATCGTCTTTCTCCCATTTTAACTTCAAAATTTTGGGTAGGCTGTGCCACCCTTGCCTCCCCTGATGAGCCACCACTGGTATAAAAAACCAATGTAGTAAGAAATGATATTAGAGACCAAATTCAATACACACCTTATTAATGATGCATACTATAGAGCTGCAAGCAGATGAACCCAGATTATAACACAACATGCAGTTTCTCATGAAGTGCAAAATCACTGTTTTAGTACTTTAAGGGCCCTATCATACACTCTTGGCAAAAAAACCAGGTCTAAAGTCAAGGGCTCAGTACCTTTTGTGTTATTTAAAGGGCGCGTTAGTAATATGCTCCAATAGGCGGGTGCACAATGTGCGTACACTCTGCTTATTAAACACACAAGGACTCGCAGCAGCACACAAAAATTAAAAAAAATAAAAAATAAAAGGATTCTCTCTGGAGAAGCGTTCAGTCTTTCCGCTCGCAAATTCCGGCATGTAAATAGTGGATTCACTATGGCGCGAGCGCAAATGGCTTTTAAAGGGAATGGGAGATGAGACTCTGATTGGTTTATTGCACGTTTTGCCCAAAACACATCCATGACTCATCCATGAGACTAGGTACAACCCTTTTGGACCATGCACCTGACGCATAGACCATTTTTCCCCGTTGTTAAACTAGCAAAAGTTAGCAAAAGTGCACCTGCGCCATGCTCTTCAGACCATTCGCTCAGACTGTTAAGAGTGTTTTTCATGTTATAGGCTGTTTTTAGTGATTGAAATGCAACAGCAGGTGCTGTATATGGATCACAAGTGCCCAAAACAAGATTTTTTTCCGGATATTTTAATTTTTCTTCTTTTGAGAGACGATCTAAATATGTGTGGCTTAAAACAAACCTGTGCTGCAGTTCTATAGAAGTTTTGCCCTCCAGGGCTGTGCGCCGGACCATGTGACTGAAAACTATAATTCTTCTGAATAAAGTCTTCTGAAGCCTTGGTGTGAAAAGCAGACCGCAATTTAAGTCGATATTCAGTAAAAAACTGCTAGCCTGATGTCGTCATACTCAATTCTAGTCAGAATATGAGTCCGATACTGCTCCATTGGGCTGTGATTATGAGGCGTGTTTCAATCGAACCAGGAAAAAAAAACGCCTCTGTACTCAATTGGATAGCCCTACAACCAATCAGAGCAACGGAGTAAGTTGACGTGTTGAGCGACGCATAGTTGTCAACAGAACTCAGCTGCACACACGCCGGTGTTGTAAAAAAGAATTTAAGGATACACGGAGTACTTACCAACACCATCATAATTTTTGAGAGAAATAGTAAAGGTGAATGCATATACGAACAAGTTCTCTGTTTAGGATTAGAACGAATCCTACCCAAGCGCTCTTTGGTGACGTGCATGTGTTTATCATCTGTACATCATCGTATAAAGCCCGCCCTGACAATTTGATTGGTCCGAACAGCTCTGGTTCGAGCATAGTTGCTCCACAAATGGATCAAGTCCAGACCGAACTTCCCGACCTCAAATGTTGTGGGCGGGGCTAAATTCGGCTGGCATCCAGGCTAAAAAACTGCAGATGAAACGACATAATTCCTCACACAAAGTTGTGTTTATATTACATATTTGATCATGCATCCAATTCCAGCAGATTTACCCCAAATCTGAAAAAGCACACAGATTCCACAAAGAATTGCACTTTCGTTGGCCGTTGAGTGCCATTTGACTACTTCTGACTTTTAGAGAAAAAAAAACCTTCTGTGGAATTACACACAAAACACGGAATTACTGTGAACTGACATCATTTTCAAGCTAATGCACGAGATTCACTGAGAATTTAATTAATTGCAATTAAATCCAAATGCTTGGGAGAATTGGGCGCTTTTATTTAAAAGGAACAGAAAATTGCAGCATAATGAACGCTATTCGCCAACTGTCCTCCATCAGATTTGTTAATTACTGTACGCTCTATCCTGCTTCCATCTGCTTGAGGGTGTGTTAAGGAAGTTGCTTTGTTCTTGTCCAAATGCAATTAGACTGCAGCTCCACACACGAGAACCGCGTCACACAAGTCTCCCTCTAGTCCATGGCAGGGCACGAGAGTACGAATGACAATTAACTTGAATTGTGTAAGCGACAAACAAGGGAAAACTGCTTAAAACCTGGACTGCTAGAGAAATTTGTTTAGCAGTGATTATTCTGAATTCTTGATTACTTTTGTGTATTCAAGATTTAGTTCCCCCCTCCCAAAAAACCCCACCTTTAACAAATCACCTATTTGTTGATTATCATCTATTATTATTATTATTATTTTCTAAGTGATATAGTTCTTACAGTTCTTGACTGGTGGTAGATGATAAAACTACCCATAGACTTAAATTGAAGGAAAAATCATGGAGATCTGTAGGTGGGCTATTTGAATTTGTAACACATAGAGACAGAGCGTATTTAGGCCACGCCCACACCTGTGGGGAAAACAATCCAACGCTCTCCATTGACTTTGCTTTGCGGGAGGCTGCCTCATTGTCATTTCGGACTTATAACAAAAAACAGAACAATGTCTAAAAGCTGATATGTGACAAGGTGTACAGCAAACAAGCTAAAAAACACAGAAATAAGTTTTTATAAGCTGTCGACCCCAAAAAAACGAGCGTTTAAGAAGATAAAAGTGGATACAGGCAATACGAAGTGAAGCTTCAGCAGGAAGAATGGGTCAATTTTGGGATCCTGACACTCAGTATGCCTCAATATGTCTATGTGTGCAGTAAACATTTTGTCACTGTTAAGTCAAATATCCAAATGTGCGTTTTATATATTATATTTACTGTCGCTGATTACGTTCCCCTCTAGTCGTCGTAGTTCTCAGTGTAATATGACCCGCGCGCTGTCTCAATGGCCTGAATCCACTTTTTTGTACTTAAACGCTCGTTTTTTGGGTCAACAGCTTATAAAAACGTCTGGGTTTTTGCTTCTGGGTTTTGTTTAGCTTGTTTACTGTACACCTTGTCACATATCAGCTTTTATACATTGTTCAGTTTTTTGTTATAAGTCCGAAATGACAAAAAGGCCGCTTCACGCAATGCAAAGTCAATGGAGACGGTTTGATTGTTTTCCCCCCCCGATGGGCGTGGTCTTCAGATTATGACGCGTGTCGCTCTGTCTCTATAGCAACTACTGACCACATAGCAACGCCTTAGCAACCACACAAAAGCCCCAAACTTCACATTTTCTTTATGAAAAAATGGTACTGCTCTGGACCTAATTAACTTTCACAAAAAGTTTTTTTTTAAAACAAATATCCGAAAGTCTGACTGTGATAAATGGAGTAATTAGGGCACAAGACATTTTTTTTTAATACATTTTAAATCAATTTAAATGTGTTTTTAATGGCATTAACTCTGCATTGAGTGGGATGATATAAATGAAAGTTTTGATCAGCTAGCAATGGGCTACAGTTTCAGCGATCACCGTCTCATTCAAGTTCCCTGGTTTGTTGAACTTTACTGTCAGGGTAATGAAACTAAACGAAGCATGAATAGATTTAATTCGCCCTGATACCCATCATCTGACGTGCACTTGTACACACACACACACACACACACTGTTGCGTTATTGGCCCATTTGCGATGATGATTCTTATGGTGTAATATAAACCCTCATCATAGTAAGCAATTAATTTATGGAAAGTGTTCAAATGCATATTCCATTAGCAGTATGCATGTTCATTTACCCATATTCTTTATTTAAATCACTTACAGAATGCTGTTCACAAAATAACTTATAGTTACATAGCTATAGTTTTAATTCAATATATAGTGGGGCATAAATCACGGCGGGGTCAGGGCCCACCCCATCTGAGGGTTGCCCCCCTTAAAATATCATTAAAAACCACAATAAATAATAATATAAAATGTGAATAATATAATGATATATACTTAAAATAATTGTGTTTGTATTGCTTTACTACTTACACAATTATTTTAAAGGGGCTATATGCAACTTTTTCCCCAAAATAAACGTAACAATTGCCTTTTTATTTTACCATTTATGACTCAAACATTTCCTGATGAGCATACTGACACCTTGTCCGCTCACAGTGGGTGCACCTAGAAGCCTGTATCCTATTTTTCCTATTTTCTGGCGGGTCGTTTTTTCCCGCGCTGTCTGCGGATGTGACGTCACCACCGCTGCGAGAGCGAGCAGAAAATAAGAGCAGTTCTATTTTTTGGCCACAGGTGTCAGTCGCGAGTTTAAATTTCAGAAAAACGCATATAGCCCCTTTAAGTATACTGCCATTATAAAGATTGAAAGAGCCAGGATATTTTTTAATATAACTCGGATTGTATTTCTCTGAAAGAAGAAAGTCATATACACCCAGGATGGCTTGAAGGCGAGTAAATTATGGGGTAATTTTAATTTTTGGGTGAACGATCCCTTTACACAAGTTGAGATAGAGATGTTTGCAACATTGATAAAAGGATCAAGCCAATTTAAAGTTTACTGCCCTCAAATGACTAAAAAAGTTAGCTTGACAGAAATAAATCACTATCATTTGACGTCTATTTGAGGACATGAGCATCATGTAGACTAATTATGTTATCAATCACATTCATTAACCTGTCGTTTAGAGGTTATTTCACAGGCGTCCTTAACTACTATGTACTTGCATCAAAAAGTAAGTACAATGTATTTATTGTGTTCATGTTGTATTTAATTTTTTTTGCTGCTATTGAGGTGGGATATGGGTAAGATTAGCGACGGGTTGGTGGCATGGGTAGATTTAAGGGTGGGTTAAGTTATAAGTCTCAACAGTGTAATTATAGATGTCATTACAGCTGTAATTACATGCAGATATTCCATGCAAGTACAATGTAAAAACGTGTATGCACACGATAAGTGCATCGTATCAAATGTTTAATGTTAGTACATAGTAGTTAAAGACACCTGATATAAAGTGGGACCACTTTGAGCTCTTTTTTGCGACCGATAACTCTTTTTAACATCAAACATGTCCCAGTCATGCATGTTTCTTTATTGCTCTGACGTGTCAATATCTTAAAGCAGTGCTGCGCTACGCAGATATATACACACTAGCTCAGATGAGAGGACAAAATGATTGGCACGCACAGTGTGCCAGCAGGGAGTGGAAGCAGAACACCGCACACATCGCGGCACAGGAAATACAGCTCTTAAAACGCTGTCATTCTTAAAGTATCGGTAATTAGGAATTATGCCATTTTTAACAGCAGGGTATCACAATACATTTCTAGTCCTGGTACAATATATCACGCAACACTGTCCCAGTGGTGTAGGCTAAAAAACAAAGTGAAGTTTAAAGGGGGGGTGAAATGCTGTTTCATGCACATTGAGCTTTTTACATTGTTAAAGACTTGGATTCCCATGCTAAATATGGACAAATTAAAAAAAAAAAACTTCTGTGCCAAAAATACTCCTTCCTGTTTCTTGTACGTTTCGGAAAGTTTTTTTTCGAGTATGGGCCAAAGTGACATCAACAGGGGCGGAATGTCCTTGTACGGGCCGTACGGGCTCTTCTCCCGGAAGGGCGCGCGCACGACTAGAGCGAGAGAGCAAATGCAAGCCCATTAAAGGTGCTTTAAGTGATGTCACGCATTTTTTAGGCCAACTTTTTTTTTTGTCACATACAGCAAACATCTCCTAACTATCCGCTAGCTGCCTGTCCCCTGAACACACTGTAAAAAAAACGCAGTCTCTGTAGTCAACACAAGCTCCACAAACGGCAACAAAAACAAGCTTGGGCAGTCTAGACAACGAAACATAATAAACAGTGCTCCAGCCAATAACCGACAAGAATGATTTGGGGTGGAGGTTTGGGGTTAGTGCGTGTGCACATGAAGGGGGGTGTGTAGAAGAGAAAAGCATAAAGAGGGAAGTTCGAATTATAAGATTTTGATATGGCCGACACACGACGAAAGAGACGACGTTCTGATGCACAACTTGCAACGAAAAGGGAAAAGGAGAAGGAACAGATGGAGCGGTTCCAGCGATTAAGGTTGGAAGCAGGCAGTGAGTAAAACTGCTTCAAATGTCTTTGTGTTGTTAGCTATCGACTCGTTCATTCAAATGCGCTACTATTCCATTGTTTTTCTATGCAAACACGCACTAGTCTGACGTGCAAAACCGTTCCGCTTGCTACTCCTAACATTAAATCACATACAATAGTCCATAAACCAAATTATATATCCTCATAAACCATGAGTAAACACACACAAATGTTGCAAAACCCGCGCATGACAAGCTGCTAAACAAGTATACAAGTTACAGTTACAGCACATACCATTGAGACGTCCTGCTGTAGTCGTCGTGGCTGCTTCTCCTGATCAATATTAGGCTTTAGATATGAAATATTATACCACCAGACCACTAGAAAATACAAATATTAATAGCGGATCTATACATTTATTCACTAACGTGAAGAATCTCGGGACTAATAATGTATTTGACGCTAACAAATGCAAATATTATTTGCAAATAGTCCAAAAATGATTATTTCCAACTATAATTTCAAATTTCGTTCACCGTTCTATTTCATTATTCTTTATAAAAATACACAATTCCCCCCCCCCCGGCATCAAGGCAAGTCCGAATCTAATGTTAGCTTCACTTCCTGAGATACCTTCATTTGATCGATTTTGAAGGCAGAATATTTGTATCCTTCGCTGCCTTTTATATCACACAATCCTGTGCGTTCCATTCTGTGACAGTTGAGCTGGAAAAAAAGATGCCGTCTGAAAGTTGCGTTTGCTGGTCAGTTTGTGTGTAAATGTATATTTTTGACCAACATTTTCCACTTCTGAGGTAATTTCTAGCGAGAAATTACTAATGTAGTAGTTAAATATTTGTTTAGTTCTCACCAAAGCTCTCTCTTTTTTGCTGTAGATCATTTAAGCAGCACTAGGTAACTTTTCAACCTTTATAATATATTTTCAAACCACTTGTGATGATACATCGACTTACAATAGGATGAATGACACGTCTGCCATAGCCTGACGGGGTCTGTATCGTTTTTAATCGTACTTTTAAACTTCGGGTTTCGGGTAGTAACCCGAGAAAAAAAAGAACTACAAAATTCGACTGCTTTACGGCATATACGTCACTTCCATCACCACCCCCAATTCCTTAAATTCGGATGTGCGAGCCAAACTATCATTTGTTTGCCGAATGTTATAGTCATGGCCGAAGCAGCACAGAAAAATAAGAAAGCAAAAGTTTTGTCGCAGGAAAGCAAAAAGAGGAAACGAGAAAGTGATCGGATTAAAGGCAGGACGAGGATCAACATTGGGCCAGCGTTTGCTCGTTGGCGTGAGTTGGAGGAGGAGGGGCTACATTCTTCCGAGTAAATACATATGATAAGACGTACAAAATCATATTTTAGGATACCTAACATGTCTGTGATATTGGTTTATTTGTCTTGCCTCAAGCTATAATGCAAATCGATTTTTCAAATTTGCAGATTCATCTATGGTAGCTTGATATTATAATATTGACGATATATGGTTATTACCACTCAAACATTGAATTGAAGTATCGTATAGATTCTGTAAAATGGTAACCAATAGACTAGGCTACTATAATGACGCTGGCTTGTAAACGTGAGCATCGCGATCATTTGGCGTTTGAAAAAAATAAAACCCATGAAATTATATTCATATGACATGCTGAAACATATGCCACTGTACCTGGGATGAAGACATTTCACACGCGACGCAAGCAGAACACCTACATGTGAACTCCGGCAGTGTTCAGGGCTATCATAGTTGTCATGTCAACAAATGCACGTGCGATGCATCCGCTGATGTAGAATGACAGTTTACGACAGTAGTAGAGGACAATACTGTTTCCCAACTGTAGGGGGACCCCGAGAGCAAAACCTACCTAGTGCTGCTTTAAACTGTAACGCTGCCATACGAGTTGTGAGGTGCCTTCATGCACAAACGCTGCCTTACAAGTCATTGTCTGATAAGGCGGCGAGGCAACAATCACTGCCTAGGTTTTCGGACGCAGCCATGGTGTCTACACAATAGCTATTGTGTTATTTACGGAGATGTTTCTCAGTAAAACATACACTTTAAAAGCATGGTTTAATTCAGTGTTATATTGTTTGAGTAAAAAGTATATCAAAGGAAACTTCAACTAAGTAGAAATTACTCAACCTTTTAATGGCCAAGTTAAAATTTTATTTGCCAATTTATCTTAACTTAGTTAAGTAGAGTTTACTTAATTCCATATTAATTCCATAAAATATGCATGCTAAAACGTTTTTTTTTTTTTTTCAGTGTGCGTCCATCAACATTCAACATGGGATGTGCATTTCTATGCTCTACACCTCTTCAATAAAACAAGGACCAATTTCACTTGAGGAAGAATATTCTCTCCGTGTCATATTTTCCCTGTTCTGAATTTGAAATGAGCTCTGTACGTACTGAGCTGTTGTCCAGCATGCTACTTCTGAGCCTTTTTCCTTCATTAAAGTTTTCCTTTAATCCTTAATTACAGAGAAAGGACGAGAGAGGAGGAGGATTGCGGACACACTCGCTGCAGCAGCGAGACCAGGTTAGATCCAGACGATCTGTTTTAATTGGATTATAACTGACAGTGAGACGATCAATGCGGGAATTATCATGGTTTCATCAAACCCTCCATTTCCCCACAAATCCAATTTGAGTCTGATGCCTCACATTTCGGCTACAATAACAAAGATTTATCGTGTGTATCAAAGTCTAAAATTAACTTTTTTGCAAGCTGGGCACCAAACGGAGAAAGCATATGGAATGTTTCTCTCAGTGATACATAACGGCACATATTGTGATAAACGGGATCCTGACAAGTGGAGGGCACATATTTGTCTACATTAGCATAGCGTTCTCTTCATGGAGCCGCTTGCATGCAACGTCTTTACATGGTAACTGCTGACCTCCTATTCCAGCACTTATGCTAATACAATCATTAGTCTCACCGCTATCACACAGGTATAAACGTGACAGTTTGAAGGAGAGTCCACATTAGAGTCTGGCAGAGGCTCAACAGGGGAACGAAGGAGCACTCATTGGCCAATACATCTCTATAAGCCGGGGAAATTGAAAACTCTACTACTACTGGGAGCGACGTTGGGTTATTTCCCGATGGAGCAGCTGCCCTCAGCTTGGCCGATGAGCAGAAAACGCATATCTCCATTCGTACTGGGACTTATTACCATCTACAAGAGGTGAAATGGAAATTCACTTGAACAAAGACCTGGCGAGGCATTATAGGTGACACTCATTTCACCAACTACATATTACCCATGAGCGCTGATGGATTCAGTCCGCCTGAAAATGTCAGGATTTCCAAAATTAGACTCATGGGTCACTTCAGTCATTTGGACTGGGTCTCCCAAATTTGATTAGGACTGGGTCTTTGTCATGCAGTCTGAGGAGGACTGTATATCAAACAATAAAAGAAGAGATTTATCCCCACACTAAATTTAACTATAAAATTCACTGAATAAACACATTCATTCTACAGGATTATATCTCATTTTAAAGGACAGTTCTGGCAAAAAATGGATTTCATCTCTCATCATTTACTCACCTTCATGTCATTTCAAACCTGTATGACTTTCTTTCAAAATAGAGGAGACGTTTAGCAGAATGTCTTTACTGCTCTCTTTCACACAAAAAGCCACCAAAAGCCGTCAAGCTACGAAAAAAGAGAGCAAATCAAAGTGTATACATACTATAAATGCTGCCAATATACTTGATTAATTTGTTTCCGTTTGTTTTCATTTATCTTAAGAATTTTTAGGAGAAACATAATTTTATTTCACGCTAACAATATATATGCCATGATCCCAGCCTGTGTTTCCCTGTCTTGTGAGGACTTTTGTTATTTCCTGTCTTGTGTCATGTTCTGTAGTTATTTGTAGTTTTTCATGTTGATTTGTTTCCCCAGGTGTTTCCCATTTAGCCAGTCCCTCTTGTTATCTTTAGGCCTGTCGATTGGTCGATACAATCGATTGCGTCGATGCAGAAAATTAGTCGACGTCAATATTTTTAGTCGACTTGGTAAGTTGGGTACGATATGAAATTGTATTAGTACCGGTACTTTAAAAATGACAGCACTCTGATAAGAGCAGTATTTCTTAATCTGTGTCGATGTGTGACAGCAGGAGTGTGTGTGAGCTCTGCTTCCACCGATCACTAAACAATGGAAGCAGAACAGTCAAATATATACGCGCAGCTCCGTGAAAAGAAAGCAACAGAAAAGTGCGGCGCGGTCAGGATGTGCTCGCGCTGCCGGACTCTGACCTGAAGCGCGAGCAGCCGCGCCAATGCCTTTCACTCAGACAGATTGCGACGCCAGTTTCGCGGATTATTGGGTTTGAATGGTAAAAAATATGTAAAAATGCACATCCTGGCGAGTATTCGGGTAAACGCAGTCGGATATGTCTTTGGTGAACGTATACAGAGTTGAATGAGAAATCGGGAGTTAAAATTTAAAATTTTTTGCATTTTACACCCGCGTCTATTTAATCTCATTGCTGTCTAGGACAAACAACAGAGTAATTATAGAGATCTCATTCGAGATATTACTTTCCGGTGCTTTCATCAATGGTTTAAAACTGAATAAAACCATCTTTGTGTGGACAACAAGCACATCTCCTTATACAAAATGATCCTGGAAAGCATGTTTGTGATTTTAAACAAGAGGCTACAGTTTTTTTGGCGTGGCTATCTGAAGGAGGCAGGGCTCCAAACCACAAGATCCATATTTTTAGCAGTCCTTGAAGTTCTAATTATGTATGATCCTATTTCTGTGAGATTTCAGGCATCATTTAGATCTGGAACAGGCTGTAAGTACAGTGTCAGACACAGTTCCTCCAGAAATGCAGGATGTTAAACCACCTGTTTGTGTCTTCAGCTGCTCAGCAGTTCAGGACTAAACTGATCACACCACCCACACATCCATCTATCTCCATGGTGATAAGACCCATTGGTCCCAGGTGGGGTTGATGATGAACATTGTTGTAGCTGATCTGAAGATGATATTCAGACATAGCCCTCTTGTACACACAGCCTCTATTTTAAAGGCTAATTTTCTTTCTATCATACGATCAATATTAAACCAAAACTGAACCAGTTTACATTCTAAACACATTTTTGGTCTTATTGAGGACGAGTCATCGATGCATGTTGCAAGGGCATACAATTGAATAGAGACACTAGAGACATGTCCTTACCAATTTCCAGCGACTACTGAATTGTCCCTAGCAATAATTTTGATAAAACAATTAAAAATTTTTTATATTTGCATCTGAAATGGGTCATTGACATGACCAGAGAAATCAAAGTAATTAAGTTAGCTTTTTGTCTATGAACGGAGTAAAATAAGTGTTATGTTTTGTTATATGTTGTTATGTTATATGCTATGTTGTGCTATGTGATGTTATGTTATATGTTGTTATGTTATGTTATGTTGTGTTATATGTTGTTATGTTATGTTATGTTATATGTTGTTATGTTATGTTATGTTGTGTTATATGTTGTTATGTTATGTTGTGTTATATGTTGTTATGTTATATGATATGTTATATGTTATGTCCCCACAAATATCAAAATCAAACCTACAGTGGGGCAGAATTATTAACTATGAGAGACAGAATGAGAAAAAAATCCAGAAAATCACATTGTCTGATTTTTAAAGAATTTATTTGCAAATTATGGTGGAAAATAAGTATTTGGTCAATAACAAAAGTTTATCTCAATACTTTGTTATATAACCTTTGTTGGCAATGACAGAGGTCAAACGTTTTCTGTAAGTCTCCACAAGTTTTTACACACTGTTGCTGGTAGTTTGGCCCATTCCTCCATGCAGATCTCCTAGAGCAGTGATGTTTTGGGGCTGTCGCTGGGCAATACGGATTTTCAACTCCCTCCAAAGATTTTCTATGGGGTTGAGATCTGGAGACTAGCTAGGCCACTCCAGGACCTTGAAATGCTTCTTACGAAGCCACTCCTTCGTTGTCCGGGCGGTGTGTTTGGGATCATTGTCATGCTGAAAGACCCAGCCACGTTTCATCTTCAATGCCCTTGCTGATGGAAGGAGGTTTTGCTCAAAATCTCACGATACATGGCCCCATTCATTCTTTCCTTTACATGGATCAGTCGTCCTGGTCCCTTTGCAGAAAAACAGCCCCAAAGCATGATGTTTCCACCCTATGCTTCACAGTAGGTATGGTGTTCTTTGGAAGCAACTCAGCATTCTTTCTCCTCCAAATACGACAAGTTGAGTTTATACCAAAAAGTTCAATTTTGGTTTCATCTGACCATATGACATTCTCCCAATCCGCTTCTGGATCATCCAAATGCTCTCTAGCAAACTTCAGATGAGCAGGGGGACACATCTGGCACTGCAGGATTTGAGTCCCTGGCGGTGTAGTGTGTTACTGATGGTAGCCTTTGTTACTTTGGTCCCAGCTCTCTGCAGGTCATTCACTAGGTCCCCCTGTGTGGTTCAGAATATTATAATGATTTCTGACGGATCATGTGACACTGAAGACTGGAGTAATGAGGTTGAAAATTCAGCTTTGCATCAAAGGAATACAATTAATTTTAAATATATTAAAATAGAAAACAGTTATTTTAAAGTGTAATAATATTTTACAATATTACTGTTTTACTCCATTCAGACTTCTTTCAAAAACCTAAAATCTTACAGACCCCAAACTTTGAACGGAAGTGTATATACTATAAGTACACGCATAGTCATATCACTTTTCCCATAAAAATGGTAATTTGTGATTAAATTGATTATCATTGCATTTAAAGCAAGTATTTTAGTAAATGTGGTAAATTTACTTTAGTAAATAATCTATAAAAGCATCCAATTGAACACCTATATAATGATATATAAAATAATATATATTAATTATACGGAGGCTTGTAAGTATCATTAAATGAACACCTTTTTTACAGAAAATTTCCTTAAATGTACAAAAATATTGAAAGCAGAAATTGTGAATTATCCATGTAAAATGACCATAGAATGAACGCAGAGTAAATCTATCGGCAAAGTGTGCACACAGTTTTATCAGCCAATGCTGATAATCTTCAAAAATCCTCCAGTTTATAAGCCTGTCAAATATAATGTAACAAGCATAAAAATGCATTTTAACGCACACACAACCATGCAAAAAAAAAACAAAAAAAAACTACAAAACTTACATAATGTGAATTATCATTCACTGCAATCATAGTTCTGTGCTCGCTGACAGCAGACTCCCCCACCTTCCTATGCAGAGCATCCTGGGAACCGAATGTGTGTTTAGTATGGGCAGAAATGAGCTCATAAAATGTGCAGTCATTGTCTAATAGCTTCACTCCCAGACAAACAACCGGAGACAAACAACAGACATCAAGCGGGCTGATAAACTACCCACACCACTCAGATTTCCTGCAGGCCATCCACTGATTATGGACAGAACATCAAGGCTTAGAATAAAGATCACATGACTTGAGGGACTTTGAAGCACGGCTAAGGCAACATTTGTGATTAACTCGCATTCCATCTGAATAAATGCAAGACTACATTTATTTTTCAAGTAAAATTATATTTTTTCAGGACGTTCATTACTTTGAAGGCAGTCGGAAAAATATGATTTTGCCCCCCACACACAGTTTCTAATAGTTTCCGCACCCCTGCTGACAAAAGCAGATAATTAGAAGATTTTATGACAGAAATGCTCTGTATTGTCAGTGTGGTGTGACTAAATGACATTTCTGTGAGGGTTTTGAAAGCTGTTTTGCACACCAAAGCCAAATTGTATTTTATAATGAGAACGCATCATAGGTTGAATACATGAAAAAGCTCCCATTCAGCCTATAACAGGATATCAAAGCACACGACACGCACCCAAAGCCTTCATTCAAAACAATAGACTTTGGAGAGCAAAGAATATGACTACTAGGGGTAATTAAGTCAAGACTTTGAGTATTTAAATGTCATAAAATGTCCTAAATGAAATGTACAAAATGAAAGGCGTTATCTTTTAGAGATCTTGCAATTGGCAGAAACCTTTGAATTCTAAACCTGTCCTGATAACTCCCTCCTCAATCCAAAAAGACCATTATTGAAGCTAAACTGCAAAAACAACTCATTCCCGAACTTTATGACGGCGCGGGGATGAAAACAAGACATTACACCTGCGTATACACATCGATGACGCTTTATCGCCAGCTTAGCTTAATAATGTTAATGAGGAAGTAGGACGGATGATAGAGTTCAGAATTTCTCCCACCACATACTTGAAAATGACCAAAGGAATGGGCTTGAGGTCAGAAATCTGACCTGTAAAGATCAACAGTCTTCAGTGAGAAGCACCATTAGACGGCGGCAACAAAAGTGATTCCATTTGTTATTTTCAAATGGAGTTGGGAGAAAGTCTGAGAAAAGTCTGAAACTCAGCATGACTGGTGCATGAAGTCATCATTCATTTAAGCCATTAGTCGACTAGTCACATGTTTATGATATTAATTTACACTAAGTGCAAATAGCCGCCCTGTTGGCAGAGGCTATTTACACTAACTCCGCCCACTGACGTCTGGTTGGGACAGAAAAAATTACGGAAGACGATCCATTGTCAATGGTAACAATAGTGTAGGGCAGCGGTACCCAAACTTTTTTTCCTGCGCACCCCCTTCTATGTCCCAACCAGGTTGGCGCACCCCCAATCCCCACTTCAAAAAAAAAATATTTATATCGCCATATAAAGACTCATGTTTAATCATGCGCAAATAACCAGAACACGCATAACAACATCAACAAAGTT
This sequence comes from Gobio gobio, assembly GCF_949357685.1. Taxonomy (NCBI): domain Eukaryota; kingdom Metazoa; phylum Chordata; class Actinopteri; order Cypriniformes; family Gobionidae; genus Gobio; species Gobio gobio. Next base: position 35,747,080 of record NC_137119.1, read on the forward strand.
TTAATATAATAAAACAAAGCTACGCACCATATTTCCTTCTTTTTTTCCCCGTCTGGTGTTCACCCTCATCACCTCTTTTTTGCCATCTCTTTCCCTCCTCTTCGGTTTCCTCCGGCGCATCTTCTGACTCCCGCTCATTTTCTTTCTCTATTCTCTCCGTCTCTGTTGCCTCCAAATCCTCACTCTCTCTTGGTCCGCTGCGTTCACACCAAACACGAATAGAGCGTCAAAATCGTGTCTACAGCGTCTAGTTTGACGCGTGAACATTTTGAATCCATTCGCGCGTCAACGCGTCTTTCCATTGACTTAACATTGAAATCACTCGCGCCAGCCGCTCTATTCGCGTTTTGTGTAAACACAGCATCAGACGTCCCACTTGACAGTTTCCCTGATTTCAGCCAGTTAAGCATATTTACAATATATTCATGGAATGAATGAAATGCGTTGGGACGCACATAGCCTAGCCTGCAATGCATAAAAGAAGATCAGCGCGTAGAAGAAGACCGCAGCTGTCTTCTTCTACGTTTCTATCAAAAACTAATAAATTATAGTTTTTTTATTTAAAATAAAAGCGATTACAAAGGAAATGTTTACTGTTCATGTTTTTTTTATTGTATGGAAAATCCCATAAAAAAACAGACCAGTACATTTTTCCTCTCGTACCACACTTTGGGAATCCCTGGTGTAGGGGTAAGGCGCATGGCAGAAAGTTTTGATGCGAATAGACCCGTGTTCGAATCCGCCTTCTGCCAAACTTGCTCTACTCCCTTTTCGCATCACATATCATATCGCAATAAAAATGAAGAAAATATTTGAAAAGTGGAAAGAAAAGCGTCTAACTTGTGTTTAATAATAAAGTGTTTAGGGTTAGGGGTAGGTAGGGCATAGACCATAAAAAAATATGGACGACACGACTTCATTCTCTTCATTCAGAAAAGTGAAACCGGCGGAGGTCCGAATATGGCGCTGACATCTTGCGCAGATTTGAACAGTAGTGAACTCGGAACCGGAGTCTGCGCAGTAGAGAGCAGGAAGTAGAGCTGCGATATCAAAAGCCCGCCCACACTCTCGCAGATGCAGAACAATTCATTATGTCGGTGTAAAATAAACAGCTTTGGAAATGTAGAAATTAAAGCTAAAGCTCCACTCTCCTCCCGAAAATCCCCAAAAAAGACAGATGTTGCCTCAGTGACAACTTCACTCAGAGAAGAGGTCAATCTCAGCTGTCAATCATGGCGTCACACCCCCCAGTTTTATAGCATCAAATAACTAACTAAAACTAAACTTATTGTAAAAACAAACACTTTGTGATAAAAACTGCCTACAATGACAGAAACCAACTAATATATGAAGTGTAATTTGATTGTTTAGTTTGTCTCCCGTCCATTAGAATACACAGAGGGGCAGGGGTTATGAGCTATACTGGGACTAACCACCTGGGGGGGGGGGGGGGATCGAGACGTGTCGGCTTCAGTTTTTAACACAAGTGCGGCAGGCTTGGCAACAGTGTGAAAGTCAATAGCACGTAACAGGCACAATTGCGGTATAAACATGAATATCGATCGGTTCAATATGCGTCACATGACTAAACACGCGTCCCCGTTTTCAAACAGGCTACCTCCGTTTTCACAGTTCACACTACAATGCGAAAACGCCGTTTTCAAATGTTTCCACTTGGGAAACGGAAGGCCAAAACGGAGAGAAAAAGATGCGTTTTCAAACAAAAACGTATTAGTGTGGGCAAGGCCTGAAACCTGTGAATCTGTATAAAGTATGGAAAGAGTGGTTGATTAACTGTTTTTGAAAACTTAAATAATAAAAAAGTGTGTGTTTAAGCTATATATGTAGCCTATACACATAAGCACAGGTTATATGCATTGTTTTACAACTGAGACTGCTAACACTTCTACCTGATTCACAAAATGAGAAATCTACAGCAGAGGAAAAAGCGTGGCTACCACACGTAATTTAATTAATTCTTCATTTGATATTGTTATATGATCCCACTTCATTAACCAAATATATTTAAGAACCCTCTTATAGTTTGTGTATATATAAACTTTTTTTGAAGGCAAGCTTTTTTTTCACTGAAAATGGGAATTATTTCACACTTGAGCGCAACCCGCTGTGTGTTCCTCGTCTTTTTTTACTTTTCTATTAAAGATGAGAATTCAGCTTTAATAGCACTTCCATTTGTACAAAATTGCCTCATTTCAACTGTTTGTGCCTGGTGTTGACTGCAAAACAGACAGACTTCCTCATGCCTCTGCATTGAGACTGGTGGAAACATCAAAATCATGTTTCAGAACATAATGAAAACAGATATGATTTTCCAGAATACACTAGAACTACAACAGCAAATAAATAACCACGAAATTCTCTAAATAACACATTCAAAGTAACTCACATGACCAAAAGTTCAGGGTATTCAGACAACATTAGAGACATTTACAACCACAAAAATAACAACAACTTGTTGTTATTCAACATGCAACATGATGCATTAAGAGTTTTGTCTTTGTTCAACCAATTTGAATTTGATTGTTTGCTAAATGCAAAACATCTCATACAGCTAATACAGTCACATCAGCGCAATCTTATTCCTCAAATAATCGAATTGTTTTGAAGCAAAAAGCATCATTAAGATTATTATTTAACATGTAATTTAAAAAAATCATGCATTAAAGAGTTAATATGACGTAAACTCTGCAAGCTGCGTGTGTGCAAAAAAGAGAACATTCTGAAAAACAATAATATGCAATGGTTTTATATAGATGAGCATGGGCCGCCACACGCAAACCTCAATTCAACAAACATCAAGTTAAAATATCACCACACAACAAATAACCATCAGTGACGAAAAAAACAACAACAGCATCATAAATAAGTCCGCAAACTGCAAAAAAATAATCCTATTACAGAAACCACATCATTTATTCATGCTGCAATGCATGCTGGGAAGTGGGAACTCCAAACTCTTCAGATCAGCAGCACTGCCTGATATGAAACTGTTTGTTTAGGCAGATCTCAGTGAGTTGGGTCAATTTTTGAGGAATATGTTCGATCTTGCATAGTAAAAAGTATAATTCGCATCTCTAAGAATATGTGATTCAAAGCGCAGTGTGCAACAGGTATCGATTTCATAACTCATTGTCAGTTCTGGTTTAGACAAAAAGTATCCATTCAGCTGACATGAAACTATCTATTTACATCCGCTTGTGTGCCTGAAAATCTTATTTCTTTACTTTCACTCCAGCTGTTCTGCTGATGAAACTAGATTATTCTATTCACTGTGTGATGCATGTACAGTAGATGAATTCAAGAAACCATCAAATATCAGTCTGACCCTCTTTAGGTTCCCAATGTCAGAGTCTTTGCAGCTCTGATATGGTGCTGGCTTCACCCTGCTGCCACTGACTTTAAGACCTGTCCTCCGCCCCTAAATTCATCCTCCGGTGAGCAATGAGCTGGATTTATTTCTTGCCGGCGCCCTCATCACGCCACGAGACGCGTGCCTTATCTCTCCCACACCTGTCCACCGCACATCAGGAGCCAAAGCTCCGCACCTTAAACAATTACACCCTGTTGTCAAAAGCCAAATCCCAGAGCCAACAAGATCAGCTTATTTCCCCCCACTCTCTAATTAATTTCTTCCTACCAGAAATCCCTCCATCTGGAAAGATTTGGGCGCAGGTGTGTGTTAGTGTGCGCACGCTAGGATGAAGACCAGCGTCCAGTGTCTTTAGTTCATTCCCAAAGCTGTTTCAAAGAGTGGCATTCTTTCCTTCAGGGGAATGTGCGTGTGTGTGTGTGTGTGTGTGTGTGTGTGTGTGTTAGTGTGTGTGTGGTCCAGGTAAACCCTATGTTATGAGGAGGACAAAATGTCCCCACAAAGATGACAATATCCGAAATCCTTGTCCGTATGGGGCTTGTAAATCAGACAAAATTATGTTTTTTGAAAATGTAAAAATGCTGAACGTTTTCTGTGAGGGGTAGGTTAAGTGAAGAGGACAGAATATGCAGTTTGTACAGTATAAAAATCATTATGCCTATGTAAAGTCCCAATAAAACATGAAAACATAACGTGTGTGCGTGCGTGTTAGAATGAGATAAAGCACCAGATACAGTCGGGTTCAAAAGTCTGAATCCACATTGAAAATCTAGGACTTTAGCTGGGCTCAGACTACAGGAGTTTTTCCCTCGGTTTCTTAAGGTTTAAGCTAGTCCTGGACTAAAATGCATGTTTGAGCTGTTTTAACTGAAAGCAACTTGCACTGACAGATAATAAAATATGCCACTGCCATTGATTTGTCTCAAGATGCACACCAGTGATGTGTTTTTTTTTCTTCTAAGGCACGTTTATAAAAGCTACTTAAATGTCCTAATTGAACTAAAGCCTAATACTGGCTTAATCTAAGCCCTGTCTGTGAAACCAGGCCTTTAAATCTTAACTGATTGCGAAATCTGGTTGCGTCATGCACATAAGCAGAATCTTCACAGATTTTCTGCACACACTACAAGATTGTACCTAGTCGTGTTGTTGCCACATTTCAACTAGCCGCTCCTCCATCTCTGTTGTCCACTGCTGCTAGTTGTTCCCTTACGAGAGTACTCTCGTATTGCGTTTTGCTAAAAAGCTATGGGGGGAATTCCTTTCCTCGAGATATTGAAGCAAATTTTTATCCAAAAATACCATGTACACGCAGTGCAGCTGCACAACTCTCAGCATGAAGCAGCTGCGTGCTGATTGGCTGTGCCGCTGCAACTGCAGCAACCTATGGCGAGACCGTGGGGCGGGACGGACCAATCAGGTCCTTCCAAATTCCCGCCACAAGGGGCAACAGAATTTGCATAGCCATGGGTATATAAGACCCACTCTCGCAAGGTTAGTCAGATTAATTCTTCTTCAGCGACTTGCAATCGTTGAGCTCCGGATCGAAGCCCGCCGTCGACACGCACCCAGCGGAATTCCCTGCAGCCCTGAGGACGACGGATTCAAACCTGGTCTCCGCCTTCAGCCGCCTGCTGTTCCAGCTGAGCCATCCGGCGTTAAAATATCCTTTATACTATGTTTATGTGTGTTTATGATGTGTGCGTTGCTGCCAACGCCACTTCTAAGAGCTTCTAGCTCTCCACCTCTCTTCTCTCGTGCCCGCCGCGTGTTTACGCCGCGAACAGAGAACATTGGTCCTCCGCCGCTTCAAATAAAGCCGAGGACAGACGGAGCGCTCCTCTTCTCTCGTTCCGTCGCGCTGAAATGCACCATGGACAGAGAATGTGATACCCCCCGCCGCTCTATGGCGCCGCGGGCATACGGAGCTCTCCCTTTCTCTCGTTCCGTCGCGCTGAGAAGCGCCGCGGACGGAGAAGATTTTCCCCGCCGCACTGATGACGCCGCGGATATACAGAGTTTCACTCCTTCCTCTCTCATCCCCACCGCTCTAAAATGGCCGTGGACAGAGAACGTTATATCCCCGCTGCGGACATACAGAGCTCTCCCTTCCTCTCATTCCGTCGCGCTGAAACGCGCCGCGGACCGAGAATGTTATATCCTCGCTGTGCTGATGACGCCGCGGACATATGGAGCTCTCCACGCGCCTCCCTCTCTCTCCTCCGCCGCTCTAAAATGGCCGTGGACAGAGAATGTTATTCCCTGCGTGCTAATGGCTCCGCGGGCATACGGGGCTTTTCACTCGCTCCTTCTCTTACTGTGCGTTCACACCGCCGCCGGCGAGAGCGCCAAAGTGGCCGGAAGTCATTCATTCTCAGTGGGAGCCCGGCGGCGAGCTCCGGCGAGAGCGGCGCGTCTTGGACGATTTGGGCGTCGAGGAGAGTTGGGATCAGGTCAACTTTATGGTAATGAGCTACGACGCGCTTCGGCGGCAGCCGGCGGCAACCAATGGGAATGTAGAAGTGCTCCGCTTGAGATGATTCTAGAGAACGCAGCGCTGTAAACTTCGGTTCCGACCACATTAGTTCCCAAGCAAAATAGAGAGAGGTTGATCACTGCTGGTGCGGCGGGTTTGATAAGAAGATGCGCAACATTATTTATACACCACACAAATGGCTTTTAATTGGTTTATTTCGTTAGCAAACATGTAACTATATTTGTTAAGTTCTTTCCATCGATCTGCTTTTTTTAACTTTCACATTTAAATGATTTCATGAGGTTATATTATACGGTTATACCCTACCTGTGGTCAGTCAGCACAAACGCCGATCAACATGATTGTTTGCTTTGCAGCCCCTTTAAATGCTGTTTCAAAAAAGACCAAGCATTCGATCTACGTCAGAGCGGCAGCGCGTCCACGAATCTTCTACAGCGTCGATGGCAGGGCGGCCAGAGCGAAGTTTGACGCTCTCGCCGGCGGCGGTGTGAACGCACAGTTACTGTGCGTTCACACCGCCGCCGGCGAGAGCGTCAAAGTGGCCAGAAGTCATTTATTCTCAATGGGAGCCCGGCGGCGAGCTCCGGCGAGAGCGGCGCGGCGCGTCTTGGACGATTTGGGCGTCAAGGAGAGTTGAAGTCAGGTCAAATTTATGGTAATGAGCTATGACGCAGTTCGGCGGCAGCCGGCGGCAACCAATGGGAATGTAGTAGTGCTCCGCTTGAGATGATTCTAGAGAACGCAGCGCTGTAAACTTCGGTTCCTACCACATTAGTTCCCAAGCAAAATAGAGGAGGTTGATCACTGCTGGTGCGGCAGGTTTGATAAGAAGACGTGCAACATTATTTATCCACCACACAAATGGCTTTTAATTGGTTTATTTCGTTAGCAAACATGTAACTATAATTGTTAAGTTCTTTCCATCGATCTGCTTTTTTTAAACTTTCACATTTAAATGATTTCATGAGGTTATATTATACGGTTATACCCTACTTGTGGTCAGTCAGCACAAATGCCGGTCAACATGAATGTTTGCTTTGCAGCCCCTTTAAATGCCGTTTCAAAAAAGACCAAGCATTCGATCTACGTCAGAGCGGCAGCGCGTCCACGAATCTTTCTACAGCGTCGATGGCAGGGCGGCCAGAGCGAAGTTTGACGCTCTCGCCGGCGGCGGTGTGAACGCACAGTTACTCCGCCGCCCTGAAATGGCCGCTGACAGAGAATGTGATACTGCCGCCACGCGGATGGAAGATGTGCACTTCTACACACGAGCGAACTCAACATAAGCTCTCCTCACTCTTCCTTCTCTCTCGCCCCGCCGCCCTGATATGCCGCGGGCAGGGAATGCTAGAGGAGAGACATGCGAACTCAGGCTGCTGGATATACAGAGAACGCGCTTTCGTCACAGCCGTTCTCGCTGCAGCGCGCGCTTGCTGCCAAAGGTAAACAGCCTTATATGGCAGCGCGCGCTCTCTGCACAGCGCGCGTTCGCTGACTAGAGCGCCTCAAAACACGCGCTCTCCGTCTAGAGCATAACGATGTCATAAAATGGCTGCCTAGCTTGCGCCTTTTTTCCCTCAAATATCACTTCTCCCAGTTCCCCTATTCAGGCGGCTGGAGTGGTTCAACACTGTAGGTAATGTGTCCACTACATAGTGTGCACTCCTGCATAAGCACTGTTAATTCAGTGGTACAAAATCACTCAATAAACCTGATATTCTCCCAGTTCCCTTAGTTCAGGTGACTGGAGATGTAACATTGCAATAACTAGCCTGTGGCCAAACATGCTCAGTTGCACATTGACACTGTTATGCGTTTACCTCTGTGAATTCGCTCGCTGGCGTACGCCGCGAATACTCTAATGTAGTGGCGCCCATTATACAGTGCACGCCACCACACATTATTTACAATGAATCAGAGCTTTTCTAGTGGCTAGGTAGACCCGCGCCTGCAGAGCACGCGCAATCCATTAGCCCTGCCGCTCACGTGCACGTGGACTAATCCGCAAGAATGCGTCCACTTTACAGTAACACTATCTAAACACAGTGTTACGAGTTCATCTGTAGGCAGGTGCCAACATCAAAGTTGTACCCCTACACTCAAGCACTTCCCTATGTTCCCCAGCTCCCTGCACTCAGGCGGCTGGAAACATTATTCCTACAATCGACGAGCCCGCAAACAAACACGCTCGCCTGTACACATGCACCATTTCCCAGACGACACAAAATGTTCACCGCTATTCTGCGTTCTCCGGCCCCCTGCACTCAGGCGGCTGGGAACACTATTTCCCTATTTACTATTTATGAGCCCGTGAGCAACGTGCTCTTCTGTACACAAACACAATCCCCTTGGTAAGCGCCACTTCTAAGGCGACCCTATAAGGCGTGCGTCACCATTCAGTGCACGCCGCCTCTCACAGTGCTACTAGCACAATGCATCCGGGCTAACAGGTCCCTGTTATTCAGTGACCCGCCCCACAAATTAATTCAACCCTTGGCTTCGATAACAAGGTTACTCGCTACAGTTCGCTCACAGACCACTGTGCTTTCGCACTGTGGTAGAGACAGCGGTGAGAAGCGACATGAGTCCCGTGCTTCGAACCGAAATATCAAACTGTTAAATTAAGGGAGCGGTGGAAACCGTGCACCCCTCACAGAGCGACTCAGGCTTTTACAGTCGCTACTTCCTTGTGCCAAAAGAAGGGTGGTGGTCTCAGGCCATTCTAGATTTCAGACATCTGAACAAAGCCCTTATGAAGCGCCCGTTCAGAATGTTGAGAATGAAACAAATCCTCGCGCACATTCGCCCGGGTGATTGGGTTTTCACTGTGGATCTAAAGGATGCCTTTTTCCACATACAAATAGCCCCTCATTACAGGCCATTCTTGAGATTCGCCTTCGAGGGGAAAGTTTACCAATACAAGGTGCTACCTTTTTGGTCTATCTCTGACTCCCCGCACGAAGTGCATGGAAGCGGCGCTAACCCCGCTGAGGCTTCGGGGAATGAGAATTCTCAATTACCTCGACGACTGGCTCATAATAGCTCAGTCAGAGATACAGTTGTTAAACCACAGATCTTGGCTTCTCAACCATTTAGAATGCTTGGGACTCAAAATCAACGTGGCAAAGAGTTTATTGTCTCCCACACAGAAAGTTTCGTTTCTGGGAACAGTATTGGACTCACTGCAGATCTCTGTTCAGAACCGAGCGGTTTCCCTCAGGTCCGGTGCACACATTCCTCTCAAACACTTTCAGAGGATGCTGGGTCTCATGGCCTCGGCGGCGCTAGTTCTCAGACTGGGTCTGTTGCACATGCGCCCCCTACAGCACTGGCTGAATCGCCGCGTTCCAGCTCACGCATGGCTCTCGGGCCGATTGCAAATCAAGGTAGACCACAGCTGTGTGTTGGCTCTGGCTCCTTGGAAAAATCCCGTCTGGTACCAGACGGGCGTGAGTTTGGGCACTGTTATGAAGTGGAAAGTTATCTCGACAGATGCATCCAACCTAGGTTGGGGAGCCCTTCACGAGGGCAGGCCAGTCTCCGGTCTCTGGTCAGACTCGGAGAGGAGCCTTTACATAAACTGTCTAGAGATGAAAGCGGTCACGCTATCGCTAAGAGCTTTCCTTCCGTACATAAAGCACCACCATGCCCTGGTCCGAACGGACAGCAGGTCGGTGGTAGCCTATATAAATCGCCAAGGCGGTCTGAAAATTATCGATCTGCACACAATGGCGTAAGAAGTCCTAATATGGGCAGAGCACAATACGCTGAGAGCGACTCATGTGCCAGGCATTCTGAATTTGGGTCCGGACATGCTGTCCAGGTGCAATTCAGACAATTGGGGCAGTTCTTGGAGAGGCAAAAGTGGATCTTTTCGCCTCACAAGACTATGCTCAATGCCGAATATAATTCTCCAAGCACAAGGATGCGTTGGCCCACGAATGGCCCAACCTTCTTCTTTATGCTTTTTCCCCAATCTCAATGTTACCTCAGGTCATAGAGAGGATTAGGGAGAGCAGATGCGCTGTGCTTTAATAGCCCCGCTTTGGAGAAATCAACCTTGGTTCTCACTACTGAGTCAGATGTCGGATACAGATTCGTGGCCGGTCCCGCTGAGGAGAGACCTCCTCATGCAGGCGGGACGGCAGATCTGGCATCCCCGTCCCGATCGATGGGCGCTTCATGTCTGGCCCATTAGCGGGTACATGAGAACCTCTCTGAAAATGTATTGAATACCATTACTGAAGCTAGAGCCCCCGCGACCAGGCGGCTCTATTCAGACAAATTGTCAGTCTTTTCGGACTGGTGTAAAGCGCAAAGTCTGACCCCACATGATTGTGAAGTGTCAGAAGTGCTTACATTTTACAAGAGCTTCTGGACGCGGGTCGTTCCCCCTCCACGCTCAAAATTATGTGGCTGCTATAGCAGCGTATCACGTTCAAGTGAATGGACTAACATTGTTCGCTTCCTTAAAGGGGCTAGAAGGCTTCACCCACCTCGCCCCCTCTTCAGTCCCTATATGGGACTTGTCCAGTGTCTTGGATGTCATGAAGAGCTCTGCACTTGAGCCTCTGCATTCGGTGAGCTTTAAGCTCCTGTCATTAAAGACTTTCGATGTAGCTAGCTACATTTTGGTAGTAACTTGTAGTGTATCTAACTACTTTTTCAGAGGGGTAGCTTGATTGTAGTTTAACTACTTTAATTTATAAGTAGCTTGTAGCTTGTCAAACTGTTTTAGAGTAGCTTCCCCAACACAGCATGCCCATGGGCGAACAGATGGATGCAAGTGCATTTGCTATTTAAACAACGTGATGCTGGACGTGAAAATGATAACTGCCATCTAACCATCTGATTAATTAGAGTAAACCAATCACAACCGACTGGTCCGCCTGACCAATCAGAGTAAGTTCTCAGAAAGAAGGTGTTTAATGAGACTGAATCCTTTAGTGAACAGTTTCAGTATATTATGAGAAAATTAGAGAAAAAGTTTTTGACCATGAATGCATGTAAACCTATTTATATATATATATATATATCTGGATTGTGTTATGTCATAAAATAAATAAAGAGAAAATCAAATGCAATGGTACATTTATGTTAAGAACATATGTTCACTGAATCATTTCAAAGTGGAAATGCTGCTATTTTTAACACATGTGACTGTGACAGAGTTTCAACCTTTATCTGAAGAATCGGTGAGATATGTCTAATTGGCTAGAGCTTCTATTTTCTTAGACCTGCCGGTTTAAAAAACTGACATCTTTAAGTGGCTGCCAATAAAGTGAGCATAAAAATTCAAAGGTTGCCATTACATTTTATGGATGAATTACTGAAATGAAAGGAGACAAAGGCTTGAATCAGACATTTTATTCTATGGCCTCATAAAGCTCCTGCATTAAACAGCTTCCTATTCAGAGGTCTTTTCTAAGCAGAATTAATTCTACTATCATGTTCCCAATGACTGACAGGTTATCAGCTTAACAGACAATTCACTTTACTTGTTAAAACAACCCTTTCCCCATTTCACTCTATAATCAAAACCGTTGCATTTTCATTAAGTATAACTTTCTCATTTGGCTTGTGACCATTTCTTTAATAAAAAACGACACATGGGTGACAGTAATTGCCGTACATGGAGTAATAACAAACTGCTCAGGAACAGATCTGACTCCTAAAAAAAAAAATAGTAAAGTTGCAATTCTAATATAATTTAAAAGTTAAAACAGACGGTGAGCAGAGATAGCAATAACCAAAAACCAAAACTTCACAATACTTTCTGGCAAACATATGCTTCCAAGGCATAAGAGAATACTTGGGCGACACTTTTGAGTCATTAAATTGGCTTTTCAACTGACTGATTTTAGTTTATAATATTCAAACAAAGCTTTCTGCTTTCTGCTTTTTAATTGATGGTTGTATTTGACATATCTAAAGGCTCTTATTGGGTTTCATCAGGTGAACTGACACATAACATTTTTAACATGAAACCCAGCATTATAATTTTAACAGCCAAACAATAATCTCTGTTTTAAAAATGGTTCTTTTGAATGATTCGTTCAAACTGGTTGGGAGTAAAACTGTGATGTAGGTGATATATTGGAAACAAATGGCCGTATCACATGGCGCAATGCAAAGCCAGGCGCGACTTAATTGTTTTTTGCTAGTTTCAGCCTGACGCAGTTTTCATTTTCACGTCCAGCATTACGTTGTTTAAATAGCAAATGCTCTAGCGCCCATCTGTTTGCCAGGTCTGAAAACTAGGTGTGTTCAGGCGCATTGTTGCTATTTTGAGGCAACTGAAAACGACTGCGCCATTGACCAACAAAAAGCTGGTCTAAAGTCAATAGTAGGGCTGAACGATATATCGTTATCGTATCTATATCTAGATATGAACTTTCAAGATATTACTATCGAAAAAAGCAACGATATAGACGATATAGATTTCCCCTCTCCGCACTCGCCCTGCATACAACTCTGGCAGTCACAACAAACATCAGTTTTACGAGTGCCCTTGAATGCACAGCTAAAGCTAGCGAGCACACACTACCAGGGATTGGGGAACTATATTGTGAGAGGGGGGGTGGCGTTTCCATGGTGACGCGTCATTGCTTGTCATGTGACACACCGCAGCAGCAACAGCGCTGAATGAATGAAGATCTGCTTTGATGTCATTTTTTCCTTTTTTATTCTGAATATTCACAAATGTGTTAGCTATGGCATGAAATATCTGATATTCCGATTATCAAATACATGCAAGTGGAAGTATATTGTTGTTTAAACACCTTTATAACGATTGCGTTAGTTGAGCTGTATGCGCGATGGGCGCCGCCGTGTTAGTTTGTGCAGCAGACGCAGTTCAGAGAATCGGATCTGTTGGATTTACAACCTCTATGTTTACAACACGTGAATTCATGCACTTTCATGCACCGAAATACTTAAAAGTAAGTGGCTGGTGAACTGGGAATAGAATAGAGTAAACATTGAAGTTACTTACACAATGTGTATCTGATATGAATAAAACGTGTCGAATTATAATGGAAAGGATTATTATTACCTCTTCCATAGACATCAGTGTGTATTTTACAAACTCTAAATGTATTGTTTTTTTAGTACTTATGTGAATTTATGTTTGAAACCTAAAATAAACAGTATGTGGTTGAAAACACTGAAAAGTTGTGATGTGACAGCTCTGAGCGCGCCTGTCTCTGGCTAAATTCAACATTTGAATTTAGTAGTTGATCATGTGATGCACTTGATCATCCGCTCGAGGGACCAGCCTAGACTGATTACACTAGACTGATTACACCTGTGTGATCGTACGTGCGAAAGGCTTAAAAACAATAAATTTTCTGACACAAATTTTTTAAATGTAGGCTTAAATCAAACACATTTTAATTCAGATTCTGGTTTTCACCGAACACGTAGTCATATCGTATTGTATCGATATCGAGATATCTGGCATGAAAATCGAGATATGAAATTTTGTCCATATCGTTCAGCCCTAGTCAATAGCGCAGTATCTTTTGTTATTTAAAGGGCACGTTAATAATATGCGCCTATAAGCGGGTGCACAACACGCGTACACTCAAGTATGTACACTAATTACACACATAGGACAGCACACACAAACATTTTTAAATATTAGTCTTTCCGCTCGCAAATTCCGGCATGTAAATAACAAGTTAGCCATGGTGCAAGCACAACTGGCTTTTACATTTTTTTTTTTTTTTTTACTGTTGTCTGAGGTCAAGTTATTGCGTTCGAATGGTTTTTACATTCAAAAACATCATAATTAATAAGTAATGGGCTATTTTCTGACCTGGTTTTGAGTCTCTCTGAAGACCTGGAAGTAAACGCCCACGGCTAGGATTGGATAAGGTTTGCGTATTTAATGAGCTTCTGCTCCCCCGGTCAGTGACAGCGTGTGGCAAACGGCAACCCGGAATGAATCGCCCAGCCCACAGGCAGGGCTCGCAAAATGTCTTTATCAAACAAACACAATGATTCATCTCTCATCCACCCGCGATTGATTGAAATTATATTTTTTTATTAACGTTTCTTGGCCCGCCCGATCGATGAATATAACCACGAACCGTACACTAGGGGTGCACCGATCCGATATTAGGATCGGATATCGGCCGCGATACTGACAAAATAGCTGGATCGGGGATCGGAAAAATTAACAGATCCACAAGCCGATCCAGGTGTTTTTTTCCGTCGCAGCAGAACCGACGTCATTCGTCAGCTTCACGTGTGTCGCATGCTAGAAGGGAGCGAGCCAGAGAGTCGGCTGTGTGGAGGAGATATTTCACGCTTGCCACGCCAACTAGTTCGTCGCTGTTTCGAGGGTATTACTGCAAAGTCAGGGTCTTTCCTGCAATGACATTTTTTTGACGGCCAAAGCCTAATTTGATGAGTTATTGTGATTTACGAGTGATGTAGAACAGATGCTGCGCTTGTGACAGAGAGACAGAGAGACCGATCTGAGAGCTCCTCCCCCGCGCGCGCTCTCTGGGTCTTCAAAATAATCAGCGTTAGCTCTCTCATATTTCACATATTAATCCAAATCAAAAGCTCGGAAGACCGAAACCATGTTGCACGTGACACATTCGGACAATTTTGTCCTTGAATTATCACTGGGTGTGAATTGCGCTCAAAAAACATTGACTCTTCTCTGACCAGCTGACATAAAGCATACTTTCAATAAGCGGGAGACAAATTATATCCAGTTATGAAGTGTTTTCTGTGTGTTGACATCTTTCGCGATGTTCTAACAGACGGGATTCGCACACAACGCGTCTGCTAATGTCCGATTCGTGACCTAATGACTCCTTTGAACCGAATCATTTTAACGACTGGCCAGAACAACTGATCTGTCCAACACTGAACTCATGAACTCAGTTTATTAATTTACTCAGAACGCAACTGAAATGAGAACACAAGTGTGCTTACCCATTTTAGCAAGAGTGGGTAGTAAGAATTATTTTTAATTATCAACAGTATTTCATCTTATTTCTGTTGACAATGTGTAGTAAAATAAATAGGCCTAGCCTACAATCATTTAATCTGGAGTGAGGTGAAACCAGAACAAAGTTGTTATTAGCTAGCTGAAAATTTTTATTAAATTGCATATGGTAGAAAATTAGACTATTTGTTAATTTGTAATGCTACTTTTTAATATTGATATGATTATATACCAAAACAATTATCTGTAGTGTAAAAAATGTTTGGTAACTGTCAGATTACTATTGTATGTTTGACTGTTTTTTGTTTCCACTGCTACATTTTATTTATTTAAAGAAGTTAGATTACATTCTATTTTAGATTTGAATGCACAATTGTTTTTTAAATAAATAAGAATTCAACACCTTACATACATCTGTTATTTTGTCTTAGTTATGTTTAGTTAGTAAAGTCTGGTGCCTTTAGTCTCTTCAAGGAAGGTATAAGGTGGAAGATATACAGTTTATTATTAATTCAACAATATATCGGATCGGTATCGGGTATCGACAGATACACAAAGCCCAGGCATCGGTATCGGGACTGAAAAAGTCGGATCGGTGCACCCCTACCGTACACACACACGTGCGCCCTTCAAATATCGAGTCAAGAGAGTGAACAACACATCAAGACAGTAATGAACCAAGAACACCACAAATAAAGTATTCTCCAGCCTGTGACAGCGTGCTAAGGTATGTTCTGTTAGACACGTACACATAATCCATAGATGGCAAACAATCTGTAATAATGCAATACTAATCACATTTAAAATATTTTTTTTTACTCACATTAGTGTGTTGCTTCATTCGTTCAAGTAATCTCATCCTGTCTGCAAATCCAGTGACTTGTTTACAAAGGACTCCGATGAACATACGTGCAATGTCTTCCCCACGTGAGCTGGATATTCATTAAAAATAAAGTTCATCCATGTATTCATCATATTGGAATTCAAATGCTTAAAAATCAGAATCCGTGTGGTACGTTTACTGCTTAGAAATTCGACACGGTTTAGCTTTATGCTGCTCTTAATTGTCATGTTAGTGGCACGAGTCGGTGGGCGGGGCTACAGAATCAGGTGTTGTTCTTCTTCTGTTGAGGCGGTGCTTCACAACACTCTGACATCATAGCCGGGCACATTCTGAGATTGAGCGTTTGCTGGGCCTGGTGTCAATAAAAGCTTTTCTTTGACTAACAAGAAAGTTTTCAGCTCCGAAACTTACAGAAGATTCTTATATTACCATGACCTTTTATATATCAAAAGCTCAAGGGAAAGTTGATTTCTCAATTCATGATCCCTTTAACCCACTTGTGCTCTTCGTTTAGGGGTTGCATTGGTTGTCTTCCCAGTCATAAGTGACCGGACACCTAAAAATGAAACTTCCTCCACCCCAGTAAAACCAATGCAATTTATTTTTCTTCAATAATATTTTTTCTTTTTAATTTTGTATTTTGAGAGGATTTTATGGTATTTTGTAATATTTATGCAATAATTATGGTCTATTTTTGCCATTGAAAATTATACAAAAACATTTTTTGTAATTTTTTTTTTAAATTATTACAGTATTTCAGGTTAAAATAGAGACAGATAAAATAGATAAAATAATATTTTTTGAAGACAGATTAGCACCCTCTTTTGGAATTATTTAAGAAATCATGCAACCATGGGTGTAATCACTAGAGGTCTCTATGGAGAGGCTTGAGAATTCCCTAGTTCTCCTAGTTTTTTTTTTATGGATTTGAATATAAATTGTATAAATAAGACTATTTATTATAAAGTTTTAGATTTTTTTGTTAGAAATATAGTTTTTTTTTTCTGTGAATTTGTGTTTTTGCAGATTTCCCATTCATTTCCTATGGTGGTCATTTTTGACCGAAGAGCACAAGTGGGAGTACAAACACTTTTTTTACGACCACTTAGCATGCTCGAATCATGCCCTCAATTTCTGTGTGTGTTTACATACCAAATGTTAGAAAAGTCACCAAGTTTCATATCATTCTGATGAAGCTGTGATTTTTTAAAAATCTAAATGTTAAAATGACTCATTAAGAGACTAGGTACAACCCTTTTGGACCATGCGCTTTGTGACCAGACATTTTTCCGTCATTAAACTAGCAAAAGTGGATTTGGACACGCTCTTAATGTACCTGCGCCATGCACTTCAGAACACGCGCTCAGATCATTAAAATACTGTTAATTTAAATATAAAATACTGTTAGATCATTAAAATACTGTTAATATCTAAATATAAATAGCTGTTTTTAATCTAAATATTAATTTCTCTGCTAAAATGCAGGGAACACTTGTGTGCAATGACTCAAACTCCAACAAATCGGCTGTTTGCAACCCACCAGAATCAGTGTTTCACATCTTTTACATCAATCAAGGCACCAGGATTGATAAACTGCCTTGTGTGGAACTTGCTTTTCTGTCTTTAAATCAAGCTCTGAGAACATGGGAAAAGATCTATCATGTCCTAATAAATGTGAAGGAACAGCACTGCCTGATTTTCCCCGCTCAGAACAAACAGTACCCTCTTTAAAATAATAAAAAATTGAGGTGTTGAATGATAACAGAGATTGCACTGATAGCAGCTGGCTTATGGGGCGTGTATTTCGGGCTCACGCTCTGATTTTCTGAAGCATCCGTTCATTCTAGCAGGAACTGCTTTTAACAAATCACTATGACAGGAAGCCTCCTGACTACCAATTGAAACATGATGAATTCAGTACGCCGTTTCTTGATATTGCTCAGCGCCTGTGACTGAGCAACTGGATGAACAATCTCAACAGTTACACTAGCAAGTCAATGTTTTTTGTCCTCTTAAATGAAAAATTCCAGGCTCGTATCAACACCAAAAGCCAGTGATGCACAGATCCAGTAATGCCAGAGACAATGCTGGTACGGCGGAGGGTGAATGCAAGAAGAACGTTCCAGAGAATAATTTAAATTCTAAATTTACACAATTATTAATTCATATTTATGAACAATTCATCAGTGCAAAATGTTTTTCTTCAAAATCTCTCATAAGAATTTAATATGCTCCAGTCTGAAATTATGTAACTTAGGCTGCGTGGGATATTGAATGTAAACTGACAGCTAAATAGCTATTTAGGTATTGTTTTAGGCTCCATTCTAGTATGTAACGTCTTTTTACAACCAAAGCAATTCCTATTGGATAAAATCACTTTTTTCTCACTAAATATTCTGTTAGACTTGGAAATAAACTAAAATCATTTAGTGTAATTTAAGTGTTTGTATACAAATCAGTTCATTTGTACCTTCAATATTAGTAGGCTAATGTAGTACCAAATGACTCCCATAGTTTAAAACATTAGTTCAGAGATTTGTTTTCCTTGAGAAAATTGGCCATGTATTATACCTGATATATATATATATATAAGATAATTGAAATCGAATCGAAAATCGAATTGAAAGCTTGTGAATCGAAATCGAATCGAATTGTGAAATTTGTGTCAATACCCTGCCCTAGTTATTACCACTTTCAAGGCCCAGAAAGGTAGGAAATACATTGTTAAAATAGTCCATGTGACTCCAGCGGTTCGACATTAATGTTATGAAGTGACGAGAATAATTTTTGTGCGCAAAAAACAAACAAAAATGACTTAATTCAACAAATGATTCTCTTCTGTGCAAGTCTCCTACACAGTTTACACTGTAAATACAGAGCAGCGCTTTGAAAGCGCTACGGCAGAATGGCGGCTCACCGTTAGCCGACGATGTTCACGTGAGCACCGCGACGCATGCCAGCCAATGTGATCCGAAGATGAACGAAGGTCTTACAGGTTTGGAAAGACATGAGGGTGAGTAATTAATGACAGAATTTTCATTTTTGGGTGAACTAAACCTTCTAAGCTTCCCCAGAACTGCAAATAAGCACAAAAAACAGATATGGTTGAGAGTCGTTAAATTGTGCCCTTGTGTAATAAAGAAAAATAAATCTGGTCCAGTCTGCTTTAATTTCAGAGCACCTGGGACACAACTCTCCCCGCTTACTATAATCAATACTGCCTATAAGGAAAAATAATAACAAGGAAAGCAATCCCAAAATGCCATTATGCCTTGTAATGTTGTTAAATTCTCATAAGGCTGAAGTAGTGTTATAAGTATTAACACAGGTCTTATGTGGCTGCTCCACTGTGATATAAAAGTCTAAAAGCTTTTCCCCTACAGACACGTCTGTGTGGTGTCCATGCTCAGATCAGGATCTTTCATGAAACATTTAAAAATAACACAGAAAACTCCCTTCCTGCCTGAGAAATGGGATTTGACACTTTAAATAGGATTTGACACTTTCAGATATAAATGTTATTTGAGTCACTCTCTCCCACCTGAGAAACACTACAGGGTCAGCAAATTCAGACATGAATCAAATACACTATCAAATGTCCTTTCATCATCCTGCTGAGGTTCATGTGGATTTCCTCCCCTCAGCTGCCGGTAGCACGTGAAGAATCAGCACAGTGCCCGTGTTCGCTAGGGAGACCACGATGTGCGCGTAAGGTTTGCCGCAAGACTACTGACGTCAGATCGGGCTAATAAACAGAGAGAAACACCCAGCGGTACTGCAAGTTAATTAATAACGTTGTCTGTCTGTTCTGGTTTGAAATGAACTGTGTTGCCTCACAGGCCTGGGATCAGCTGTGGTTAACGGTTCTTTTGATCAGGTTCTTCTGTGTTTAATAATGCATGTCTTAGCCTTATGCCCTAACCGGTGAATTAGACGCCGATGCTCAAGGTAAGATCACCCTCATCTGAAACTCTCACTGGCCTCATGCTTTTCATGAGATCAGAACTTTGAATTTTTAATGTAAGGTTGATCTAGAATTTTAAATCTAGCAGGTTGATCTATAATGCAGAGCTTCATCAAGTAATTCTCTTTTAATACATGACATAAAATTGCTCTAATGTGGGTCTAATGTGACAAAAAGCAGATCAAACTAAATATCAATACACATACATACATACACACTACTGTTCAAAAGTTTGTGGTGAGTTTGGTAAGAAATTAATAATTTTATTCAGAAAGGATGGATTACACTGATCAAAAGTCCCAGTAAAACATGAAAAAAAGCTTAAATTAATGCTGTTCTTTTGATTTTGATTGATTTAAGAATCATGAAAAACAATGTATAACTGTTTCCACACACCAAAACAATTTCAACAATGATAATAAGAAATGTTTCTTGAGCAGCAAATCATCATATTAGAATAATTTCTTAAGGATCATGTGATACTGAACACTGGAGTAATGATGATGACAATTCAGCTTTGATCACAGAAACAAATTACATTTTAAAATATATTAAAGTAGAAATTCAATTCAAAACAGTTTGATCAAATAAATGCAACCTTAGTAAGCATAAAAATCTAACCGACCCCAACCTTTTAAACGGTAGTGTACATGCTTATATAATGTTGCCTATATTTTCCCTAATATTAATTTACTTAAAAACTAATTAAATTAAGTAAATAAGTAAATTTTACTTCTTGCTGAAGCTCAAACGTGCTGCGTAACACGAGAATGAACCTCATTGGCTCTTGCAGAAGTTCAAACGTGCTGCGTAACATGAGAATGAACCTCATTGGCTCTTGCTGAAGCTCAAACCTGCTGCATAACACGAGAATTAACCTCATTGGTTCTTGCTAAAGCTCAAACGTGCTGCATAACAGGAGAATGAACCTCATTGGCTCTTGCTGAAGCTCAAACCTGCTGCATAACACGAGAATTAACCTCATTGGTTCTTGCTAAAGCTCAAACGTGCTGTGTAACACAAGAATGAACCTCATTGGTTCTTGCTAAAGCTCAAACGTGCTGCATAACAGGAGAATGAACCTCATTGGTTCTTGCTAAAGCTCAAACGTGCTGCGTAACACGAGAATGAACCTCATTGGTTCTTGCTAAAGCTCAAACGTGCTGTGTAACACAAGAATGAACCTCATTGGCTCTTGCTGAAGCTCAAACGTGCTGTGTAACACAAGAATGAACCTCATTGGTTCTTGCTAAAGCTCAAACGTGCTGCATAACAGGAGAATGAACCTCATTGGTTCTTGCTAAAGCTCAAACGTGCTGCATAACAGGAGAATGAATCTCATTGGTTCTTGCACATCAAGCAAACATGATTGAGCTTCCGTTTACCACAACTGATGATGTTTGAGTTGATGAATGTTTATATGTGAATAAAAGTCTAAATTCAATCTGTTCATCATATAAAGCGATCAAGTCTCTTCAGAAAATGTTGACTAAACTTCTCAATTCATATGGATTAGGTTTACAATCTCCTTATGAACTTTTTGAAGCGTCAAAGTTTCAGTTGCTTAGCTGTCAATGGAGGGACAGAAAGCTCTCAGATTTCATTAAAAGTATTTGTGTTCTGAAGATGTGACAGGATTTTTGGGTGAACGATCCCTTTAAAAATAAGTGCGTCATCAAACCGGCTTGCTAAAATCTGACAACAATGAAAGAATAAATGTTTTTTCGTATGCTCAAAACACACTAAAAAAACTGTATTCTTAATGCACATGTAAGTTTACCCATTTCTTTGTTTCTATTCATTGTGGCATCACACTTTGGAGCTTCGCCCACAATGAAATATCAATGGCCCCAAATCCTTCTGCACATAGCTGTACATATAACATCAAATACGTTCTGATTGGCTGTGCTTGTGTCTGATCACGCATCCGGTAAGGACAGAGAAATTACTTGCTGCTTTAATCTCATCGCATCATGTCTGGTTAGGCTATAGTGTAATGGTAACCGAAACGCTAGCACCAAGTTTGTCCAAAGGGAATTCAGCAATTTCTGTGTTGCAAATTGCTTTGGATAAAAAGCGTCCGCTAAATGACAAATCGTGAATTGCCCTGTTTTGTGGAGGGCACTTGTATCTGTCTGCATTGCTCTGATTATAGGTGTTATACTGTAGGCCAGACACTGTTATCCTCAAGTGTACTGTGAACATAAACAATCCATATTCAACACCACACCCAACACAAACCCCTCAAAGGATTCAGGCTGACTGAAGACAGGGAGTGTGCGAAAATCCGCATATAGGACAAGAGAATCCTTGAGCATCAACAGATCTGAAAAGAGTCTTGCTTTTCAAGAGGATGAATTGAGAGTCGCATAGCTTCTCATCACGGTGAAGATGCCTATATGATCCCATTAATAATGCATCAACATTGCTGTATCTGCAAGTGAAACCAGATCAACTAAACAAAGTGGGAATCTCTACGATATGTTACCAAAATATATGCAAATCATCAGCATAATTACCACCTCAAAAGATGCAAAAGGTCCATCTGCATTATGTTTTAGGCGAAACAAATCCAGTAACAGTGTTCTTCTACTAAGATACTCCAAAGCTGTCAAGTCAGCAGAAGTCTAGCTGACTTACTGGAACATTTACCTCACCCGATGTCCGTTTCCAAGAAGGATGTGACTTTTAATGAGCTGCCAACCAATGAGTTGTCAATTTGGCAGTTAAGCATTGCCGCAACTGTTATTTTAGGGTTACTGCACTCCCACTGTCCTCCAGAGTCATTGGACTCGTTTTGCAGCATCAACTGTCTAACCTTACAGTGGGTTTGTCAATGGTGTGCAAGATTCAGCGTTCAACAATTGGCCCCTTTTCAGTTCATGATGTGGAGTTGGAATGATAGGAAGCAAATGTGCAATTCAAATATTGAATTTTATTTTACAGTCACAAAACAGAGGACTTGTTTTAGTTTAACAACACAACTATTAAATATTACAATTTAATTATTGTTAAATCGATATGTCATCCTCAATAAACCCGTCTCCGGCGTGTTGCCTCCGATCTTTCGAATATTTCAATCTATTATGACCTCTGACCTGTAAAGTTTCCAGAATAATAATCATACGCTGTTTGTTAATTGGCCAGAGGAGAACTGGCACCCCGACTGAGCCTGGTTTCTCCCAAGGTTTATTTTTCTCCAGTAGGTCACCTGATGGGGTTTTGGTTTCCTTGCCACAATTGCCTCTGGCTTGGCGTGCTCAGTTGGGGACATAAAATGTTTCAACTAAACATCGAAATACATCTAAATAATAAACTAAATTAACCATTTAAACTAAATTACTGATCAAATTATTGATCTAAAGCCCATACTGTCACTATATGATAATTGAAATTAACTGATGACATCACCGTTTTCTCCGGAATGGCTATACGGCTGAATAAAATTATGTTGCATTATTTTGCTGTTTAACACTGTAAAGCTGCTTTGAAACAATCTGCATTGTTAAAAGCGCTATATAAATAAAGTTGACTTGACTTGACTTGACTTAAATAAGCAATATACTAATGTATTAACTTTTATTAGGAATTATGACTATACACTACCATTCAAAAGTTTGGGGTCAGTCAGAATTATTTCACCTAAGTGACAATAAAGACATGAAAATAAAGTGAAAATAAAAAAATCTTTTTAAAATAAATTCTATTCATGTCTTTCGATCATGTGACAACGATGACTGGAGTAATAATGCTGAAAATTCACTTTGCCATCATAGGAATAAATAAAATTTTAGGGCTGTCAAACAATTCATCACGATTAATCGCATCCAAAATAAAAGTTTGTGTTAACATAATATATGTGTGTATACTGTGTTTAAATTTCCCATGGCATGGCATTTTTCTATTATTTTATAATGTTTCCTGAGGTGTACTTATATTGTTAGTATGACTTTTACATCTTAAAATGTCATAATTTAGAAATAAAAGGCATTTTTTCAATACTGCTGTTTGCCCTGTGGCTGAATGCCCTGCTTCAAGAGGCGTGTCTGCTGTGAGACTTCAGTAAAAACGCCCACTGTTGTGATTGGCTGACATCTTTGCATTTTAAATGAGCGGAGGGGGCGTGGTTTAACTTGGTCTACGAGGCACGAGCTGCTGCCAGAGAGACGGATGGACCTGAGTTCACTTCACATCAGTTCTCAGCATGTCTGAACTGTTGTAGTTACAGCATATACTTCAGGTTATTAGTCTATTTCTAGTCGGAGGGGCTGTCACTCATGTCAGAAAGTTAGTAACTTTAGTAAATTATGGATCAGCGCTGACTGGAGACGTGAACCGTTTAGAACGATTCAGTCCGATTTGGTGAACTGACTCGGTTCACTAAAAAGAACTGGTTCAAAAGAAAGATTGTTCGCAAACCAGACATCACTAACGTACCAGAGACGGAGCTCAGCGATTGCTAACAAAGTTATTTATAGTAACTACTGAGTTATGAGAGCGCTGTCAGTCAGCGCGAGTTTATTGTGTTTGTATCTGAGAGTTCTGAATAAACACGAGTCCCAGTCACGCCGAGTCCGTCTTCATCATTATTCTACCAACTTTGTAACACATGCAAAGTACCATTACAGCTGTCGAGATGAACGAGTTAAAAGTAAGTGTTGATAATAGCATTATTTTTAAAATAAAATAAAAGCGTCAGTGACGCGCGTTGAGTACACAGCGCAAACAAAGACACAACAGCAGTAATCGAATGTAATCCAGTTTATTGTGGGGAAAGCTGGCTAGCCTAGCCCGGATACCCTCACGCTTACCCCCCTTCTGCTTAATCTCACGCCGCGTTTGGTGCCTCCGCTGTGGGCCAGATGCAGTACTGGGGGTCGGGGATGTTGAAGGCCACCGGCCAGTGCAGCCCGAGCTTCGGCGTGTGTGAGGCCGATGTTGAGCAGAAACTCATGACTGTATGCACATTTTAGAACCGATAGACGCGACGAGGACGTACAAAAACACTGACTCACAAGATAGAAAACACGAAAACACTGTTCTGTCTGGAGAGAGAGAAGCCGCATTGTGTGCACGAATAATAAATAATTAGCTACACATCAGAAATTACTGATCACAGATCAGAAGGAACTGAAAAAAGATTTGTACATCCAAACACTGAGAAACTGCCAGCATTCACTCGTTCACAAGCCATGATCTCGCGAGCGTTTGCATGGGCGTGCCAGATTCTCTGGGCGGAGGAAAGGGAGGAAACCTTTCCTGCTTGGACGTCAAACCAGGAGACTTCAGGATTGGCTCGTCTGGCCTGTCATTTTCTCTAAGGCAGAGAAAGACAGCCAGAACTCGGTTTTACACCGATCAACATTTCTATCCACTTGGGGACAATATTCAGGCTAGGGGAACTCATATTAATGTTGAAAAACCTCATAAAATGAAAATTTCATGCCATGGGACCTTTAATTATGTATATTTGAATACACACACACCTATATATTTAATAAATAATTGCATATAATATATACTGCATATGTATTTATATAATTTATATTGTTTAAAATATTTTATATAAATATAAAAAAAATTTGTAAATACACTATATCGCCAAAAGTTTTGGGACGCCTGCCTTTACATGCACATGAAATTTAATGACATCCCATTCTTAATCCGTAGGGTTTAATATGGAGTTGGCCCACCTTTTACAGCTATAACAGCTTCAGCTCTTCTGGGAAGGCTTTCCACAAGGTTTAGGAGTGTGTTTATGGGAATTTTTGACCATTCTCCTTGAAGCAAATTTGTGAGGTCAGGCACTGATGTTGGACGAGAAGGCCTGGCTCGCAGTCTCCGCTCTAATTCATCCCAAAGGTGTTCTATCGGGTTGAGGTTAGGACTATGTGCAGGCCAGTCAAGTTCCTCCACACCAAACTCGCACGTCCATGTCTTTATGGACCTTGCTTTGTGCTCTGGTGCGCAGTCATGTTGGAACCGGAAGTGGCCGTCCACAAACTATTCCCACAAAGTTGAGAGTTGCTCAACTATGAGAGTTGCAAAGTTGCTATTCCTCAGTGCAGGAGAGGGTGAAGAAGCTGAAACAACCTCCTCCCAAGAAAACACCATTGGAAGATCTCCTTGAAGAGACTTTTGAGGATTTGTTTTAAAATTTCAATTGGAGTTATTATTTAACACTAAATATACATTTCAATTTTACAAAGAAATATGCAGAATTTTGTCTGAGAAATAAAAGGACGCTTATTTTATAATTTGTCTTAAATCTCCTTTTGTTAAAAAAAATCGTGAGAAAATCGTATCGTGAAATTAGTATTGTGAATCGTATCGCATCGTGAGTTGAGTGAATCGTTACATCCCTACTTCGACCCATTCTTTCACAAATGTTTGTAGAAGCGTATGCACATTTGACAGCAAACGTGAAAAATAATATACTTTTCAAATATATTAAAGGTCCCGTTTTTCCTGATTTTTTGAAGCTTTGATTGTGTTTACAGTGTGCAATATAACATGTGTTCATGTTTCGCGTGTAAAAAAACAGTATTTTTCACACAATTTACTTATCTGTATACCGCTGTTTCCACAGTCCTAAAAACGGCTTGAGGATTTCCTTATTCTATGAAGTCCCTCCTTTAGAAATACGTAACGAGTTCTGATTGTGCCAGCGGTTCCCGTGTTGTGATTCGACAGCAGCTTAGCGCACGTTGCCTGGAAAGGTCACGCCTCTTACCATAATGGGGAGATGCATGCGCTCAAAGTACAGCGTCCCTGAAGGCCAAACAAAGGTGATTTGACTCCGGGATGAAAATAACAGCGTCTGGACGACATGGCGACAAACGCAACCGAACGTAACACTTCCTCTTCTCCACGTGGGAGAGCAACACGACCACGCCCCCTTTTTCGATTATTCTTGTGGGCGGAGGTTAGTCAACAAACTGCTCTACTGACGTCATTAAAGCAAGATGTACAGGGATGTAGTCCACACCGGCCGTTCGCTGTAGGCTTTGAAAGGGAACTTCTGTTAAATAAAATATCTCGCTTGACATTGAACTTTGAGCTTTATAATTTTACAGGTATTATTTATGCTCTAACAGCAACATTACA
Organism: Gobio gobio; assembly: GCF_949357685.1. Lineage (NCBI taxonomy): Eukaryota > Metazoa > Chordata > Actinopteri > Cypriniformes > Gobionidae > Gobio > Gobio gobio. Next base: position 35,773,848 of record NC_137119.1, read on the forward strand.
CACTAACTAAAGTTTGAAAAATGGGATCACGAAGAACAGGACCTTTAAAGCAGAACAGAATAACAAATAAATGCAGCACTGGTAAGCACACAAATCTTACCGACCCCAAACTTTTGAATAGTAATGTATCTGCTTATATCATTTTGCAAATATTTCCTATATACTCCCTACATTTTTTCTCAATTACTCTTAAACTAAGTTACAATACTGTCACGTTTGAGCCAGATTAGGGAGAGAGGTGCTGTAATAATGTAAAATATGTGGAAAATAATGCGTTTTTTGAACAATCAAGCATGAAAACATATTCCAGTACACCCCAAAAACGAAATCAAGACTTCTTAAAAAGGGTATAATAGGACCCCTTTAAGCAATTTAGCTCTGTAACTAATGTAAGGATACTGTAGTTTTTATTAAAAGACTTCACACTGAAAAATGAAATGCATTATGGAAAAACTACACTTACAGCAGTTAAATGAATTCCATTCCATTTTAATTTATCTAATGAATGGAGCACAACCCTGCTGTACAGTACATGCCCAACACACTTAATGTTACTGTTTGCACAAGATTTTCCCTTGTCCATCTCTCTGACAATCTAATCGCAGCTTGTTTCACTTTATTATGATATATCGCCTCTGAAAGTGTCCAAGCGCAATTATTGACCCTTGCTATTATTCCACAATCAAACGCAAGCGAAAATCTAATAAGAGAAACCGACAGGGAACCAAAAGGCAAAGAGTGCTTCAATAAAGATACAGCTGAGCACAGCTTTGGCCATCGGTTTACCTGAACAGAGTTGCTAACTGTAGATTACATCTTTTGAAGTTCATCAAGAGGTTTTTCCACCCTGCTGTTCCACTTTTTGCACAGAACTGGAGAACTAATGGCCGAGAGACATCATTTTCAGAGAGATATCAGCAAAGCTGTAAAAGAGTTGTGGCTAAGGCGGTTTTCCCCCTGCAGGACGAGGTTTAAATAATCACATTGGTGTAATGGGATGTGTGGTGTTGATTAATGGCCTTTCTCGGTGCGTCAGGGTTTGTACCTCTGTCTGTGCCCTTTGAGTGCATTTGTCTCAAGCTGCTGTTTACAGTTTCATGGCTCGACTCACAGCCGCGGCGTCCCGGTTGGCTCTTAACGTCCTCTAAATAAAGAATTTATAATGGGGGCACTTTCACTAATCGAATACATCTCTGTATGGGCCGTGAGGGAATTAAAGTCAGCAAGCATGTAAAGCACATACAAGTTTAAGTAACTAGCCTACTTCGGTTTACATTATTCTTTTGAGTCAAACAGACTCAAGAAAAGAGTTTGACTCTGAAGTGTAATAGTGAATATAAATGGTTTAATATCGCACACCAGTAACGATCTAAAACATAAAGCGATTAAAATGAAAAAGAGCTTTTTCTATGAACTCTGCTAGTTTTTCCTCAAATAATATCTATCGACATTTGTTTTAATATACTGTCACAGTTTGAATGCTAAACTACAAGCGTCTACATTTCAAACAGCCATCAATCTCCTCAGTGTCATATCAGCATGAGATATTGAAAATATACTTTGAATTGTGAGCTGCTTGCTAATGCATCAAGCGTACAACATTCATAAACCCGCCGCTGTCTACGTTCTTGAAAATCACTGCGTGTCTCCGGGTATCTTTTTTCTTCTTGTCATTTCTCCAATCTTGCCAGAACTTGAGATGGAAAAGTAGTCATCTTCTTTCTTGGCATTCATGGTGGTCTTTAGACGGCAAGGCATTCAGGAGATTTTATAATTATTTTTTCCAATCATAATTATGGCAAAAACACTTAATTTTTGTCTTTTAGGGTCATACACATCAGGGTTTCCTTTCCCGGAGTGTCTATTTACACCAAGTGCACATAGCGTGCCTTGTTGGCAAGTGCTATTCGCACTAGCTCCGCCTAACAATGCCCGGTTGGGCCAAACAAGATTTAAAAAGGACGTTTGTCTTCAGTGGCATAGTCAGTAAAGCGTAAGGCTTCTCGGTTTTGATATCCTCCTTCACTCTAAAAAAAAAAAAGAGTACAAAAGGTACTTAAAAGGTACATACAAAGTGGCCGTCACTGTGGTGGTACGGTACATTGTTGTACCTCTAAGTCAGGGATAGGCAAATTCGGTCCTAGAGAGGTGATGTCCTGCAGAGTTTAACTCCAACCCTACTAAGCCACCACAGTATAAAAATCATGGCTCCCAGCAGGCATTGCAGGATTAAGTATGTCACCATTGTTGAGATTCATAAACTGCTTCTTGATATCTGTGTGCGTCTAAACTTTTTTCCCCTTAGAATGTATTTAAAAATAAACATTCAGAATCTCTGATCTGTGGCAAGAAAGTATTGTTGGTGAATATTATTTATTAATATTTTGAATCAGTGATGAGTTCAGTAAAACATTTTTCTTCATGATAATTTTTGTTGATGGCTTCTTTAGATTTAAGCAGATTATGTGTTTTGTTAACACTGTAACAAAAACCACAAATGCACATAAAAAGCCAAGAGTCAAACTGCTCAACAAAACATTGACATATTTTCCAATAAAACGTCAAAATCTAAACCTCTGTTAATTCTCAATAAGAGCTTCTATGAAAGATGTCTTTCAGGATTGGAGCCAAACTCTGCAGGACAGCGACTCACTAGGACCGAACTTGCCTACCCCTGCTCTAAGGACAGTCCAACTCTGCAGGACAGTGGCCCTCCAGGACCGAGTTTGAGAAACCCTGGTCTACGGAAAACAATGGTATAATTGTACCCTAAAGACCAATTGACCTATCGGTAAGCCCCGCCCTCCTTAGTTATGTAAGCCCCGCCCTCCACAGAATGTAGCGTATATCCCGTCCGAATGATGGCCAAACTTTACTGTTGGTTTATCAAGTTTATTATGTCCTTTTTCACTCCAAAAAATCATCGTAAGAGCTGAACAAACAAAGCATAAGAAGTGCGCATTAACGTTAGCCTGGTTTTACCAGACTCTCGTACATTTCATTTGTACAGAGAGTCTGGCCACTCTCCATTGACAAGCGTTTACTTCCTTGAAGGCGGGCACTCTGTTGAAGTTTAAAACTATTGGATCTGCCAAGAGTCACTCTGGATCTGCCTAACCAATCACTAACGTTTGGTCGTGACGTATGTCACGCGCCGTTCGCCTTTGATTCTCACATTAACTGAGCACACCACCTCAGTGTCAGTGATAAAACCTTGTGCATTCGGATTGTTATTTATTCACGGTGGAGAGGAGAGTTTTGTGTTCGGAACGCGCTGCTCTCGTGGTGCATATCTCGTGCAATCATAACAAGATTGTATATGCTGTCAATAAAATGTCATATGCTTGGTATGATAAGAATAAATGCTGCCGTGCCGTGAATAACAGCCCAATTCAAATGTTTACGTGCTTTTCTTCTTTTATTTTTTGAGCGGTGATGAAATATTTTGCTCTTGTAAACACTTGCCAGTATTTAGAGAAATACAAGTCTAGAAATGCAAATTACAGCTCACGCAACCGCGCAGTGCTCTGCAGGGGTCTATAAAGGATATAAACAGTGAGTTTTGAAGTGATATATTCTTGAAAACTCAGAGATGTGGATTCGGACAGCAATTACATTACCACACGACCTTGGTGTTTGTCAAAAGCAGTCGATAATTCAGCCTGGGGTTTTTCTCGCGGGTGGTGGGAGACGGACGGCTTCAGCCAACTCCTTCACCACTAACGGAGCGAACTTAATACATTTCCCGGACCACAACATCAGCAGTACAGCAGTGATTGTTCTTGCTCCGTGTAACGGGAGTTCGTTTGTTCAGAGAAGAAGGAGGCGGGAACCGGCGAACGTTTAACAACTTTTAATCAAATAATAAACACAAAATGAAAGTAAAAGCGGCAGCCCCTCACGGACGACTGCCGCGCACAAACATAACAAAACACAACTTAAAATCCAGGCCTGGTCCTCTCTCGTCCTTCACCGGTGTCGCTCGTCCTTATATGCGTCCGTGCTCCCTCATGAGAGGACTCGAGACCGGTGTGTCTCAATCACGTACACCGGTGTCACTCGCTCGTCCACCTCGCCACACTCCGGTTTTAACTTCTGGACATTCGTCAGCGCTGCCACACACTCGCATCTTTCACCGCCGCCATTACTGAACTACAACTCAAACTAGCGCACGACATCAACGTCATCGCTCTCAGCCACTCCCTCTGTTCGCTGATTGGACCGGTAAAAAATTGTTCGGGGGAAAACCTAAGCATACACTGCAGTCCCAGACGTAGTACTGAGGGAAAATGAAAATTGAGCGGAAGTACGTAGGAGGGCGGAGCCAGGCTACATTAACGTTTCATTCACAAACTCTCTCCGTTGCTTTCTCCATTGCATTACCATTAACATACACAGCAAATAACACAAAAACACTCATACAACTAACAGTAAACAAACATATACACAGACCGTATGCCTTTTCGAGGGTGCAGTTAAAAACTGGTAAACTTTGTATCTGCAAAACAACTCCGATAAACTTTGTGCGAGCTCTTCCTTTCACTACGTTACCCGTAGACTATAATACCCATCAAAATAGGAGTGCTACTTAGTAGGACAGATAATGTAGACCTTAAACATATCTCAAATTAAATTAATTTACTTATAACCAGTTTAATATGGAGAGGCACTGAAATGTAGACCTGTATGTTAGCAGGACTTTAATCGTAACTTAAAGAGAGTATAACAAACAGCAAATCCTCTCAGGATCCCTGGAATCAGTGTTACAGTACCTCAGGCACGACATTTTAGCATTTTTGTAGCATAAACACCATCAAATCGATGAGAGCTTCGGATTTTCCAATGTTTCTCTATGGCGCTGACACCTAAAGATGTCCGAGTTCCGGTCCCAGAGCAACTGATACTCAACTGCTATTGGCTCATCTGCGTTCAAGGGGAGGGGCTTACCGACAGGTCAATTGTGTACCTTTAAAGGTAGTTATACGTTTTGTTCCCCAAGGAACAAAATTGTACCTCCACTGTACCTTTTTTCTGAGTGTTTTACAGAGCTCGCTCTTCTCCCTTTTCCCATCACATATCACATTGGAAAGGCATTTACTTTCAATAAAAAATAAGAAATCTTCTAAAAATGGAAATAAAGTGCCTAACAAAATGTTTAATAATAAAAATAAAAGCATTTTTGGGTAGGTTTAGGGAGGGCTTTTAGTGTCCCATTAAGGCGGCATCCATTTAATAATTTTAATAAATATAATCATTTACACTGTATGTTATTATTGCATCCTGTTAATGTACAACAGTACTGAGGTGCAAATAGTATGTATCTGTCAAAATAACGTACAAATAGCATGTAATCACTATTTACACATATTGCAAAGAACTGCAACTTTTACATGGTGTAAATAGAATATATCACTTTTCACTTAGTAAATAGCATCTATCGCTATTTGCACTTAGTGTAAATAGAACCTTTTTTTCCTTCCTTCTTTTGATGCCTGGACAAGCTCGGACTGATCAAAGACACAATCTTTCTTAAGAAGTTACCAACAAATTCCTCTGCCCCGCACACACAGGCACATTTTAATCTGAATGTGGATCAAAGCGTCGACAGATGTTTTCAAAAATACTCCTATAGAAAAAAATCCTCCTTACAAGCTTTGAAACCAAACACAAATTTAACTCAAAGGTCTTTGCTGTGTCAGGGTAACTATTTCCAAGGATGGCAAATGAGAACATCTGATTACTTAAAAATATTACAGGTTTTTAGATGAGAAAGTAGTCTCCTGATTTTCTTTCTTCACTGTTCTAAACCAAAAAATAGACCAGAAAAACAAGCCTAATTTTAGAGATGTATCGTGAAGTATTTTTTATAAAATATTTTCAACAGACTGCTGTTACTTTGTCATTTAGCTCCATAATTATGATGTATTTAATGTCACATTTCACTCTAAAATCTGCTCCTCACATCTGTTATTAAAATATTATTTGGTATGTAGACAAATTGAAGGCCACATGGAAGTTATGTAACGTCATTCATTCAAGAGCATGAAAACCCTTCATGACTGAATACATCTAGACATTTTTCTACATCCTTGAAAATGTACAATGCACCACAGAAATCCTTGAAATCCTTAAAGTCGGCCTCAGAATTTTCTTCATGCACACATCGGAACCTGAATCAGTCAGACCCATAATGCTGAACATCAAAGAACATATTGAATATTAATATGTATTCAATGCAGTGAATATGAATATGTAATGCACTATCATAGACCTGTGTGAGCAAAGATTGATATCCTATGATGACACGTCTCAAAGTACATTGCTACTTTTGGAGCACATTGTACAAAAAGAAAATGGTGGAAATTGCTAGTGTCAATTTGATTTGCTGGCTTGAATGCAAATTTTTTGAGCATGGGTCTACCAGAAGACGTAATTTTTACAAGTTCTCAGTACAAAAGTGCTTTCAAGGAAGAAGTAATTGCTGGATTTGACAGTTTGCAAGGTTGCACTAGATTTTTCAATGTTAAAGACCTTAGATTTCGATTTCAAAAATAAATGCGGAATTTTCTATGCTTCAAAGAATCCCAAATGAGAAAAATGTACCATGGTTTCACTTTCCACAAAACTATTTAGCAGCACACCTGTTTTCAACAGGAAATTGAGCAGCAAATCATTATATTAGAATTTCTGAAGGATCACGTGCCACTGATGAAAGGTTGGATTCTGAAATCCACTGCCGCTTCAATATAACTGTATATATCCTAATTAAATTTATAATCAAAGCCTTAATCAATATTTATCTTTCTATTATATTATAATGATTTTTTAATGATTCTTTCCAGTTATGATTTTGCTCAATCAATCGGACCAATGATTGTTTCTTCCTCTATGTTTTAGGCCCTATTTAGCATTTTGTCAGGCCGTCAGTGAGAGAGAACTCTGATTGGCTGTTCAGTTTAGTGAACGAGTCAGTGCACGAGAATAAGTGAAGGTGATGAAAGCGAGCAAAGAATTCAGGACAGCACAGACAGAAGGTGAACCTGTAGTCCTTTTGATGGGGTCAAAGGTCACATCGCCTTTCGTCGCCACTAGTTTTCGCCCGACTAAAGGTTAGCCTGACAGACGCTCACCGACGGCCTGGTGGTGGCCAACGACCGACCGTCAGCTTGGTGCGTCACGGCCCTTACATATCGCGTGTTGCAGTTTCGCCCATTCATAAGTAATAGGAGTGAACCGTCTTTCTATATCTATAGTCTTTGATATAATGCAATATTAAACACTCTTCAAAGATTCGTTAATTTCGACAGCTGTAATAGTAAAAATTTAGTAAACGTTTTCGAGAGGGTTCCACATTTAATACTTATTTCATGTGTGTGTGTGTGAAAGGGTTCTTTTTTGGGCTGTACTCTCTTGCAATTGAACGTGAATACGTTTACTACTTAAAAACATCAAAGCGAAACATCATATCTAGTCAAACCGCATCACGACATCGCTACAAATACAGTATGGGATTAAAATCAGCGGACATCAATGTATAGGCTTAGGTAGGGCTGTAACGATTTGACCAAAAATGAAAACCTCGATTAATTGAACATTTTACCTCGATTACGATTAATGAGCGATCAATTTGCTCTTTTTTTTTTTGCTTTCCATTTTTTGCCCTCATAAGGTTTTAGAGTAAGTTCCTGATAAGGTTTTTACTGTAAATATTTTCTACTATTAAAGTTGGAATTTTTCCAACAAATGCAAATAGTGCATTTCTTTGTGATTTTAAAATACTTGAAGGAAACGGTTCACTTTCAGCAGTTATTGTCTATGGGGCAGATTTATGTTTGCTTTACATCAGATAGGCTACAGATAAATTAACACAGTAGGCCTACATGACATTTATTTGAATGCATTAATGAGAGATGGTGTGTGTGAATTACTCATACCGTCTCTATTCATTATGAAGCTGTGGTTTTTACTAGGGCTGGGCGATATATCGCATGACATTGTTAGGCGCATCTCGTCAGTAAAGCCGGTTCCTTGATTAGTAGTAAATCGCCATCACCTGCTTTCAGATAGAGCGGCATTTACTACACAGAGCCGTAGTTCTTGTCAGTGAAGGTTAAAGGTTTCGAGGCAGAATTTTTGCCTCGAGGAATTTTTGTAATCGAGTTAATCGAGTAACTCGATGAATCGTTTCAGCCCTAGTGTTTACACTGAAGTCTCACAGCTGACGCGCCACTTCAAACAGAGCGTTCAAATCAGAGACTAAATCGGGGTAGAAAACAGCCATTTATTTCAAAATTATGACAATTTTTTGATGTAAAAATCATATTGAAGTTATAAGTGCAGTAGTACACCTCAGGAAACATAAAATATTTTTCAAAAAATCAATTTCATGACCCCTTTAAGTTATCAAAGGCACTAATAAAGACGTTTGATACAATGATATGTTTGATATATTCAATCAGAACCAATTCAAATGAACATGTTAGACTCTAACACAGTAACAAGGTTAGACGGAGACAGACAGAGCGCACTACACGCAACGGCTAAGTCTTACCGAGGAGATGCTGGGGATGAAAGCTGAAGTGTCAGCTTCCCACGGGAAGAACCCTGTGGTTCTACTGGTGAAGGGTTCCCCCTGATCTGTGTATCTTCAAAGGTCACTCACTGCATGGCTCTGTACTCATAAAAGAGACAAGACACAGATAAAAGAGCAACTGATTAAATTAGAAGCAGGGGAAGACAGAACCAGCTGTGATGATAAATGAACTTTCATTAGTCTGGTTTTACATTAACTGGGAAGCGACGAGATGTGCCTGGCTGTGGGCGTCTTTATCCTTGTCCTATTATGTTTTCTTTCATTGATACGGTTCAGAGAGAAAAGACGGAGATGAGAAGAAGAAAAGACTGAATTTCAAATATGAGCCTACAGAGGAGTAGGAGCCGTCCCCATCCGTCTCCTAAGCCCACAGTGAATTTTTGATCATGGACTTGGTTAATCAGGATGGGTTCAGAGTGCTAAGGCCAAGACGGGAACGCATTCTAAGACAGAGGAAAGATTTAGTTCATCACAAAAAAAAAAACCCTTTGCATTTATATGAGTCTTTCCATGAGACTAGTAGGATTTGTGTTGATCTGAAGAAGTGCACTAACACAAAAACCTGCTAATATATCCAAAAAGAAAAGAAAAAATGTAAACAAATGTTGGCTACAAAAACAGTTTGCATTAGTTTTGAATTAGTTATGACAACTTCAAATTAAATTATGTTCAACCAACAAATGAATCTCGAGTTAAAGGATTAGTTCACTTCAAAATGAACATTTCCTGATAATTTACTCACCCTCATGCCATCCAATATGTGCATGTTTTTCTTTCTTGAGTGGAAAAGAAGTTACGTTTTTTGAGGAAAACATTCCAAATTTTTCTCCACACAATGTATTTCAATGGCAACCAAAATGTTGACGGTCCAAATCAATGCAGTTTCAAAGCTCTCTGCACGATTCCAGCTGAGGAATAGGGTCTTATCTAGCAAAATCTGTAATTTTCTTTTAAAAAAAAAATAAAATTTATATACTTTTTAACCTAAATTTCTCATCTTGCGCAGCTCTGTGACACACCACGGATTGCTCAATCACGTCGCAAAGGTCACGCTAGACGTAGGCAGAAGTACCGCCCCCGTGTTTACAAAGCACTCGTGCGAAGACTAATACAAACATCCTTTAGCAAAAAAAGGTTAAACAACGATGTCGGCCAATTTTGAAGTTGGAGATGGAGTTTTTTTCTAAAGGGCGTTTGTATTAGTCTTCGCACGTTTGCTTGGGGCGATACTTCGTCTAGCGTAGGTCGGTACTTCTGCCTACGTCTAGCGTGACCTTTCCGACGTGATTGCGCAATTTCTTTTCGACATGAAGACATGAACATCTTGGATGAGCTGGGGGTGAGTTATCAGGAAATTTTCATTTTAAAGCGAACTAATCCTTTAAATTAACTTATTTTTAGGGATGCACCGAAATGAAAATTCTTGGCCGAAACCCGAAAAAGAGGAAACCAAGGCCGAAAGCCGAAAACCGAAACACCGAAAGAAATTATGCCAAATATTAGTACCATTGCATTTATCGCTATGAATGTGTACTAACTTTACTAAAATCAAGGCATTGCAATTGCATACATTAATATTAAAGTTTCAAAGAATAAATCAATTACAAGTTATGCCAATATTTATTTAGCACATTGCAACAATGCACAGTATAAAATAAAATTCTAACTAAAATGTTTAACTTGACCCCACTCATTTGTACATTAAATAATAATGTACAGGCCTACAGAAAGGTTTTTAAATTAAATGTTCTCTCATAAAAACAAAGTGCATTTAGGTAAATGCAAATTTTAATTGCATTTAAAATTGTTCTCTGTAGGACTACTACAAGAAAGTGCATTCAGAACAAGTGCAACTGCTTAAAGATACATTTATTTTCTCTGTAGGCCTTTAACATAATAGTGTATCAAATCAAAGACTGCCATAGCCCATATGTTAACTGTAGAATAGGGGTGTAGCGGTACACAAAACTGACGGTTCGGTACAGCAGTTTTACAAAATTGCTTTTTATTTATTTTTATTGGTTAACTGAAAAAAAAAAGTCTGTCCTTAAATGAATTAAATTATAACTAAAAGTTTATTGAATATATTGCTCTAAACTATATAGGGAGCCCTTACTTGCACATTAATATTAAAGGTTAAAAACAGAGCCCAAACTATTAGCCTAAATTCAGTTGCTATGTATTTTTAGGTATAATAATCAACACTCAAATAACTTCGTACACAAACATGTACACTTTACATAAGGCAGTTTTTGCAATAACTTCTAAATCTAATTATAAAATAGTTTTTTATCCAATTCGTTGTTGAAATATAATCATTTATACACAGTGTCTGTCATTTTATTTAAACATACATGAAATAATCAAGACATCATTAACAGGTTAAGTAGAATATAATGAATATAACGGCTAATATAGGTCATATATTTAGTGAAAGAGTTGATTTTTCTAGTGAACTAACAGCTGTGGACACTGAGGTGCCTGAGGTAAATGTGATGCTACATGACTGTTTAGTTTACAGCAGTTATATTGAGGTCTTTCCGCCGTTGAAACACTGATTGAGCGATTACACCACATATATACACATGACAGTAAGTTGTAATGTATCCTCAACACACCTTAGATGTTCATTCATGTTTATTCTTAAGGAAGAGATGATCGATCGCGCTCACAGATGATCGCGTTCACGCGCGCGCGCTGCCGCCAGATTGAAGTGTGTTCCGCGCTTAAAACATGCCCACTGTTAAAGATTGCGTTCGGTTTCACAGTGAAGTCTGGTCCTCTTCTCATCATGAGCTCTTCTCAACATGAGCTCTCGCTGTCAGTGCTTGTGCATGGAGCAGACGTGGGTGTTTCTCAGATATACTGAAACACGTCCACACCGCTGACATGTTGCTTCAGACAAGCACGTGCAGGTCGCGGTTTCTGTTTGCGTCATCACAACATTTCGGCCATGTTGTTTCGGTGATAAAAGTCTTTCGGCCGAAAACCGAAAATGCACTTTTGGGGCATTTTCGGCCGAAAATTTTCGGTGGCCGAATATTCGGTGCATCCCTACTTATTTTGTAACATACACACACATTTTTAAGTTGATAACTCAAAAAAAATAAGTCTAAAATGGAAAATGCATGTATAATTTTGTATTTCATAGTATTCGTGTATTAACTTCATAATTTCATTAGTAATATGTTAAATTGTCACTGCAGAAAGGAAAACATACACATTTGAAAAGACATTAGGGCGATTAATTACAATTTTCATTTTTGGGAGACTATTTAAAATAATAAATATACAAACAGTAAGCTGATGAAATGTTACAAGGAAAAGGGTTTGGAGTTTCCCAGCGGTGTTAACGCCACATGACCTTGACCCTGTCCCTTCCAGAACATCGGATCTAACAGCAATGCTGCGGACAACTTAAAATGCCCAGGTGGATACCTGACCTTTTCACTGAAATCGCATAGTTAGCAGGTCACTCGTACAAAGTCATGAAAGGAATACACATTTGCTCAGATCTCCCAACTGGCTTAAATGAACTTTTTAAGATCTTCCATGCAATCAATGGCCTTCAAGCCACGATCAATCCATAAACCGTAAGCTGTCACACTCTCACACAAACGCAATACTTTTTGTCCATTCTATTAATGCCATTACATTTGTATTGATACTGTGTTTTTATTCCTCTACTCACGCATTCATCTTGGTTCCTGAAGGAATCAATACAACCGAATAAAAGTTGCTTTGGTAACATCCTCTAAAGAAGACATTTACATTTTAATGATATGCACTGTTGAGTTACAGAAAAAAACTTGTATTTATGTGCTCAGGGCATGGTTTAAACACTGCTGTTTTTATGCAATGATATGCAGACAGCTGTAACCTAAAACTGTATTGACTTCAATCCACACTTGATTTGAGGAACTATGAAAAAGTTCCCATGCTGTGCACATTCACCAGGAATCTGTCAAGGACTCCCGCTGAGCCTTCTGGGACTTAAGACATGAGAGAAGCTCCCTGTTGTCTTATAAACTTGAACACTGAAGCGTCTTTGAACTAAAGGCGAAGAGATGAACTTCAGCCTCTGCAGAAGCACATTTACAGCAGCAGAAGAAATATTCACTGGCTCAACCTCAAGGCAAAAAATTTGATAAAAGGGACTCCATTTTATCAGCAAAGGGTCATTTTTTATTTTCCAAGTTTCCAAGGAATGAAATTGCTCAACCGAGACAAAGACAAAGCGTTATGTGATATGATGTGTCAAAGGAGAAATTGTAAACTTTTTCTCTTTTTTGTTTTTGGCTGCACAGTATCAAAAATACTGTATGTAGGAAACATTGCTGAAACAACATTATTTGCACTGTCATTTTTTTATTTAAATAAAGAGAGATAGAGATAGAGATAAAGATAGATAGAGAGAGAGAGAGAGAGAGAGAGAGAGAGAGAGAGAGAGAGAGAGAGAGAGAGAGAGAGAGAGAGAGAGAGAGAGAGAGAGAGAGAGAGAGAGAGAGAGAGAGAAATCTCATGTTTGCAGGGGATGAATTATAAAACAACCTGTGTGCAGTGTCATTGACTACTATAGCCATAAGCATTAGGCCTACCATTGACTTGGTTGTGCAGTCAGTGTTGGCTGATCTTGTCTGCATATGTAAATGTACTGATTCAGACAAAGAAAGTATAGCCTATGGACCAGGTAAATAGTCAATTGAAAGATGTTGGATATATCGATTAAAGATATAGCTATAAATGGCAGTAACAATAAGGAGCTTTGACAAAGTAAATTACATTAAGAGCTTTGAAGTTTCTCAAAATAGTCTATTTTCAGGTATTGCAGTACGATGGTTTCGACTAATAACCGATATCATATACCTTGTGTTTATACATCCAATATGTGAGAATACTTTTGGTTGTAAAATGTATTTACCTGCAGACAGTACAGTTGTTGACAAGAGTTGTTGACTAGCGGCGCACACGCAGACCTTCGTCGCTGTCAAACAATATCCATTTCCAAGCTTGTTTCAGTTGACTTTAGCTTTATATTCCACTCAATGTAGCGCTTTTTTGTTCTTCGCCTCCTAAATCGCATTATTGTTTTATAGAGCGAGAAAACGCTCCAAACGACTCAGTGTCCGAATGACTCAGACTCAATCAAGAAAGGTGACTGATTCAGATCAAAAGTGATTCATTCGCATTCCGAGCATCGTTCTCTGGTTCAAAACACTAAAGTTAAGCTGACTAAAAAACATCCGAGATCGGTATACTAGCCAGTGAAGTGCAGCATTTTTTCAATGATATAAACGAATCAAAACAACAGTTGTATAGCAATAGCCTATATTTTAAATATTTTGCACATATGTGTGCAATGCACTTGGGACTCGTGTCACCGTGGGGGCTTAAATTGAGGTCGCCATGAGGAAACAAGCTTATAAATGATACAGAATTATTTTTGAAAAAACAAATGCATAAAGTTTTGTGTGATGGGTACGTTTAGGGGTAGGGTTAGTGTAAGGGGATAGAATACAGTTTGTACAGTGTAAAAAACATGTCAATGGAGATTGGAGGGTCCCCACAAAGATAGTGAACACAGACATATGTGTGTGTGTGTGTGTGTGTGTGTGTGTGTGTGTGTGTGTGTGTGTGTGTGTGTATTTAAGAATATGGACATAATCCTAGCCTATATTCCTATATTTAAAAAAAATATATATATAGTTAGAATATAGTTTACAATGGATAGCATACCATTAGCATTAACATATTAAAAACCTCATGTTTGGTCGGATTTCTGCCGAATCATTAAAAATCAATATCTCTATAGAAAATGAATGGGGGTTTTACCCCTGCAAATCTATTGTTGTGCTCTACAGCTAAGGTTACTTCAAGTACTGGCCAACTAAATTGGCTTGATGCAGTTTCAGCTTTTTGAGAAGAAGGGCAGTTGCCAAGAAAAACCCATCAGTAATCGCTAACCAGAAATCACAGGAATAGCAAAGATAGTGCAATGCATCTTCCACTTCCTGGTTGTATCCCAAAATACAATGCACAGCCAAGCACCTGGGGCCCAGATGAAGCTATACTGAAGGATATTGGTTGCTCTTTCATGCAGAAGGCCTCAATAATGAAATGCCAAGCAAAAAATGTTGAGATGGATCAAAACCATCACACGCCGGTAAATGATACAGCACTGGTGTGATCTAATTATACAAGTGGAAAATTGTGGCTTTGGTGAACAGTTCAAAGCTATCTAACTATTGTCATAGATATGAGAAACTTTTCTGCCCTCTTCTTGTCAAGCTCAAAAAGAAGATCTATAGTGATCAGCACACTTGAAAACACACTTGAGAGCATTTTTGCCTTTAAGACTGAAGCCAAACACTCTTAGTGTTCCTGATGGACACATTAACGTCATGAGGTGATTAGCATGGGCCGACGTCAGCAGTATAAATGTTCCAGAGGCAGCTACAAGCATATATTACAGTGGGACTAAAATCAGCACTGAAGGCATAAATCTCATTTACAGGATCACTTCGCCTTCATTCTCCAGACATGCAAAGAGACGGTATTTTATGTTGGGGGTGCCATTAGGGTGGTAAAACTGCTTGTTTGACACTGGGTTTCGGCAGATTTATCTGATTGCCTACATTTTACATGATAAACAAATACTTAACCAAATATTAACTCCTAGGTTTTCACTCAGAAATTGCTAAATAAGTACAAAAGTTTCACAAATAATTACAAAGAAAAGGCAAGTAACAAATTAAATCAAATGTGACATTTTGAAGTAGAAATACTGAAATAATATTTTATTGTAAATCGTACTCCAATAATCTTTGCTTTATTTACAACTTTGAAAAAATTATTTCCTATTAGAAATGTATTTATATTTAAACAAACATTAATATATTAGTAAATAATGAGTATTTATTAAAATGTACTATTCTCATTTATTTTTTCACACACACACACACACACACACACACACACACACACACACACACACACACACACACACACACACACACACACACACACACACACACACATACATATATGTATATATGATGTAATGTTTAATACACTTCATGTTGTTGATTGGAAATAATGGAATATATTTTCTTTCTCTTTGCATTTTTATATCAATATGGTACAATATTATCCTATTTACTGTAAAAAAAAAAAAAAAGTTGACTTAACCTAAAATTGTAAGGCAACTTGTTGCACAGCTTTTTTGAGTTTACTCAACTTTTAAACAAAGTAGTTCACTTTACTCAATTAACTGAGTAAGGTCACATCTCCCAATTTAAGATCTGAGAACCGATGAGCTGAGCATGCGTGTTCAATCGGATCAGTACAGATTACAGAATCGAGAACCGTTTCTTTCGGACACCTTCGGTACTGAGAACCGATGAGCTGAGCATGTGTGAACAACCGGATCAGTACAGAATCGAGAACCATTTCTTTCAGACACGTTCGATACTGAGAACCGATGAGCTGAGCATGTGTGTACAACCGAATCAGTACAGAATCGAGAACCGTTTCTTTCAGACACGTTCGATACTGAGAACCAAGAAGCTGAGCATGCGTGTACAACCGGATCAGTACAGAATCGAGAACCACTTCTTTCGGACACGTTCGATACTGAGAACCGATGAGCTGAGCATGCGTGTACAACCAGGTCAGTACAGAATCGAGAACCGTTTCTTTCGGACACGTTCGATACTGAGAACGATGAGCTGAGCATGCGTGAACAATCGGATCAGTACAGAATCGAGAACCATTTCTTTCGGACACGTTCGATACTGAGAACCGATGAGCTGAGCATGCGTGTTCAATCGGATCAGTACAGAATCGAGAACCGTTTCTTTCGGACATGTTCGATACTGAGAACGATGAGCTGAGCATGCGTGAACAACCGGATCAGTACAGAATCGAGAACCATTTCTTTCAGACACGTTCGATACTGAGAACCGATGAGCTGAGCATGTGTGTACAACCGAATCAGTACAGAATCGAGAACCGTTTCTTTCAGACACGTTCGATACTGAGAACCAATGAGCTGAGCATGCGTGAACAACCGGATCAGTACAGAATCGAGAACCATTTCTTTCAGACACGTTCGATACTGAGAACCGATGAGCTGAGCATGTGTGTACAACCGAATCAGTACAGAATCGAGAACCGTTTCTTTCAGACACGTTCGATACTGAGAACGATGAGCTGAGCATGCGTGTACAACTGGATCAGTACAGAATCGAGAACCACTTCTTTCGGACACGTTCGATACTGAGAACGATGAGCTGAGCATGCGTGTACAACCGGATTAGTACAGAATCGAGAACTGTTTCTTTCGGACACGTTCGATACTGAGAACCGATGAGCTGAGCATGCGTGTACAACCGGATCAGTACAGAATCGAGAACCGTTTCTTTCGGACACGTTCGATACTGAGAACCGATGAGCTGAGCATGCGTGTACAACCGGATCAGTACAGAATCGAGAATCGTTTCTTTCGGACACGTTCGATACTGAGAACCGATGAGCTGAGCATGCGTGTACAACCGGATCAGTACAGAATCGAGAACCGTTTCTTTCAGAGCTGATAATGTGTGTCATTTGTTCAGAGGAACGAAATGCAGGTTTCATGTGTATAAAATTAATCATGTTTGAAACATGTTCATCATATAATTGCTGTCTTATCACTGTATAATTTTAAAGTTTGGAAACACAATGCATGGATTGTAAAACGGTCAAACTAAACATTTATTTGTTTTATCAATAATGCATGATATTTTCATGACGATACTTATTATTATTATACTAAGTTAGGATTACAAATTACTTTATATGAATGTGTTTTAATGTATTTTCATCCGCCGGGATGATAGAAATGACGTCATTACGTGAGGACGTTAAAGAACCGATGAACCGTTTTTTTTTAACCGGATCATTGAAACAAACTGTCCGAAAGAACCGGTTCGCGGAAAAGAACCGAACTTCCCATCACTATTTGCTATGGCAAGAAAAGCAAGAGAAAACCCAATCAGATGCTGTCGGCTACTCGATGATAACAATATATGCATTGTGTAGTGGCCTAATTCACTGATTTTAGGACTGAGTTTAATATGAGCAATATACTATTAACTTTGTTTTATTGTGATTCTAGAAAAGATCCAGCACGGCTTTAATCAGAAATACGTTTTAAAACAGATTGTACACTAAGCACTTTGACCTCCTGTGAGATTTACTCCCACAGAGAGCCATGGATGAGTTTTGCATGATGCACCCAGAATGCATTGTTTGCATTTACAAATCGAATTTATAATTAATACTAGGTTGGTCCAGTGATTGTAGAACCAACTTCTTTTCACTTGTTAAGCCAAATTTCTTTGCATTTAATTGTACTAAAACATAATCATTTGTCTTTTTTTTTGTAAGTTGGTGTGTTAAACAAGTTAGGTCATTTAATCTCAAATAAATCGAAAAGTACTAGATTATATTCATTCCTAAATGTGTAAGGTAATGGATTACATTACTAATTACAATTTGCAAGTACCTACTCTGCCCATATTAGCTCACTATAAGGCTGCATCATGGATAAGCCTTTTTTCTTTTGAAATAATTAACGTAATAGTTCACAGTTCTATAGGGTTTGCATGTTTCTTTATTGTAGATTGCCTTGTCTGAAATCCCCTTTTAATTCTAGAAGTGAAAGCTATTAGTATATATTCCATTCAGACTCAAATATATGAGCTCAAATGAGCTTTATAAGCAGGAATACTGAGAAGTAAAAGTATTGTACTCCACAGGCCAAAGGAATACAGATTAGGGAATTAAGTGCTCCGGTCCAAAGCTCTGAGTCAGCAGTCTGCGCCGTAACCCTGGAATGAGAACTGCTCATTTATTTCTTCACATAAATAATGAAAGAAAAGCCTTTCTCCCAGCAGAATAAATAGTTTAGTGGCATATACGGAGTTAGACGCCACCTTTCTTGTTCGTTTTAATTCCATTACAGCCGTCGTCGTGAGGAGGACATGCCGTATGAGTTTAATTGGAAGTGAGCTGAGTGATGGGAGATCTGCTACCCTTAGCATTTCCCAAACACCTGCCGCCTCATTACGACTGCAGCACTGCAGAAGAATCAATCACCAAATACGCCAGGTACACCACAGACTGCATGGAGAGAGAGAGGGACAATAAAGCTACTTGAGTCTTGAAAGAAAGAGAGGGAGCGTACAAATCTATGAAAAAATCATTTGTCAAACACATAATTCCACCTCTAAAATCTGATTGGGAAAGCCAAGTTGTAATATAAACACATGACCGAACATCAATTGAACTGTATTTTAAAAGGGATGTGTGCAGTTCTCTCTCTGTGTGTGTGGCCTGGTAAAGCCTATGTTATGTGGACAAAATGTCCCCACAAAGATGGCATTATCCAAAATCCTTGTCCTTGTGGGGACATGTTTTGGTCCCATGAGGAAAACATTTTATAAATCAGACCAAGTGATAACTGTTTTTTGAAAATGTAAAAATGCAGAATGTTTCCTGTGATGGGTAGGTTTAGGGGTAGGGGCAGTTTAGGGGAATAAAATATACAGTTTATACAGTATAAAAACCATTATGTCTATGGAAAGTCCCCATAAAACATGAAAACCCAACGTGTGTGTGGTTTACTTGTAGATCAGCTAAAAAAGCTAAGAAAACAATGTATACAATGGTATGCCTATTGAAAAATACAGGACAATTAACAGGACAATTGATTGAAAATCAATTGATTGGCTGATTGATTGATTGATTGATTGATTGAGTTATTGATTTATTGATTTATTGAGTTATTGATTGAGTTAATGATTTATTGGTTGACTGACTGATTGATTGGTTGATTGATTGATTGATTGATTGATTGATTGATTGATTGATTGATTGATTGATTGATTGATTGAGCTTTTGATTGAGTTATTGATTGACCAAATGATTGATTGACCAATTGATTTATTGATTGAGTTATTGATTGAATTATTGATTTATTGGTTGACTGACTGATTGATTGATTGATTGATTGATTGAGTTATTGATTGAGTTATTGATTGACCAATTGATTTCTTGACCGATTGATTGATTGATTGATTGATTGATTGATTGATTGATTGATTGATTGATTGATTGATTGATTGACCGATTGATTGATTGATTGATTGATTGATTGATTGATTGATTGATTGATTGATTGATTGATTGACCGATTGACCGATTGATTGATTGATTGATTGATTGATTGATTGATTGATTGATTGATTGATTGATTGATTGATTGATTGATTGATTGATTGATTGATTCATTGATTGATTCATTGGTTGATTGATTGATTGATTTGATTGACCAATTGATTGATTGACTGACCAATTGACCGATTGATTGACTGACCGATTGATTGATTGATTGATTGATTGATTGATTGATTGATTGATTGATTGATTGATTGATTGATTGGTTGATTGATTGATTGATTGATTGATTGATTGATTGATTGATTGACCAATTGATTGACTGACCGATTGATTGACTGACCGATTGATTGATTGATTGATTGATTGATTGATTGATTGATTGATTGATTGATTGATTGATTGATTGATTGATTGATTGATTGATTGATTGATTGATTGATTGATTGATTGATTGACCAATTGATTGACTGACCGATTGATTGACTGACCAAATGATTGACTGATTGATTGATTGACTGATTGATTGACTGACCAATTGATTGATTGATTGACCGACCGACCGACCGACCGATTGTCCATCAGATAAAATTGATTGGGGTCTACTGTTGTTTTTGGGGGTATCCCATGATTCATTTTTGTTTCACGAATTAAATAAAGTCTTACCAGTTTACAATGACATGAGTAAATAATGACAGAAATCACATTTTTGGATGAACAATCCCATGGTAACCATGGTAAAATCAATGCAAGACAAATACAAAAAAGTTCAAAGATGGACTCATTTAAAAAAAAAATATTTAAGAATCTGTAAATGTAGCTTCAGTAGGGTTGCAAAGGGGCTGAAAATTTCCAGAAACGTTTCCGAAAACTTCAACAACAACAAAATCCTGGACACCTCTCATTAGAGGTTTAAATCAGTGTTACTTTTGCATTATTCATATAATATTATATTAAGCCCCGTTTCCACCAAAATTACCCGGAACAATTTGCACCAGGAACGTTTTTTACAGGAACTTTTTTTTCCCCCAGACCTGCCACTGTCTGCGTTTCCACTGCGGTCTAAAGTTCTGTGAAGTTTAGGCAAATTAGTCTGGAGACTGCGCGCGACTGTACCTCCCAGTCACCGACGGACAGTAATCATTTCTGTGCAATACTATCTGCAACAATAACAAGTATGGAGGAGATGCAATCCAGTGCTGCTTTTGCTGGTTATATTGGTTTACTAAAAAGGTAATTAACAAAACCGTGGAAAAGAGACGAGCACCAATACTAAAGCGTATTCTGAAAGCTCGTAAAGCTAGATTTAAAATAAGACAACGTATTTTATTATCAGCTATTACAGACATTGACCGTGAGATGGCTGAGACGAACGCGCGCCATCGGACAGAAAGAGCATGACTTTTATTTACTGAACGCAGAACGAACCTCGCAAAATACTTTTAAAAATGCCGGTTGAAATAAAATGCTGCTTGAGCTCAACCAATCAGCATGTTTAGCGCCCACGTCCCACCCCCGAAAGTTCCCGAACTTTGAAAAAGTACTACCTCGCGAGCAGGGACTTTCAGAGGGGGAAATATTTACCCGGAACTTCATATTGACCCCGGTTCCTGCGGTCGAAACACACCGAATACCACCCCAAAGTTCCTGGGGAAAGTTCCTTTTATTTATTGTTTATTATTGTATAAATTAATTTAATATAATTTATTTTCCCGCCAAACAGGATATTTTCCGGGTTTCCGTGTCTTCAATGTTATATTCTAGGGGGCGCTATTACACATCTTCTGAATGAGTACAGAATCTCCTGATCAAAACACAGGCGAAAAAGACGCAAAAAAAACAAGTGATCGAATGTAAGCAGATGCATATGTAAAATAACGGGATCATAAACATTAAACATATAAATCAAAACTGCCGAATGTTACTGAATGAAATGTCGACCCAGGGCGAGCTCTAGGACTGTTAAGCATCAGGGGTGTTGATGGACTCGATCTACTCTATCTGTGTTTGATCATCACTCTGAATCTGATCTAATTTTCAATTAATATTTATATTTTATTTTATTTCAGCTTTGTTTTAGTTATTGAAAACGATTTTGAATAGTTTTAGTAGATATATCTTCAGTAAAGGTATACAACAGTTTTGTCCGCTCTCATCAGTCTAAGGGAAAATATTGTTTTAAGAGAGATCTGACGACTGTAACTGTCAGGGTAGAGAACCGTCAAACTATAGAACCATCCTGGTCTATTACAAATGAGAGAGCTCCTCTCTTAAATTAAGCACACCGAGAGGAAGCGTCCTTCTGTCTGCAGAGGCGACTAGACGTTTGAATGTCCTCCTGAGGGACTTCAGCCCCATTAGGGTTCAGATTGATATTGTTCGAGATGGCAGGAAATCTTTAAGTTTGCGTCCGTGCTCAGGTGGGCTATCAATCAAATTTTAGTCCCCTCCATTGAGCAAGTCTGACTTGGCAGAGGAAAACCAGAGAGAGGGAAAAAATACATCTATAAGAAGGTCCATGGATCATCTAAAGGGGACATTTTGGGGCTGGGGAAATCTCCATCTCTCTGGCAGCTGGTCAATATCTACAGTGGGGAAACATTCAGTCAAGAATGACTTTGCACAGGAATTTTTACCCTGTAGTTTATGAACCTCTGTTCTGTGTAACTGACAGGCAACACAACTGGCCACCAAAGCTCATTAAAGGTTAATATGGTTAGAGGAAATGAAAGAGCAGAACTGCGCCTCTGAGAAACAGTCGAACACCTGCTTGCCTTTTGTTACCGCCATGTTTGCGCTGCTAATCTTTAAATAATATATATCCTCAATATAGAATAATGATGACACATATTCCAACTACATCACAATGACAGAACCTGTCGGCCTGTCTCTTTTCATATATTTTGAGCTGTTTGCCAGATTTCTCTATCTATCTATCTATCTATCTATCTATCTATCTATCTATCTATCTATCTATCTATCTATCTATCTATCTATCTATCTATCTATCTATCTATCTATCTATCTATCTATCTATCTATCTATCTATCTATCTATCTATCTATCTATCTATCTATCTATCTATCTATCTATCTATCTATCTATCTATCTATCTATCTATCTGTCTGTCTGTCTGTCTGTCTGTCTGTCTGTCTGTCTGTCTGTCTGTCTGTCTGTCTGTCTGTCTGTCTGTCTCTGTGTCTGTCTGTCTATTTGTCTGTCTGTCTGTCTGTCTGTCTGTCTGTCTGTCTGTCTGTCTGTGTCTGTCTATCTATCTGTATCTGTATCTGTATCTGTCTGTGTCTGTCTATCTGTATCTGTATCTGTATCTGTATCTGTATCTGTATCTGTATCTGTATCTGTATCTGTATCTGTATCTGTCTGTGTCTGTCTATCTGTATCTGTATCTGTATCTGTATCTGTCTGTCTATCTGTATCTGTATCTGTATCTGTATCTGTATCTGTATCTGTATCTGTCTGTGTCTGTCTATCTGTATCTGTATCTGTATCTGTATCTGTATCTGTATCTGTATCTGTATCTGTATCTGTCTGTGTCTGTCTATCTGTATCTGTATCTGTATCTGTATCTGTATCTGTCTGTGTCTGTGTCTGTCTATCTGTATCTGTATCTGTATCTGTATCTGTCTGTGTCTGTCTATCTGTATCTGTATCTGTATCTGTAACTGT
>NC_137119.1:35799847-35802347 GCF_949357685.1 Gobio gobio
CTGTCTGTCTATCTATCTGTTTCTCTCTATCTCTCTATCCGTCTGTATCTTTCTTTCTATCCGTCTCTATCTATCTATCTCTCTATCCATCTGTATCTCTCTTTCTATCCAACTCTATCTATCTCTCTATGTGGCGAAACGCATGTGGCGCATGTGGCGAAAGACAAAACTTGTAGTCCATTATAAGATCTATAAAGACAGTCTTCGTGCTTTCAATGTGGAACTAGGCAAAGCTAGACAGACCTTCTTTTCAAATATTATAAACAGAAACATAAACAACACGCGCACTCTTTTTGCTACTGTAGAGAGACTAACAAACCCCCAGAGTCACATTCCCAGTGAAATGCTCTCAGACAGCAAATGCAGTGAGTTTGCTTCCTTCTTCTCCGAGAAAATCATTAATATCAGAAATGCGATCAGCACATCGTTTAGTTGCTCTGAGGTGAATCAGATCAGACCACAGCCTCAGAAAGTTACTATGACTGATTTCGAAGCAATTGATGGTAAAATTTTAGAAGAAACAGTACAGCACCTTAAAACATCAACCTGCGCCCTTGACACACTCCCCACTTCTTTTTTCAAAAGTGTGTTTAACTGTTTAGAAGCAGATCTCCTAGAAGTGGTAAACGCCTCACTTCTTTCTGGGACTTTTCCAAACTCCCTTAAAACCGCAGTAGTTAAGCCTCTCCTGAAAAAGAGAAATCTGGATAACTCCATATTGAGCAACTACAGACCAATCTCAAATCTCCCCTTCATAGGCAAGATCATTGAAAAAGTTGTTTTCAGTCAGCTGAACAAATTCTTAAGCTCAAACGGATACTTTGACAATTTTCAATCTGGTTTCCGACCGCATCACAGCACAGAGACGGCGCTCATAAAGATTATAAATGATATTCGCCTCAATACAGATACAGGCAAAACATCAATTCTGGTACTACTGGACCTCAGTGCTGCATTCGACACTGTTGACCACAAAATACTTCTTGACAGGCTAGAAAATTGGGTTGGGCTTTCTGGAATGGTCCTCAAATGGTTCAGGTCATACTTAGAAGAGAGAGGTTATTATGTGAGTATAGGTGACCATAAGTCTGAGTGGACATCCATGACATGCGGAGTCCCACAAGGGTCAATTCTTGCACCACTCCTATTCAACCTGTACATGCTGCCACTCAGCCAAATAATGAAAAATAACAAAATGGCTTACCACAGCTATGCTGACGACACCCAGATCTACTTAGCCCTGTCACCTAATGACTACAGCCCCATTGACTCTCTATGTAAATGCATTGATGAAGTTAACAGTTGGATGTGCCAAAACTTTCTTCAGTTAAACAAAGACAAAACTGAAATTACTACATTTGGAAACAAAGATGAAATTCTGAAGGTGAATGCATATCTTGAGGCTAAAGGCCTGAAATCAAAAAATCAAGTCAGGAATCTTGGTGTGATTTTGGAGTCAGACCTGAGTTTCAATAGTCATGTCAAAGCAATAACTAAATCCGCTTACTATCATCTCAAAAATATATCAAGAATTAGATGCTTTGTTTCCAGGCAAGACTTAGAGAAACTCGTTCATGCTTTTATTACCAGTAGGGTGGACTATTGTAATGGTCTTCTCACCGGCCTTCCCAAAAAGACCATTAGACAGCTGCAGCTCATACAGAACGCTGCTGCCAGGATCCTGAGCCGAACCAGAAAATATGACCATATCACACCAGTCCTCAGATCTTTACACTGGCTTCCAGTTACATTTAGGATCGATTTTAAAGTGCTATTACTTGTATATAAATCACTCAATGACCTAGGACCTCAATACATTGCAGATATGCTGATTAAATACAAACCCAACAGATCACTCAGATCATCAGGATCAAGTCAATTAGAAATACCAAGGGTTCACTCAAAGCAAGGAGAGTCTGCTTTTAGCTATTATGCCAGCCGTAGCTGGAACCAGCTTCCTGAACAGATCAGATGTGCTCCAACAGTAGCCACTTTCAAATCCAGACTCAAAACACATCTGTTCAGCTGTGCATTTACTGAATGAGCTGTGCCACTGTACGTGCTTTGTCCGAACTGCTTGCATTTTAATTTATATGCTTAAATTTAACCCTGTTTATATTTTTATTTTTAATTATACTCTTTATTTTTATCTTTCAATATTTTCTTTATTTTTTATTTCTTTAAATTCCTATTATAACTGTAATATTTTTATTTCATTTCTGTGTAAAGCACTTTGAATTGCCACTGTGTATGAAATGTGCTATACAAATAAACTTGCCTTGCCTTGCCTTGCCTCTATCCGTCTGTATCTCTCTTTCTCTCTATCTCTCTATCTATCTATCTATCTATCTCTCTATCTATCTATCTATCTATCTATCTATCTATCTATCTATCTATCTATCTATCTATCTATCTATCTATCTATCTATCTATCTATCTATCTATCTATCTATCTATCTATCTATCTATCTATCTATCTATCTATCTATCTATCTATCTA
>NC_137119.1:35807347-35977347 GCF_949357685.1 Gobio gobio
TCCTTTTTTGCGCTGAACCGCCCAGGTAGCGCAAGTTCATTCACTAGTTTAGCGACGTGCTTCTGTGGAGGGAAAAGCGCGCTTTGCGCGGGTGCAAAATAGGAATGACACATGCGTCGGTGTACAAAGTCAATTGCGCTGGGTGCAAGATAGGGCCCTATATTTTAAAATATATTCAAATAGAAAAGAGTTATTTTATGTGATAATATTTGACAATATTATTGTTTTTACTGTCTTTTTGATCAAATAAATGCCTTGATGAGCATAAGAGACTTCTTTAAAAAACATAAAAATAAACAAAAATCAGACCCCAAATTTTTGAACAGTGGTGTCATTATATAAGTAAGAGCAATGATAAATAGTCTGGATGATGCAATGGGAAATCTTCTAAACACTTTTAGGCCCATTAGCAAGTAATACACTGTCAAAGTGACCTAAAAGTCTGCGGTTTACTTCTTGGTATGCAGTTCAAACTCAAAACACTTGTTTTCCTTGAGGGTTACCTGAGCCAAACCTGGAAATCAGGTTGAAAACAAAGATGGACCGCATTAAATGGACTTCAAGTGCTACAACCCGCCTTAAAGAGAAAGGCTGATGCATTGCAGTAATTAGGTGAATGCTTTGGCAATGATACACACACACTTCCTCTGTTCCCCCCTCTCTCTTCAGGTGTCGGTGCGTCCAAATGAGCCGATAGATTTAGAATGATGCCAGACGAATGAGGTCAGGCAGCGTGAGGCCGCTGGATCGTGGCGCGTTATCTTCAACAAACACATGTCTTTCAGTCCAATTACACTCCTGCTGCAAATGGAGCATCTGACTCCCCTACACACACCACCACATCGCTCTGTCACTCACACAATCTCCAACGGTTTCTTTTCAGAGTTCAGGCCAATGCCCACACGTACACTTACAAACACACAAACACACACACACAAATCCAGGCAGGAAATCATTAGCTTCCAAACAGGTGTTTTTTTTTGTTTTTTTTTTTTTTACAGAAATAGTGCCTAGATAGAGGCTAAAGTTTTACTAACTGGTTTTATATAGCAAATCTTAATATTTGTGTTGTTTAGCAGTAAAAAATATTTAATCTTGACTTGCTTTCAGAGAATGCAGCATAATATCCCCGAATAACTGTGTAAAATTCTCACATTTGTTCTCACCCTCTTGCAGAAGTGTGGTGCATTTAATGAACTGCTTTTGTGAAAAGTAGCTTTCCTACTTTAAAACTTGTTCTGTGTTTGCTTCATGTATACATTTATTATTTGATGTATTTGTTTTCCCAGTGTCAATCAAAATTGCCATTTTTTATAAGTGTAACAAACTTCAGCAAGGGTTAAGTTTCAAGGCAAGCACCAGAGAAATTTCGTCAGTATTAAAAGACTTATTACATTCAAATAAAGTAATTTGAGTCAACGCATATTGAAACATTAAATTAAAAAGGTATTTGTGTGAATGCATATTGCTGATTATTGCCTTTCATTCATTTAAGTTAACAGTGTTTGTGGTCTCAGTTTCATCCACGGAATCTTTATGTCAGATACGACTGACCAATATTGACTAGCCTTCATCTTGGATAAGATTTCTAAAAGTTTTGCACGTACAGCACAAAATACAGACATGCATAAACATGGATATGATACATGTTTAAAGTAGCTTAAGAAAGAATAAACCAGCCTTATAAACTTCTTGATTTCACTTAACTTAGGCCCAGATTTACTAACAGCTTGCACCAGCGCAAAACCCTCTTTTAGCATTAAAAAACTACTGTCCGGAAAGACATGCAGTGAAAAATGAGCGGCTGAACTTATTGCATATGCATTTGTAGGAATTTTCAGACGCAGTATTGCAACCCATTCTCACTCCCAAGGCGTCAAAATCTGAAGCATAGTCAAGTGCCTTCTGTATCAAAATGAAGACGTTAAAGGTACTCCTAGACGTCCCAATATCAATGCGCCGGGTACTCCATTGATTTCAGTTGTTTGCCCAATGTGTCAGATCAAGACGCGTTTAATTCTTTGCATTTGTAAAAAGCAGACATGATATTTATAGGCTACTTTTATATTTTGGATCTACTAACCCAACTCCTACCCTAAACCTACCTACTTCTCAACAATATAAGACACGTAACAGGCAAATAAAAAGTATAAATTGGGCTTAAGAGGGGCCATTTACATGACACCGTTTTCAACTTAAAAAACTCTACAAGTTTTAATGCGTTTAGCCGTTCATTTACATGACAATGGTGTTTTTGGGGGTCTGAAAATGGAAACTTTTCGAGTTTCAAAGTGCACGTTTTTGAAAACAATACTGTTATCGACTCAGTGTAAACAAAAACGCGAATTTGTGAAAACGGTGACATCGTGCATGAGTATTAAGTGTTCAGTCTGCGTCGTGTTTCTTTACTAGTGGGCTGGGACTATAATACAGCGTTTTTAAAGGAACACTTTTTGGGACTTTCGCTTATTCACCGTATCCCCCAGAGTTAGAGAAGTCCATACATACCATTCTCATCTCCGTGCATGCCATAACGCTGTCTGACGCACACACCGCTAGCCTAGCTTAGCACAAAGACTGAAGGTAAATGGCTCCAGCTAGCCTACTGCTCAATAAGAGACTAGATAACGCCAACATTTTCCTATTTACATGTTGTGATGTGTATAGTTACATTGTGTACTAAGACTGAAAATGAAAAGTTGTGATTTTCTAGACCGATATGACTAGGAACTATACTCTCATTCCTGCGTAATGATAAAGGAACTTTGAGCCGTACCATGAGTGCAGCGATGCAATGATATTACACAGCGCCTGAAAATAGTCCCCATCACACTCCCTGTGTAAGGAGGTTGTCACGTTGATTATGTTGATGGAAGTTAGCCTATTTTCAGGCGCTGTGTTAAATCATTGCGCCGCTGCACCCATGGTACGCAAGCAAAGTTCCTTGATCATTACGCAGGAATGAGAGAATAGTTCCTAGCCATATCGGTCTAGAAAATCACAACTTTTCATTTCCCATCGGTCTTAGTACACGATGTATACACATCACCAGTGTTGGGGAAAGTTACTTTGAAAATGAATGCATTACAATATTGCGTTACTCACTTAAAAAGTAACTAATTCAGTTACTTAGTTACTTTTTAAGAAAAGTAATGCGTTACGTTACTTTTGCGTTACTTTTTCTCACCTGGGCTGGGCTTAATTTATATAAAAAATAAAATATATTGTTTTGTTTTATATAAAAAAAAAGTTATATTTTTGTGCAACGGTAAAGACCTCTTCATACTAAAATTTAAATAATAAGCTGAGGTAAAAATGCTAATTCAAGCATGAACAGTAGAGAGCGCAGCTCCGCTGCGCTGCCATTCTGGATAATGGTAGAATAGGATGCAGGAGAAAAAAGTTTTACCAATAAAAACAAAAAATCTAGTAATTTTCATCATCAAAGGTCAGCAGCAAGACATTGGTAAATTAATATAAAGGTAGATTATGCATAAAAATAGTAGTTTTATTTAACATTTAATTATTGGAGGTTTGAGTACTCTGATTTTGCATTTGACTGATTTTATTCATTTTGAGGAGTACAGAATCTTTGCAAGTGAGATAAATCAATGCTCACATTTAGTCTAGAACGACAATAACCATCATGTTTACACATAACACCTCTGCACTTATTTTTCTCAACATGGGGGCAGGAGAGCTGTTAGTCAAATTAATGTGAAAAAGTAACTCAGATATTTTGTTGTAAATTTAAAAAGTAATGCGTTACTTTAATAGTTACTTGGAAAAAGTAATATTACGTAACTCAAGTTACTTGTAATGCGTTACCCCCAACACTGCACATCACAACATGTAAATAGGAAAATGTTGGTGTTATTTTGTCACTTATTGAGCAGTAGGCTAGCTGGAGCCGTTTACCGCCAGTCTTTGTGCTAAGCTAGGCTAGCGGTGTGTGCGTCAGACAGAGTTATGGCACGCACGGAGATGAGAATGGTATTTACAGACTTCTCTAACTCTGGGGGATACGGTGAATAAGCTAAAGTCCCAAAAAGTCGGCATGTTCCTTTAATCGTTTTCGCTGATCCGTGTGAACATTTTTGGGCAATTTTTTTTGTGACAGCATAGTATAGAGTGGACAGGTAGCGAGGAGGGAAAGGGGGTAGATGCGGGATCGGGAAAGGTCCATGAGCCGGGACTCGAACTTGGGACGCCCGAAACGCAACGCCGCTATATCAGGCTATTGCCGCCGACTGAACGGGGATCATTTTAACTATGTTGTCGCCTGTACGCGAAAAACATAAAAGGAAAACATTTTCCATTTTTAGCAAATTGTTGCCGTGTAAACATACCCTTAGTGGGTTCTTCTACACCATGAACCATTACATGAAATGCTTTAAAAATAACTTACTTGAAATATATTAAATACAAAAAATATATATTTAGCATTTTTTGTAAGTGTGAATTTTGTGCTTAAAATAAGAGAAAACTACTTGCCTCAAGGGTAAGAAAAACAACAATTCAAGATATATCTTCTGAAAACCGAGTTGTTTTTTAAGAATTCATTTTGGTTTAAGAATGATTAGACAAATTTACTAATAAAATAATTGTTAATGGCTGTATCACTACTACCACTTTGTTTTTTAAATGCTAAGCATTAAACTTTACACTGTAAAATCCAACAGTTGTTCTTACTAAGACTTTTTAGTAAACTTTTCTTAATGTCCAATAATTTGGTGAACTTACTTAAAACAATTACGTAATCTGAACTATTTGCATGCTATGCCTTCGTTACTTAGAAAACCCAAGTAAAAATTACTTGACTGGTTTGAGTACCATTTTGCCAAAGCAAAAAAACAAAACAAAAAACAAGCGGGTGGGCAAAGTGTTTTTGAGGCGGGGCAATTTTTTATACTTTTCACTCATTTCCTCCACTTCCTCTCACCATAATTGTGTTCCCTTTAGTTGGGCACTTGGAACTTCATTGATATTATTGTAATTAACTTCCTATTAATGCAGCAATGCAACAAGAAATCATAGTTATATAATTTCAAAAGAAGGTTAGTAATAAAAATTATATGTGTGTGTGTGTGTGTGTGTGTGTGTGTGTGTGTGTGTGTGTGTGTGTGTGTGTGTGTGTGTGTGTGTGTGTGTGTGTGTGTGTGTGTGTGTGTGTGTGTGTGTGTGTGTGAATTAATGATAAGATAACTATATTTCATATCAAATAATGATCTTTCAACATTTTTTTGCTAATATTTATGGCATAACCTTTTAATTGGGTTGATATAATCCCTCTATATTTGTGACAATAGCAATTGACCATGCTTGAGTGAGTCACACACAGACATCAACATTCAACTTTTTTTTTTAAATTATTAATAAGACCTTTACTATTTTATTTGCTGTCGTTATTGGGGTTATACTGACAAAAGACAAATAGTAAAATAAAGCCAAAAATAGTAAAACGAAGCAAATAATTTATTCATGTCGCAATGCACTCTGGGAGTACACTTCCTCAGATCACAGATAGAATTAAGTTGACAAAACTTAAACGCTTTAAGTAAGAACAGCTTAATGCAATTAAGTAATGCTTACTTAATTGAATTAAGGCAACAAGTTTGCACAATTGAATTAAGTAAACTGAATAAATTAGTTTTTACAGTGTAGCATGTAATTGTGGAAGACAATAAAACAAGACATTGAAGAAGCACTGAAAGAATGGCACTCTAACATCTATATTGACTGGATTTATTCAAGTCAAAAATATTATTTAACCACCTAATGTATACTCATTTGTCTGGGTTAAATCAGCTAGAAATGTGTACTCTTTAAGGCAATTGTAGGTTGCCTCTCTTTACATTGAGAGATTCAGGGGTTAATGTTCAAGTTTAGACATAAAAATATCACAAAGTTTTGTTTAAAAGACTAGAACTTAGTTTTTACTAAGAGCTGAATCTTGATTTTTTTTTTTTTTACAATCATTTGAGGTTGCTTCTGTTTGTGTGTGATCCCAGTTCTGTAAATACAAGATAATGGTTTCTTCTGGCCTTTGGTGCTCTTTATAACAATACTGACAGCAAATTGTTGCCCTGTTGGCCTTCTCCCTTACGCCTTTCTCGCTATCTAATGCTCATTTACTAAGCTTCACTTCGTCCAAATGTTTACCAGCAGAAATATTGCTGTAAAAGACGTGGCCACAGCAGAATATGCCACCCATCGGCTCCACTTCCTTTCACTTCATTTAATTGTTTCACAAACTCTCTGCTTGTGATCAGACAGAATTCAGGCTTGCAGAAAGTTTTCACGCCGCTGGTTTTCTCTCTCTTCACTTGTCTCTTTTTATTCTCCGTCCTGCTTGTAGTTCTCGACTCCCTCCTCGCTGTCTTTTTCGGTCTCTTATTAGTGCGCCTTCTGTCTTTTACTACATCAACTTTTCATGATATGATTCCTCTGAGGTTCAGCCCAGCGCATGCTCTTTCTCAGGCCCATGCAGAATTGATGTGCAGGCGGGTCGAGCAGGCATCCCGTCTCCAGCCCCAGTCTTTGATGTATCCGTCCGTTCTCAGCCCTGGGCTCAAAGGCACTTGAAAACGTGTTGTGTTATTGATTCCTAGCAGTGATTCCTCATCAAATGCATGGTAAAATTCACAAAAAAGTGTTTCGTTATACATCACTCAGAACCGAGTATTGATCATTTGAATTTTCACAGAAACTAAACTTCTCTCCTAGAAACTAAGAGAATAGAGAAGTTCTGAAACACATATTCAGAAATGAATAGCGTGGATTTGAACTGAATTGGCTACAAAATCCACAGGATATTGTAAAAAAAACACTATATAAATGAAGGTGGCTTGACTTGAATATCAGGAAGAGGAATTTACTGAATTTCAAATCTTCTATGGTAAATTTTATTAGTCTAAAACCAAAGTTGCCAAATAATAAACATTGCATCATTAATTATGCCTATTTATGCAGATTACAAAATGTTCACCACACGGTAGGGAAAAAATCCTATTCTAAATTAGTATTTTTATCTTATTTTCTAGTTAAAGGCACAAGATGTACGTTTTTGCCGTCAGATGTCGCATTTTCAAAACAATAACAAAGGTGAAGCTTGATGACAAGAGTGGAACGATGTGAGATTACGTTTTCACCTAGCCTGGTCTTACCAGACTCTCGTACATTTAATTTGTACAGAGAGTCTGGCCACTGGCCAAAAAAAATTGTATTCTGCCCTACAAAGGCAAAATGCCTTAACTCGCTAGAGTTTGGAACTGAGAAAAATGAGCCAGTCCAGCCAAATTAATTATAGGTAGGACACTGGAAATCTGTCAATTATATGTTTTAGTAATGAAAATGATCTACATAAAAAAAATCTTGAGCTCAAACTTGACTTTTGACACCTATTTTGACGTTACTGTGCCTTTGTATTGTCTGCAAAAAGTGAGAAGTCACACCAAGGCAAATGGCAGCAACTTCCACATTATCAATATTTGGTGGCTGTTCACCATTTACAAAATCATTATAGTAACACCTGTATAAAATCTAGTGACCATGCCTTTCATCTTGGATGATTTACAATAGCAGTTTGGTAGCCTTTTCATTGGATAGCTGACTAGCCTATTTATGCTATAGGCTGCTAGCCAGCTAAATGAAGTATAATTGCGATCTATCTAATTTGAGAGTCTAATGCATCTTTTGTGTTACATAAATTCTTACCTTGACCTTGATGACTGTGTTTCAAAGCCACCTCAAACATCCTTAAATGCAATTAGTAAAAACAACCACTCAACTATTTGTTTTACCTACACTTTTATTCAGGTAACGTGTGTGTCAGAAGTGCTTCAGTGACAGATGTATGGCACAGCCTACACTGTAATATAAACGCTGCAAACTTTATGGACAGTAAAACAAAGGCAGAATACAGTAACTCCAGGCTGACAAGGTAACTTCTAAACAACGGCTAAACAATAGCAGAGTATCCAAACTCAATTTGAGCGTTCTAAAACAAAGGAGAAGAACAGTAACTGGTGTTACGGTGTTCTGCCTTGGTTTCTCCTGGGCTTTTGGAAGTTACTGTTAAGACAACCCATTATTTTCTCGATAAACAACAGAATTGACTCAAGATACTAATCCACATGATATTTTTCAATGTCCCAAAAATATCGATAACTCATTTTCGGCAAAAGGCAAGTTACTGCCTTTTGCCTTTGTAGGGCAGTCATTTTTAGAGAGCATAAGAAACAAATAGGACAAAATGATATTTTATTCAAGTTATGTCCTCTGTAGTGGACTCATGTTTAAAATAAAATGACATGAAATGACATGACATGTATAGCCAAAAACAATGTGGGTTTTTTTTTCATTCACCAATTTTCAGGATTTTTTTTTTTTTTTTTAACCAAACTTTGTTTAAAGTGCCCCATTATGGATTTTTGAAAATTACCTTTCATGTAGTGTGTAATATAGTTTTGAAGTGAATGAAAACATCCTGCAAAGTTTTAAATCTGAAAGAGCGTATATATAGTTATTGTTTCTCAAAAGTAAGAGTCGACTCTGAGTCAATTAAACAAATCGTTTTTGTTTTGTTTTTACGAATCCCAGGCCGTTTCGTTGTGACGTCGAGACGAAACATTAGCATATTGCCCTAGGACAGGTCCGAATACCATTTTTTGAGCTTCGAAGTTTTGGTAGTAATCAACATCGAATATTCTAAGCTTCGGAGGGAAGGAGCTGAATATATTCTTCTGCCTCACGCGGGCAGGGCTTATATGCTCCAAGAACGGATAAAAAACACATAAGTCTGTTACGTCCCAGTTTTGAGATGTTATAGTAGTAAAAATCGTATTGTTCAGTTAGAGAACAGATTAACTACAATTAAAAACTGAATGTGCCGCGTGAGCCGAACGAAAGTCACAGCACAAACTGCGCAGGAGTCCGATTTCATTCATCTCGAGAGTGAGGAGCTGAATGATAAGATGATTGTGGATTAAATTTGGCTTCAAAGCTATTTAAGGGAGTTTGTCATTGTACTGTTTTGTTGTTGTGTTTTTAATTAAGAATATTAGGCTAATGAACCCACAATTCAAACAACCCGCCCCCGAATTGGAACGGACAACAAGTATCCTGATTAAAACGTAAAAAAAAAAAAAAAAAAAAAAAAAAATAACAAGGGAATCCCCAAAATGCAAGAATGATTTTGCATTAATTTAGTGTAAGTGCCGATCGATAGTGGATCATATATAATGTATAATGAACTGACGGTAACAAGGTTGCGCTGCTGAGGCTCGCGAAGCCTCTCGAGGAGAAATCACAACAAATGAGCACCGCTCATACAAGAAACTCAGTTAAAGGTGGGGTAGGTAAGAATGATCTTAAACACTTTTGTCCAAATTTGTTTAAACTTTCTTTATATGTCAATACATAATTAAAATTTAAGCACTCTGAAAAAGAGAGTATAAAAATCGAGTGACTCTAGACTTTTTAATCTGCAATAAACACTGCTCATTATTTTCGTTCGGGCCGAAACAAGTGATTGGCTTGGGCGACTGTCACTCTCTCTCGCTACCATGGCTACCACCGCTTTTGCTACAGGATCTGCCCACATGCACCCACTGTTGCCAAGGGCTACTTCAAACACTGTTGC
The DNA here is from genome assembly GCF_949357685.1 of Gobio gobio. NCBI lineage: Eukaryota > Metazoa > Chordata > Actinopteri > Cypriniformes > Gobionidae > Gobio > Gobio gobio. The sequence goes on from NC_137119.1 coordinate 35,816,991, forward strand.
CGCGGGCTGTTTTTCATGTCCGCGGGTTGAAGCGACCCCAATTATGTGATATTTTGCCCCAGGATTTGCGAATTTTAGCAGGCAGCCCTACCAAAAAGACACATATTTTATCCCTCAAACGTGATTTTTACCGGAGAAACACGATTGGGCTTGTTTTGGGCTAGTTTTGAGAAGCAATTGGGCGGATTTTGTTGTGAAAACCTGGCAACCCTAGCGCACCCGTTTGAGTTCAAGAGGCTGTATTTCTGCTGGAAGGGTAATCTTTCATTTTGATTATACATTTTTTTGGTTTATGTTTTCATGAAGCATGTCTCACTAGCACACGTAGCTGCCTAATATAGCTAACATAACATTACTTAGCATAAAGTTACAATGTTATACACTTAGCGAACCATTAGTAGAGATGATAAATACTCAATATGCTTAGCTCAAGTGGATCGCTGTCGTGTTGAATTTCGCAAAATGTAACTTTAGATAACAAAATGCATGTGTAAAAGCTAGTACACCGCATCCAGGAACTTTTTTTAGAACTAAATTAGCTTTAGCTACTACCCACTGTCTAAACTCTTTTACCGTGTTCACCGGGAACTTTACCAGCACGTTTATTTCGGCCCTTGGTTTGTTTTTATATACTCTACCAATGTTTTTATCTTGTATCTGTGTGTGTCATAGACACTGTGTTGTGTGTGTATTTTAAACTTTACCACTATCGTTATTCTAGCTTGATAGTGAGTACTAAAAGACATCTTATTTGTTTATATTCATAATGATAAAGTTAGATTTTTTATTACATGTGATTCTGACATGATGTCACTACATGCACTTCTTCTCCACTCGTCTCAGGTAAATAATGCGTCTTTCAGCTGCAGTCTGCGTTGCGCGTTCATGTGTTTTGGGGGCGTGGCTTTGGAAAGAGCCCAGAAGGGAGAAGGTGGAGTGAATGGAAATAATGAGCTGTCTTTAATACATGAGAGGTCTACAGACACTCAATTTTCATACTTTCTTTTTCAGAGTACTTACATTTTAATTATGTATTGATATATAAAGAAAGTTTAAACAAATTTGGAAAAAAAGTTTTTTAACCAAATCTTACCTACCCTACCTTTAACATACACGGTTAAAATTAAAAATTGTGGAGTTTTTATATTTATAACAGATGATAGCCTACAGTTAAGCAACATCACAGAACCAAGAGTGCTGTTTTACTGAACACCATCACGACTGAAAATGACACGGATTTCATAGACAGTTCCATAAACAATTAATTAACATTAAGCCACTTACATTTTAGATGCAATATTGACTGTTTTCAGCAGTACTTCCAAACAAAGCAGTAGTTCAGCAGTACTTCAGCAGTACTTCCAAACAAAGATCACAGCAGAACCATAACGCATCTCACAGCAACAGTGTGTAACTGAATCATTCAGCTGTTTGAATGAATCGGTTGAATCAAAGATTCAATGACCGTTCATAAACGACTGCCTCAGGTCCTGTCCCAAATGGCACACTTCATATGCACTTTCGATCTTGTGGACTTCCAATGGCTGCTGCGTGCGCGTGTTCCTTAAGTCCACGAGACCGCAGGGCATCCCATTTGTCATTTTAGGTCTCAGAAGGGTGCTCGGGTCGATATGCTCTTCTGCCGAGCCCGCACTGGTGCGGGTTACGCAGCGGACTTCTTCCCGGCAGTCAAAGCGCCATTACGTCATGAAAGTGCGGACTCAGAGGAAGACCGTGAGGGTTTAGAGTGCCATTTGGGACAGGGCCTCATTCTTGAATGAATCATCCGTTTGAATGAATTGTTTAAATGAATGACTCAATGACTCATTAAGACGGTCACCTTCTGTCACCTACTGGTGGTTTAGTTTCATCTTTCCAACATTTCTTATTTGTATATTCAAACATATTTAAAACAATCTCAGAACATTATTTTATGCAGTTGGGATTTTTTTTTTGTGTAAATTATTTAATTTGATTGGTAATAGCCCTATAGTGTCTTATTTTAATTTAATTTCTAGATAAAAAATTTAAAATAAAATGAAAGCTGAAGCATAGCCTATATTTAATAAGATTATGGGGAAAAAATGCCCTTTATAAAAGGTAAAAATATCACAAATATGCAGATTTAGATATGTCAAAAATGATTGAACACTGGTGAGAATATTGCTTCAGAATAAATTATATTTACAACACAAATAAAAAAAATAAAAAAATTCCGGACAAGCTAATTTTTTACTCGGACAAGTGAGTGTATGATTTACTTGTCCGAAGGATAAGTATAACGAGGTTGGGTTCCTATTCAACTGTCCATCCTATAAAAAACGGCTAGGCTATAAGATAAGAGTATTGTATTTCGCCAGATTTTAAAGTGTAAACAAATGCAAGTGCGAACCGTTTCAAGGGGGATGCCAGGTGTGCGTGAAAAACAAAACAAATATAATCGAATTCCAAATTTTAAAATCGAATACCAAGTACCAACCCATCGAACGGATATTTGAATATTCTGGTCCAGCCCTATATTGCCCGTCCACTTATTGTGCTCGCAGACACCTTGAAGCACCTCAAACACAGCAGCGGATACTGGATTGCTATGCAATAGCATATAGCATCATGTTGAGAAGACGCTGTGCTCTACAATGTGTTTATTGAGTTTCATATTGTGTAATGATTAGGGCTGGACCAGAATATTTGAATATTCGTTTGATGGGTTGGTATTCGATTTTCAAATTTGTGATTCGAATATTCGTTGTTGTTGTTTTTCGTGAACACCTGGCATCCCGCTTGAAACGGCTCTCATTTGCGCTTGCATATGTTTACACTATAAAATCACTAAAAAATACAATACTTTTTTAAAAATTATCTTATAGCCAAGCCATTTTTAATAGCCTCGTTATACTTACTAAATATATTTGCTTCTTCTTAGTGTTCCCTGCAGCAGAGCGCACAACTGCACGAGCTTATATGGCAGAAGCCATGTCTGAGCTTGCATTTTGGGTTAAACTGCGTTCGTTTGACATTGTGGAAAATAGAATAATAGAATCAAAATGTATTATCCTTTTTACACGTTAGGGATGTGACGGTGAAAAAATGTTCCCTCATAGCTGTGCTTTTTGCACTGAGCGGCTGAACGCATGTGCAGTTTACTTTCGGTTTGACAATTCAGGGGCGGGTTGCTTGAATTGTGGGTTCATTAGCTATTATTCTTAATGAAAAACATAGCAACAAAACAGTACAATGACAAACTCCCTTAAATAGGAGCTTTTACATCGCTTTAAAACCAAATATTCCGCGATCATCTTGTAATTTAGCTCCTCGCTCTCGTGAAGAATATGATCTGACTGCTGCTGATGTGCTGTTTTTTAATTGTAGTTAGTCTTATTATAGTCAGTCTTATTCAATACAACACTTTCAAAATAATCATTAGTACATTTTTGAAAAGGTAAATACTTTTTTAAAAAAACCCTGAACAAAATAGAAGGTACTCAACGGGTCAAGGTACTTTGACCAACAATCCTTATTGTCAATTACCTGAAATCAAGTGCATGATGTACATGCAGCCTGTACCAGCGACAGGAAGTGGGTGGATTTTGAGAGAGGATTCCACCAGAGAGGATTTTGTAAGAAATGATTGTCACTTTCATCTCATCTGACGGTGTCTGTTCTCCTGGAAAACTCGGGTTTGTTTGATTCTGACAGTTCTTGGTTCAGACCAAGTGCTTTGTGACCTTGAAATACTCCATTGTGTATAAGCTGAAAAAAAGAGAGAGAGTGCCAACAGAGGATGAGCAATGCACAACAATGCCATCAATTAAATGAGGGTTTTGTTTATTTGAAGCAACACATCTATTTATTTGTTGTGGTGGTGCCCTAAAAAGCAATGAAATTCAAATATTTTTCTTATGTATGTAAGTGCGCTGATATTAACAGTTTCCTAACCCAGAGAAATTCAAGTTTCTAGTGTAATTTGTCTGACTTTTAGCAGAACGTATTTGATTTTAACATATTTGGGCCAATTTTATTGCAGCTGGAAATTGAAGTGGGGGTTTTTAGATGAAGAAAGGCCAAAATGCTGTAGAGGTTATGATTCAAAATCCTCTGGAAAAGTGTCAACTGTTTGAGCGTCCCAATGTTTTTCAACAATTTGACTTCATGTTAGAGCTTTATTAAATTTGCAAAATCGAAGATGAGCAACCGTACACAGTGTCGTTTCAAGGTTGCAACACAGAGCATAATCTTATGAACAACCTCGCACGCTCACATTGGGTCTTAAAATTCAACATCATGCCTTCAAGATCTGGCCTGTTTTTTAATGAGGTCTCGGTAGATACTGGATGCGAGGACTTGAGTTCTTCAGAACTCCTCTGTATGGTCTGCTGAACTCGCTGCGGCTTGGAGAGCTTGTCGTATTTAAAGTCCCCTCGAAACAGAGAGGATTTATGCAGCTGAAGTGTCATGGACGTGTTGTTCCCCGAGAGTCATATTACAAACCACAGGGGTGCCATCCGGAGAACATTATGGCATAATATGAAGATATGATACACACTTTAGTAATGCCATTTCAGATTAGGCGTAACTGTGAGGATGGGCTTGAAGGGGGAATATAATGGAAAAGCGGATTTTCTGGAATAAAAGAGTTTGATGTACTATATAATGGGCTTTCAAACTGAGCGCCACAAGGTGGCGCAAGATTTTCCCCATAACATTTTAGGGCTGTTAGAGGTAATGAGTGAGTTTAGATGAATTAATAATGCTTGACATGCTATTTAATGAAACCAAAGCCCTATTGGGATGCTTTTAGTTTTAAATGGGCGAAGTGGAATAATGTAATAATTAATAGAGCTTCTCCAGGATTTTAATCCTGTTCAAATCATCCGTCAGTCATTTTTCCAGGAATAGCCTGCACATTCCCATGCCGTTAAGAATGTAATGTACTACTACTTTCTAAAGTAGCCTGGGAAAATACCCACAGGAATTTACTGGTAAAATGTGAATTCTCTTTCAGTGGCCTAATAATCCAAGACATATGCACATATTTAATATTTCCTGTGTAATTAATAAGTACAGCTAAATACATTCGCAAAATTGGTGTATAGTTTTTCACTCAGAAATTGCTAGTAAATTTTACAAACATTACAAAGAAACAGCAGTAACATATTGAATAACAAGTGAAATTTGGAAGTAGAAAAACGTTTGTTTTTAATAATGCATAAGTAGTAAATTATGAAATTAGAATTATATAAGAATTATAAATGACGTAGTATCTCATGTTAGCTGATTAATTATGTTAAATAAAGTGGCAACACTTTACAACAAGGTTACATTCGTTAACATTAGTTAATGTATTAACTAACATGAACTAACCATTTATTACAGTATTTATTCATCTTTGTTAAGGTTAAAAATCCAGCTGTCCATTGTTTGTTCATGTTAGTTGACGATGCATTAACTAATGTTAACAGATACAACTTTTTATTTTAATAATGTATTAGTAAATGTTGAAATTAACATTAAAGGAACACTCCACTTTCTTTGAAAATAGGCTCATTTTCCAACTCCCCTAGAGTTAAACAGTTGAGTTTTACCGTTTTCGAATCCATTCAGCCGATCTCCGGGTCTGGTGGTAACACTTTTAGCATAGCTTAGCATAGATCATTGAATCTGATTAGACCGTTAGCATCTCGCTCAAAAATGTGAACAAAGAGTTGCGATATTTTTCCTATTTAAAACTTGACTCTTCTGTAGTTACATCGTGTACTAAGACCGATGGAAAATTAAAAGTTGGGATTTTGTATAGGCCGATATGGCTAGCTGTGTAAGGAGGTCGTCACGTTTATTTTCAGGCGATGTGTAATATCATTGCGCCGCTGCACCCATGGTACGGCAGCAAAGTTACTTGATTATTACGCAGGAATGAGAGTAGGGCTGCCACTAACGACTATTTTTATATTGATTAATCTACCGACTAATTTATCACAATAATTTTCAACAATTTTACTTAAAAACATTTAATTTAACTTGCAACGTTGGCCTCCAGTAGTGTACTATAAAAAAGTATACATGTAAACAAGCGCCTGACAAAATGTAAAACTAAAAGAGTAAAAATTTTAAAAAGGTACAAATTTGTAAACCAACATAACAAAAAAAAGAGAATATCAGCAAATTCTTTTTATATAGAATAGTGTTGTCACGATACCAAAATTATGACTTCGATACGATACCAGACTAAAATACCTCAATACCGATACTAAATCGATACCATGGCAAAAAACAGTAAAAGTAATTGAATAATATGACAGAACTTACTATTCATTTTATCATTGTTTTTAGGGTTAATAAACCCTAAAAACTTACTTGGCCGGCATGTTCCTGCCCTGCCCTGCTTCACACAGAATATTAGGTCCGGCCCTTTAAGAGCTGTGCGGATCAAATTTATTGCAATACCCGATTTCTCATTCAACTCTGTATACGACTGCGTTTACCCGAATACTCGCCAGGACGTGCATTTTTACATATTTTTTTTACCATTCAAACCCAATAATCAACGAAACTGGCTTCGCGATCTGTCTGAGTGAAAGGCATGTGTGCGGCTGTGCACGCTTCAGGTCAGAGTCCGGCAGCGCGAGCACGTCTCGACCGTGCCGCACTTTTCTGTTGCTTTCTTTTTCATGAGCTGCGCGTATATATTTGACTGTTCTGCTTCCATTGTTTAGTGAACGATGGAAGCAGAGCTCACACATCGACGCAAATTAAGAAATACTGCTCTTATTAGACTCTATATTAAAGTGCTGTCATTTTTAAAGTACCGGTACTAATACAATTTCATATCGTACCCAACTTACCCAGTCGACTAAAAATATTGAGGTCGACTAATTAACAGCATCGACGCAGTCGATTGTATCGACCAATCGCGACAGGCCTAAATGAGAGCATAGTTCCTAGCCATATCGGCCTAGAAAATCACAACTTTTCATTTTCCGTCATTCTTAGTACACGATATAACTACAGAAGAGTCAAGTTTTAAATAGGAAAAATATAGAAACTATATTTTTGAGAGAGATGCCAACAGTCTAATCAGATTCAATGATGCTACGCTATGCTAAAAGTGCTACCGCCAGACCCGGAAATCGGCTGAATGGATTTGAAAACGGTAAAACTCAACTGTTTAACTCTAGCGGAGCTGGAAAATGAGCCTATTTTCAAAGAGAGTGGAGTGTTCCTTTAACACATTTATGTATGATTAATAAATGCTGTAGAAGTGCAAAAATATATACACTGTCAGAAAATTATCGCAGGCTATCTTTGGTCGCAAGACCGGGACAACAGCCGTCTTTGAACCTCTCTCACAGTACGACTTAGGAGCACCATCTTTCGTCTGGGATCGCACAAATCGCACAATGTGACAGTGTCAGAAAATTAGCATGATCATCTCACAGTGTGTTTGCTGCTTTACTTGCTTACCAAATAGGTCTAATATAAACCAAAAAATAATTGTAACGTTACGCTATGCAACATTCTTGTGCTCAAAGGAACCAAAAACCACCGATCATCCATTTTGACTAATTATTCATCAGATCCCTGACCACAGGCTCAGTGTGCAATACAGCTACGCAAACCCATAAATCAATTAATTCCTGTCAGGCCATCCGCTTCGTTTAACGGCCGCGTTACGGCACCAAACAAACGCAAAGAAAACCATTTTCCATAATTAGCAGTAAGCTGCTTAGCAGAGTAAAACTGAAGGCTTTTAAATTCCATCTGCCACATTCAATGCGCCCTCACAACACTGGGTCAATTTTGAGATCAATTTGCATATGCATGTTCCCCATTGTTTGCATTTCAATGTGATTTGATGATGCGTTACATTTGCTGGTGTTTCAGATTCACTTTGACAGTCGGTGAATGGCAAGAGCTAATAAATAATTAATCAATTCAGCCATGCTGAGAGCGTGGCATCACTCCAAAGTTTTAAAAGTGAAAGATAAAAACCATTTAGAGCTCATGCAGGGTATGGAGAGAACACAAGTATATGTTCACTAAATTGTCAGAAGTTATTTATCAGCAAAACCCATTTAGGTGTCGTGCCCTAAACTCCAGATATAGCCTAAATACAGAATGGCTGTTTTGTCCTCAGTGCAGAGAGCTAGAACATGACATCAGTCTGTTGTTTAAAGGGATAGTCCACCCAAAAATGAAAATCATGTTATCATTTACTCACCCTCAAGTTGGTCCGAACCTGTATGAATTTCTTTCTTCTGCTGAACACAAAAGAAGATATTTTGAAGGACCCCATTGACTTCCATGGTTAGGAAAAAATACTATGGCATTCCCACCAACTGTTTGGTTACCAACATTCTTCAAAATATCTTCTTTTGTGTTCAACAGAACAAAGAAATTCATACAGGTTTGGAACAACGCGAGGAGTAAATGATGACAATATTTCATTTGTAGGTGGATTATACCTTTTAAGTGAATTAATTTATTCGAATTTTTTTATATTTAAAGGTCCCATGGCATGAAATTTTCATTTTATGAGGTTTTTCAACATTAATATGAGTTCCCCTAGCCTGAATATTGTCCCCAAGTGGATAGAAATGTTGATCGATGTAAACCCGAGTTCTGGCTGTCTTTCTCTGCCTTTGAGAAAATGACAGGCCAGACGAGCCAATCCTGAAGTCTCCTGGTTTGACGTCCAAGCAGGAATGGTTTCCTCCCTTTCCTCCGCCCAGAGAATCTGGCACGCCCATGCAAACGCTCGAGAGATCATGGGTTGTGAACGAGTAAATGCTGGCAGTTTCTCAGTGTTTGGATGTACAAATGAAAACAGAAGTCTTTTTTCAGTTCCTTCTGATCTGTGATCAGTGATTTCTGATGTGTAGCTAATTATTTATTATTCGTGCACACAATGCGGCTTCTCTCTCTCCAGACAGAACAGTGTTTTCGTGTTTTCTATCTTGTGAGTCAGTGTTTTTGTACGTCCTCGTCGCGTCTATCGGTTCTAAAATGTGCATACAGTCGGGAGTTTCTGCTCAACATCGGCCTCACACACGCCGAAGCTCGGGCTGCACTGGCCGGTGGCCTTCAACATCCCCGACCCCCAGTACTGCATCTGGCCCACAGCGGAGGCACCAAACGCGGCGTGAGATTAAGCAGAAGGGGGGTAAGCGTGAGCATATTCGGGCTAGCCAGCTATCCCCACAATAAACTGGATTACATTCGATTACTGCTGTTGTGTCTTTGTTTGCGCTGTGTACTCAACGCGCGTCACTGACGCTTTTATTTTATTTTAAAAATAATGCTATTATCAACACTTACTAACTCGTTCATCTCGCTGTAATGGTACATTGCATGTGTTACAAAGTTGGTAATAATGATGAAGACGGACTCGGTGTGACTGGGACTCGTGTTTATTCAGAACTCTCAGATACAAACACAATAAACTCGCGCTGACTGACAGCGCTCTCATAACTCAGTAGTTACTATAAATAACTTTGTTAGCAATCGCTGAGCTCCGTCTCTGGTACATTAGTGATGTCCGGTTCGCGAACGATCTTTCTTTTGAACCAGTTCTTTTTAGTGAACCGAGTCAGTTCACCAAATCGGACTGAATCGTTCTAAACGGTTCGCGTCTCCAGTCAGCGCTGATCCATAATTTACTAAAGTTACTAACTTTCTGACATGAGTGACAGCCCCTCCGACTAGAAATAGACTAATAACCTGAAGTATATGCTGTAACTACAACAGTTCAGACATGCTGAGAACTGATGTGAAGTGAACTCCGGTCCATCCGTCTCTCTGGCAGCAGCTCGTGCCTCGTAGACCTCGTTAAACCACGCCCCCTCCGCTCATTTAAAATGCAAAGATGTCAGCCAATCACAATAGTGGGCGTTTTTACTGAAGTCTCACAGCAGACACGCCTCTTGAAGCAGGGCACTCAGTCACAGGGCAAACAGCAGTATAGACAAAATGCCTTTTATTTCTAAATTATGACATTTTATGATGTAAAAGTCATACTAACAATATAAGTACACCTCAGGAAACATTATAAAATAATAGAAAAATGCCATGCCATACCTTTAATATTAGATATAGGCCAAACAAGCTCTTTATAATAGTTGATGACTTTGTCGTCATTGTTGTTGTTTTTTTACATTACGTTTAAGTGTCGGCAAACACATAATGCAGACTATCTTAAAGGGTTAGTTCACACAAAAATGAAAATTAGCCCATGATTTACTCACCCTCAAGTCATAGGTGTATGACATTCTTCTTTCAGACGAATAAAATCGGAGTTATTTTAAAAATGTCCTGGCTCTTTCAAGCTTTATAATGGCAGCGACTTGTTGGGTCATTTTTAAAGTCCATAAAAGTGCATCTATCCATCATTTAACTGCTCCACACGGCTCCGGGGGGTTAATAAAGGCCTTCTGAAGCCAAGTGCTGCGTTTGTGTAAGAAAAATATCCATATTTAAAACTTTATAGACTAAAATCACTAACTTCCGGCGGTCAGCGGTACGCATGCCGACTTGTGCTAAAAGAGTGACGCGACGCGACGCATATAGGCATCGCAAGCTTTGACGGATAGGGCTGGGCAACAAACTCAAGCCCCTCTTCTCTTATATCGAAATCCTCCGCCATTTCTCTTTAAAAAATTCTCGTTTTAGACTCTAATTCATGACCGGTGTTTTGTTTTGCTCTATCCTCTGCGCTTCTTGCGTTCGTCAATACGCATGCGTCAATGGTTCAAGGGTCAAGGGTTACTCTTTTAGCACAAGTCGACTTGCTGACTGTCGGAAGCTAGTTATTTTAGTCTATAAAGTTTTAAATATTGATATTTTTCTTACTCAAACGCATGACTTGGCTTCAGAAGGCCTTTATTAACCCCCCAGAGCCGTGTGGAGCAGTTATATGTTGGATAGCTGCACTTTTATGGACTTCAAACACGACAACCTGCCATTATAAAGCTTGGAAGAGCCAGGACATTTTTAATATAACTCAGATTGTATTCGTCTGAAAGAAGAATGTCATATACACCTCGGATAACTCGAGGGTGAGTAAATCATGGGCTAATTTTCATTTTTGGGTGAACTATACCTTTAAGGCCAATTCACACTGCACAGATAAACGCCAACAAACACCAACAAACAAGTCTGTCGGAGTTAGTTGGATCAGTGTGTTACCCCTGTCTGCGTCTTTTGCCGTTGGTCGGAGTTGGTTTTCACTCGACTGAAGATGTTTAATCGGCACTTGTTGGGTCGTGGAATATCTAAAGCAGTGTGGTATGATTTTCCAAATAAGGAAAACAAACTCTGACATGACCTGGACACAAACCATTGTTGATGATGAGGCACGTCCCTTGCAAAGACTGTGTGTAGTGGTTGGGATGCTTAGTACATTAACTTTGTTGTGAAAATGGCAGGTTTCTGGACATATCAGAAGACAATTTTAGAGAAAGAGCAATGAGATATTCGCAAAAGCACGCTGGACAAAGTTTAAGCACACACGCATAAAATCTGAGCGAGAGCAGAGCCATTTGAAAGCACCAGTTTTGTGCTAGTGAAAAAATCTGGCTGTGAGCGGATAGATGCATTACATGGATGCCCTCTCCGCCTCTCGCATTACAATAATGCGCTCTTGACATTTAACGCCACAGAAACGGTCTCCAATGAACTATAAAATGAGAAGAAAGTTGTGTCTGAAAGCTGTAATCTTTTATTTTTATTGGTTAAAATGAATGGGGAATATCTTGTGTTTTTCCGTGGGTGCTCAACGATTTCCGTGGGTGCTCGAGTTTGTCGGTGTCTGTTGGGGCAGTGTGAACATGACAGTTATTTTGCATAAAATTCTAAAACCAACAGCTAACTTGTTTGTTGGCGTTTGTCTGTGCAGTGTGAATTTGGCCTTTAAAGTCCCAGTGAAATCAAAATGGACAATTCTTTTTTTTATGGAATATTGCACTATTTAGTATCAATTATTTATCCGTGCACATCATTATCTATTGTTTTAATTTAAGTGCCCTCGTAATCTTTAAGCCACGGTCACACTAGACTTTGAGCATGTGAAATTTCTTCATATGACAAATAGTAATACAATCAAAATGTAAAAAATATACAAATCTACTCGACTTTACTGCAAATATATTGTTCTTTTAATTCAGCCAAGAATTCACGCTGTGACGCTTCGATCTTCTACAGGTCACGTGTCTGCACGTGAAGCAAAACTTTCCGGTCTGACGCGTTCGCATGCGTTTGAATGGGAATCAATGGAACAAAAAGTGCAGTGAGGTGCCATGAGGTGTTTACTGGCGCGAGGGCGGGACAACCTGTCACTTACATGAGATCGGCCAATAGCTAACCCCAACCATCCAATTAATTCACCATGGACAGAATCAAGCCCCGCCCCTTTTCTTGTTCGAGAAGCCGTTTCACTCACATATACATCACAATAGGGAAGGAAAGACTATCACAACTTCTATTTCATGCCGACTTTAAAAGGAACACTAAATTTTTTTGAAAATATGCTTATTTTCCAAGTTAAACGGCTGAGTTTTACTGTTTTCGAATCCATTCAGCCGATCTCCGGATCTGGTTGTGCCGTACCATAGGTGCAGCGGTGCAATGATATTACGCAGCACCTTAAAATAGGCTAACTTCGGTCAACATAACCAACGTGACAACCTGCTTGCACAGGGAGTGTGCTGGGGACTAAGTTCCTTGATTACTATGCAGGAATGAGAGTATAGTTCCTAGCCATATTGGCCTAGAAAATCGCAACTTTTGATTTTCCGTCAGTCTTAGTACACGATGTAACTACAGAAGAGTCAAGTTTTAAATAGGAAAAATATTAAAGGGGTGGTAAAACACGATTTCACTTTTCTAACTTTAGCTAGTGTGTAATGTTGCTGTTTGAGCATAAACAACATCTGCAAAGTTACAACGTTCAAAGTTTAAAGCAAAGGGAGATATTTGCTTTTAAAGAAATCCATTTCTAAGGACTACAGCAAACGGCCGGTAGGGACTACAAACATTCCTCCAGGGTTGTTGACATCACCAGTCCCAATATTTACATAAACCCCTACTTTATTAAATAATATTAACGGTGAATATACTAATATTAAATAAGGGGGGGCGAGGCCATTTTGTATTGCTGTGGGGAAGAGTTGTTGTGGTATAGTTAGTAGGCTGGAATGTTGTTGCCGCAATGCCGACGAAACGCTGTTATTTTCATCCGGATTGCAGGTCCACTTTGTTCAGCCTTCCTAGGGATGGGGGAGTTAGGGATCAATGGTTAAAATGTATTTTTAACTCGGTCCCTCATAATTATTACCCAAATCTCGCTCTCTGTGCTGCACATTTCACGGAGGAAAGCTTCCACAATCTTCGCTTGTCCTGAAAGATGAATTTAAAAACAGAAGCTGTTTACGGGACACAACCTGTAAGTATGATTTATTTTTCGTCGATGTGTTTTCCTGTAATAGTTTGTATTGTTAATTGTTCATTGTAGGAAGGAAGTAAACAGATGACAACGCTCATTCATACTTAACGTTATCCGATAAAAACCTAACGTTACAAACTTTTTTAAAAGCGAACTTGGAATTAGTGTAAATTATTCTTTGATTAGAGCTTTTATGTATTGTTTATCTACAGGCATGCTAAACATGGTTCTGTGTTTGATTTGGCTACTGTAGTAAAGCCAATGTTTGGTGTTCGTTTTGGGTTAATAGTTATTGCGACAGATATTTGGCTATAATCGTTCTAAAAATACAAAAGTAACGGTGCCATTCAGTAGCGATCACTATAGATCTGCAGTCTTTACTAAAAAAAATCCCTTTGAGGACTGAACAGATTCTGCTCGATCATCTTAACTAAAATAGTCTGGGTCTGATTCGGGCTCAAATTGGTATGGTTTTATTGACGCCATTGTTTCTAATACTACCAAAGCACAGTTTACCGGTAAAGGTAAGGGGCGTGACGTTTCCGACAAACGTGCACTAGGCAGTTAGCGAATCACAACACACTGGGCCAGCTAACCAATCTGAGCCCACTGCGTATTTTTGAGGGACCGGCTTCATAGAACCCGGAAAACAACAGACCGTTTTTACAAGGAGGGACAGAGCAGTGTAGAATAAAGGTAAAATATATGAAAAATAATAGAATTTTTTTAAAACGAAGCATGAACACATGTTACAGTGCACCCCACAAACACAATCAAGCCTTCGAAAGAATGTGTTTTACCACCCCTTTAAAAATCTTTGGTCATTTTTGAGCGAGATGCTAACGGTCTAATCAGATTCAATGATCTATGCTAAGCTATGCTAAAAGTGCTACCGCCAGACCCGGAGATCGGCTGAATGGATTCGAAAATGGTAAAACTCAACTATCTAAGTATAGGGGAGTTGGAAAATGAGCCTATTTTCAAAAAAAGTTTAACAAGCTTGACATACGGATACCCACGATTACTAACGCAATCCCATTGCTCTAAAACAGCAAGCTACAAGGCCTTTTATTGTATTTTACCTTTCACTTTCTTATCTTTATTGAGTGAACATAGTCATTGTGACACGCTCTACCTTCGGGTCGGTCGAGGGTCGTCCTGAGCTTATGAGCGCAGGAAATGAGAATCTAAATTAATTCACATTCGCTCCAAGCCGAATCTTCAAAGCTGAAATGAGTTCCCATTCGTGGTGAATCTATCAATATGTAAATCAGCAGATGGGGGCGGCCAGCAGAAAACGCAGCACAGCGCTGATCACTCCAAAAGAGGTCCAGATAGGAAAGTGAGGTTTTCTGAGATGAAGGTGTCTTTAGTAGCGTCTTCCAGGTTTCAGTACTTCATTTATGCAGTACGGTGATATGAGAAAGTACCAGACTGTTTCATATATCACACTCAATCAGGGAGACTGAAATGCTTTATGCACACAAGCGTAACGGCGCGCCATATGAGCGTGACACGCTGAATATTTCATGTGGAATTTTTCTTACTGTGTTCCAAACACTCCCGGAGTGTTTTCTCCACTTTGCTGGCTGTGAAGGGAATTACTAGATGCAATTCCCATTACCACAAAACAAACACATAGACAAAAGGCAATAAACAAGGCTGTACTTTGATTCTCAAAGCACAGTTCTGGCATTGCATTAAATGACAGTAGTTGTTATGTTATCTAACGAGTATTGTGTATAATAATCACTCTTGAATGAAAGGACATTGGCCTACCATGTTATTTACACAGAGTGGATCAATGAGAAAAAAATCAACTCTACTATACAATTAAGAACTAAACTCAAGGCTGGAATCAAGTGTTTAAAGAGATAGTTCACCCCAAAATTAAAATTCTGTCATCATTTACTTACCCTCATGACCTGTATGAATTTCTTTCTTCTGCTGAACACAAAAGATGATGTTTTGAAGAATGTCGGAAACCAAACAGTTGATGAACCCCATTGACTTCCAGAGTATTTTTTTCCATACTACAGAAGTCAATGTGGCCCATCAACTGTTTGGTTACCCTTATTCTTCAAAATATCTTCTTTTGTGAACAGCAGAAGAAAAAAATCATACAGGTTTGGAACAACATGAGGGTGAGTAAACAATGACAGAATTTTCATTTTTGGGTGAACTACACTATAACTATTGTTCAAATGTTGCAACAAAAAAAGCAGTATGTAATGTTATTAATAATCCATTATCCATTATTAATAATCTTCTTTCAAAGTCAGGTGCATTATGTTTAAGCAAAATCACCCATGCAGAAGTGCTGAATGAATAATAGTATGGTGATTAGCCATAGGCACAATTTGAAGTGTGATATTGCTTTAACATATCTACATATACATTTTTTTTAATCCCTTTTTTGCAACTAAAAATAAAGACCATTTTATGAATGATATTCTAAAAACGAAATTGCCTTAAGCACTAATAGTAATAATGAATTCAGATATAATGGTATGCAAATGATACTCATGGTTTCTACACTCGAACATAAAGATTTTCATAGCATAGTAGTTGAACTGGACTGAAAGTGTCCAGGTTTTGCTGGTAGACGCCGGCAGTGAAGAGCATTCAAAATTAGCCATCTATTCGGAATGATAATAATAATAAAACATGTCGCAAGCAGCATTTAAATTGCAAATATTTAATGTATTTAAATATTTAACTTATTATATACAATATAATATTCATCACATTATGATGTGTTACCAATCCCAGTTTCTTTTTTGGGGAATCAAAGCTCAAAGCCCAGAAATGTAACATTTGCTATTTTTCCTTATCTCCTGCCTTTGATTAAACCTAATTGATTAATAATAATAATAATAAACAAACATGTAGCAAGCAGCATATATCAATTGCAAATATTTCATTAAATCATTATATATATATATAATGGAGCTCAGTGAATTCAAGCGTGGTACTGTGATAGGTTGCCACCTGTGCAATAAGTCCATCATGAAATTTCCTCACTACTAAAAATCCCACGGTCAACTGTTAGTGGTGTTAATTCAAAGTGGAAGCAATTGGGAACGATTTGCCATGAAGTGGTAGGCCACGTAAAATCACAGAGCGTGGTCAGCACATGCTGAGGCGCACAGTGCGCAAAAGTGACCAACTTTCTGCAGAGTCAATAGATACAGACCTCCAAACATTGTGTGGCATTCAGATTAGCTCAAGAACAGTGTGTGAGAGCTTCATGGAATGGGTTTCCATGGCCGAGCAGCTCATCCAAGCCTTACATCACCAAGTGCAATGCAAAGTGTCACAATGCAAACCCTCTAGAGCAGTGGAGACGTGTTCTCTGGAGTGACAAATCACGCTTCTCTGTCTGGCAATCCGATGGACGAGTCTGGGTTTGGCAGTTGCCAGGAGAACGGTACTTGCCTGACTGCATTGTGCCGGGTGTAAAGTTTGGTGGAGGGAGGATTATGGTGTGGGGATTGTTTTTCAGGGGTTGGGTTTGGCCCCTTAGTTCCAGTGAAAGGAACTCTTAATGCTTCAGCATACCAAGACATTTTGGACCATTTCATGCTCACAACTTTGTGGGAACAGTTTGGGGACGGCCCCTTCCTGTGCCAACATGACTGCACACCAGTGCCCAAAGCAAGGGCCATAAAGACATGGATGAGTGAGCTTGGTGTGGAGTGAACTTGAGTCCTGACCTCAACCCGATAGAACACCTTTGGGATGAATTAGAGCAAAGACTGCAAACCAGGCCTTCTCGTCCAACATCAGTGCCTGACCTCACAAATGTGCATCAAGAAGAATGGTCAAAAATTCCCCTAAACACACTCCCAAACCCTGTGGAAAGCCTTCCCAGAAGAGTTGAAGCTGTTGTAGCTGCAAAGGGTGGGCCAACTCCATATTAAACCCTACGGATTAAGAATAGGATGTTTTCTTATTATCTTAATATAATATTCATCTCATTATGATGTGTTGCCAGTCACAGATTCTTTGAGGAATCTCTTAAAACCAAGAAATCTAATATTTACAATTTTTCCCTGTCTGCTGCCTTTGATTAAACCTAATGTATGGCCTTTTAGTATAATAAACAAATTATTATGGTTGAAATAACATTTGAGCCGTTTCATCACTGTCTGTACACGACACACAGAACATCCGATAACCAGTGAACACTAATGAGCGAAAGATTGGAAAATGAATGACACTATAGGCCATAAGTCCAAACTGTATGGCCTTTAGTTCAGGCTGTAAAAGTATCTGTGAATAAAACTATTCTGTGTGTTACATTTGCCTCTAATTAATGTGAATCGCTCCATATACAGTAGCTTTCATTCAGTACTCCTATAGAAAATAATTTTCCAGGTCAAAAGTTATTACTTAAGGGGTTATTAAGGGTCAAAGGTACTGATAATTACACTCACCGATCTGTGTTCAGCCACAGAATAATTATGATGTTCAGTCATCGCAGCAATTGCTTAATGAATACTTTGAATTGTTCACACATGGCTAGAGATGTAATTTATATTTTCAAAAATCTCAGCTCTGAGACTGAAAATTGCAGTCTGATGGGTATGATGTGTTTGTTTCTTTCTTTATACATTATTATTTCCCCCCTGATTTATTATTGAAAGTGTAGACAAAAATGTAAATGTCATAATATAAATTGTAAAGGATGAAAATAAAAAACGAACCTTCCTGCCTTAAATAACGAGATGTCTTGGGACTAAATCCTTTCTTATTTCCTTTTTTTATTCTTTACCTGAAAAGACAGATCACATCTATCTATTACTTGTGAAGTTATTATCCGTTTGCTTTTATGGAATTGGCTCGATAGAAGCCACAGAGTGTTACTTTGCCCAATAATATTTCCCACAATGCATTGCTCAAATGTATTATTGAGGCTGCGTCTGCCATGTGCTACTTTTATCCCTAGTGACCCTTCAGAGGCACTTAAATTCATAAAATCTTCAAGTGTTGACTGAAACCGCCAGACTTATGAGAAAAACTACTTTTGCTTGTTTACTTGAACTTATTCCAATATTGGTTGTTTATGCAGGGAATTTCTTTGTTTCCATAAAGGTAGGATCATCTATAATCTCTCTCCTCACATATTTATATTGGATATGATCCAGAAGCATTTGGACTTCCCGTTCCTGTTGATGCCATGGCACTGAGGGCTTTGAGCGTGGTGTCATTTCTTCCAAATCTATTGAAAAGAAAACCCCTTATTGATCAAAACATAACCACATTGAGGATTAATGACAGCGAATAAATGAAATATAGATTAAATGATAACTGTGTGAACCAGAAACCTACAGAGAAAGAGGAACCTAAATGAATGACTGTGGAGGAGAATTGACTTTCCGAGGTTTAGGGCATTGATTAAATGAAATCCCGGTCTGATTATGGCAGAATGGGATTACATGGATGAAAAGCCAGGAAGAGGAAATGCTGGTTGCTCACGCTGCAAATGTCTGGAGTCATCGCCACATCACAAGCTTATAGGAAAAGCCACAGCGATTGACATTTCACAGCTGTACTGATGGACTATTCAAGCACTAAACAAAACCAGACAACAGTAACGAAATCTGAGAATCAGTGATGATTTTTATTATTTCTTACCTTCTCTTCAATAATAACTTCTTGATTTTCCTAATCATGCATCCAGTACATACACTAATGTAAGAGTTTTGTTTTGTTTTGCTAAAAGCTAAAAGTTATTTATATGTGATCTTGGACCACAAAACCAGTCACAAGTCGCCGGGTATATTTGTGGCAATAGCCAACAATTCATTGTATGGGTCAAAATTGTTCTCTTATGCCAAAAATCATTGGGATATTATAGGTAAAGATCATGTTCCATGAAGATATTTTGTAAATTTCCTACCGTAAATATATAAAACAATGTATTATTAGTAGTAATATGCATTGCTGAGGACTTTATTTGGACAACTTTAAAGGCGATTTTCTCAATATTTAGATTTTTTCTGCACTCTCAGATTTTCAAATAGTTGTATCAAATACTGTCCAATCCTAACAAACCATACACCAATGGAAAGCTTATTTATTCAGCTTTCAGATTATGTATAAATCTCAATTAAAAAAAAAAATTACCCAATTGGTTTTGGGGTCCAGGGTCACATATGGAATGTTTTTTCTGAAACATTTTAGTTGGACGTTTGTGTAACGTTTTTTGAAGGCCCACTGAAGTGCCTTGAAATGCGCAGCATTATTCAAAGTGTTGACGTAATTTCCTCTGAAACAGGAAACAGGCGGGACACAAACAGCTCCTCCCCTTTTTTAAAATAGCCAATAGTGTTTCGTTTATGTCACAGCTCGATCAGAGCGGTTGAACTCAGCAAAACCATGGTTTCCTCCTAATCTCTAACTGTTTCTCATCATAATCTCCTCTACATCACTTTAAAATACAGCATTCTGTGCAGAATGGAATTCAAATGGGTCCGATACGTTTTCTGGTCTGTGTCGACTCGCTCATATGATCCGCTCTGTGCTATCGTGTCTCTGGACCGGAGCTGCGGCGGTTCGCGTAACGCTAACGTGAAACCAGACTTCATTCGCCCAATGGAAAGCATATGTACTGTCTGAATCGTTCCCCATCCCCTATAGTGCACTATGTGCCATTTACCATGTAGAAAATAGTAAATGTGTGAACAAGTGACCGATTTCAGCCACGCCTTCAGCATCTATTTATAGTGTAGGGGGCGGGGCTTCATATTCTAGAGAGCATTTTGATTGGACAGAAAATCTGATGAGAAGCTGAAGTGCAGAGTGAAGTGCATCACAATCATTGATTCATATTGGCGGAAGTGAGAGACTAGTGTTTTGAATGCTTATATCTTCTAAATTTTGTAGCACAATAGCTTATAGATTACAGTAATGCTAACATATTCATACTAAAAGCCAAAAAACTTTCAGAACATTCAGAGAACATTTAAAAGTAACATGTTTGCAAAATTATGAAACGCAATGTTCCCTTAAAGGTTCAGTGTGTAGTATTTATGAGGATCTATTGACATAAATGCAATATAATATACATAACTGTTTTCATAGGTGTATAAAGACCTTACATAATGAACCGTTATGTTTTTATTAAAAATCCTTCGGATGAGACGTTAAACCGAGGTCCTAGACTCTCTGTGGTCATTCAAAATCCCAGGATGTCCTTCGATAAAGAGTAGGGGTGTAACCCCGGCATCCTGGCCATTTGCCCATTGGCCCCTGTCCATCATGGCCTCTTAATCATCCCCATATATATATACACATATACATACACACGTTTGCTTTCATCACTCTGTCTCCTCTCCACCGATCAGCTGGTGTGTGGTGGGCGTTCTGGCGCAATATGGCTGCCGTCGCATCGTCCAGGTGGATGCTGCACATTGGTGGTGGTTGAGGAGATTCCCCCTTCTATATGTAAAGCGCTTTGAGTGCCTAAAAAAAGCGCTATATAAATGTAATAAATTAAAATGATTTGTACCTTAGAATGAGCCATTTCCATCTCCATACACCGCGGGTCCCCTTACAGTGAAATCGCCATTTTGTGCCGCCATGTTTCTACAGTAGCCCTAAACGGACAAACTTCTCTACAGAGCGCTAGTCACTCTCAACTCTCTCCGACAACAACATTTTTGCCCTGTGTCAGCCCCCGTAGATTCTTTGTGCTCCGTAAGAAAGAGGTGAGTGTTGGGTGATGCAATTTAAAAACCCCACCACTAGATTCCGCTAAAAATCACAAATTGCACCTTTAAATCTTTGTACAACCAAGGAAAGAAAGAAAAAAAAAATGGACGGTTGGAAAGTTTAGGAAATTTCAGAAATATAATTTTTATAACCTAATGGCAATGTTAGAAAAAAGTTATTTTGAATATATTTTTGAACATTCATTTTACAAGTCCCCTAGAGTTAAATAGTTGAGTTTTACCGTTTTTGAATCCATTCAGCCGAGCACACGTCACGCCTCTCCTCATCAGTCTGCACTGGCTACCAATAGCCGCTCGCATTAAATTCAAGGCACTGGTGCTCGCCTTCAAAACATCCACTGGCTCTGCACCAATATACCTAAACTCGCTCGTTCAGACTTACACACCCTCCAGGAACTTGCGTTCTGCCAGTGAACGACGCCTTGTGGTGCCATATCAGAGAGGCATGAAATCGCTGTCACGGACCTTTTCCTGGACCGGTGCCACCTGGTGGAATGACCTGCCTATCTCAATTCGTGCGGCCGAGTCTGTAGCCATTTTCAAAAAACGTCTAAAGACACATCTTTTCCAGCAACACCTGACCGATCGAGAATAGCACTTATCATTCTATTCATTGTCTGTCTGTCTAATTTATTTAAAAAAAAATAATAATAAAAAATAAAAAAAATTGTATACTTCTGTGCTAGACTAACAGACTTGTTACAGCACTTACATATTGCTGATATTGTTGCCCTTCGACTGCTCTAGCTGCTTCTATTGCCCCCATTTGTAAGTCGCTTTGGATAAAAGCGTCTGCTAAATGACTAAATGTAAATGTAAATGTAATGTTTCACAGAATACCAAGGAATCATTGCGCCGCTGCAGCCATGGTACGCCCGCGAAGATCAACATTATCCATCTGCAATAACGGAGGCTGCACTTTCAGGACCACATTTCTAGGACCGCATTTCTAGGACCCTATTTTTTTGTGAAAGCGCCACCTACCGAATCGGAGAACCGCAATCCCAGGAACGCATTTCCAGGACCCTAGTTTTGGAGATCCGAAACAAGTCCCACCCAGGCAGTATTTTAAACTTTTTTTTTTTTTTTTTTTTAAGGTTTTTAAAGGTTTATTACACTCAAATACTGCTTTCTTTATTGCAATTAAATTTGGTTTCTAGGAATGTTGAGTAGTTACTGGGTCCAAGTTGCATAATTTAATTACTCATCAAGTAAAATAAACAAGGAATGGTTTAGCCTTTTCAGTCAATCACATTTTCAAGTACAGAGGGAATACACAAGGATGACTCTGGGGGTAGATTTAAGATTGTGTACATTTTATAAAATAATATATTGCAACAGTTGAATTTGAACCCACACAAAAACAAATTTGTTCATGACGTGATCCACATAGGAAGAACTTCATGGACAACGTCTGCACTGACTCCTAAGAGAGAGAAAGATAGAGAAGTTAATGAAATAAGGAACATTGAGTTGAACTTGTTCAACTCTCTAATTTTTAACTTCAAATTTTAATTTTTCAAATCTTAGTCACCACAGAGCACACACATTATATACACTACAAAATTATATCAATCTTCATACCAAATAATGTTCATATTACGGTTATTGCATACTGTAAGATTTGGGTAAACAGGTTCTTGAAACATTCATGTCAATAAAGCGCATCTGAACCGAGAAAAAAAAAATAGAGAAAGATGCAGGAAATCTGAATAGAAATAACATGTTATTTCTACAATAATATGAAGTTTCCGGTCCTTTAAATATTTAAAGCACACATTGTGATGTATGCAGCAGCTCTACCTACCAACTGGATGCTCTCCCCTCTTTTCAACAAGTTCATTTTATATAAATAAATAGACATAAATTAGGGCTAAGTCTAGGACTTGACTAATTAATTCATCTTTTGTTATACTTCTGCCTGCCCTGAGCTGTGTCCTTGAAAGCACTTCATAGAGTACAGTACACAATACATGACACAATCTAACACATGGTATTTTAACAGTCAATTATTATGATGGCCTCTGTTATGCCGGACTATAAAAACGTCATATGTCTCAATCAACATTATAAAACCATGCCAAAATGAAGAGACGTACTCACAACATGTCATGTATTGTGTGGTAACAGGCTGACTGTGAGCACATGACAACATTACGATTATTTTAACTTAAAATGAAGAAAAAAAACGTCTCGATTACGTATGTAACCCTCGTTCCCTGAAGGAGGGAACGGAGACGTACCTCGGAACTGACCGACGAATTGGGATCTGTTTCCAGAGACCGACCTACTTTGAGTGATTAAAACGAGCCAATGGACATTGGCATGCGGTTCACACATTCCACGCACCGCCCCGCAGCGCGGGTATAAATACGGAAGTGGAATACCGCATCATTGCTTTTCAACTGAGGAGCCGAGATAAGTGACTCGGCCTTCAGCTGAAGCACAGCACCTGGCGACGGGACGTACGTCTCCTTTCCCTCCTTCAGGGAACGAGGGTTACATACGTAACCGAGACGTTCCCTTTCAGTCGTTCGACGTACGTCGGAACTGACCGACGAATTGGGATCCCTACCAACACGCCAGGAGGCTGGCCCTTCCAGCGTCCTGCCTGAGCTCGCTGGACCACTCCTATGTTAGAGTGTGAGTCAGGGCTCCGGGCAGGGAAGGACAGTCACTGCTGTTCCTGCAAGACCCACTCAGTGTGACTATTGGATAACGCTGGGAAAGTGTGCCCATCTCGGAGATGGTACGCTGCGGAGCCACGTCCTTCAATGGAAGGAGAGGTGGAATACACATAAGGACTAACCTAACAGGGTAGTGCAACAAATGGCAGTCTCTGGAGTGGACCCAACCTGGTTCCAGGGGGGGGAGAACATACCCAGAGACGACAGACACGGGGCTAGCCGAGTAGGGTAGCTGGTACCGTGGAGAATACACATATGGGGTAGCCGTGAGGGGACCGCAACATATGGAACCCAGCCTACACACACGTTCCACAAGCATACGGGTGCAGGCCTGGCGTCAGACGGCCGCCACGTCTGACACCGAAGGGGTGACGGAGGAACTCACAGGGTTAGCCATTTCCGGGGAACACAACTGGAGCAGAATAGACGCACGTATCCGGCCCAGAGGGCGGGAGTGGCGTATGCAAGCCGACACTCGAACGGGCACTTAGCGCTGCTGGCCACTGGGGGCGAGAATGCGGGAAGATACCGGCTCTACACGGAGGCTATAAAATCTAGCGAACGTGTTAGGTGTCGCCCAGCCCGCAGCTCTACATATATCTGTCAGCGAGGCGCCTTGAGCCAACGCCCAGGAAGAAGCAACACTCCTTGTTGAGTGTGCTCGCAACCCGAACGGGCAAGGTACGTCTTGGGACTGGTAAGCCAAGACAATGGCATCCAGTGGGCCAACCTCTGCTTGGAGACAGCCTTTCCCTTCTGCTGGCCTCCGTAACAGATGAAGAGCTGCTGTGAGGATCTGAAGCTCTCAGTCCGGTCAATGTAAGCGCGAAGAGCGCGGACGGGACAAAAAGCTAGGGCTGGGTCTGCCTCCTCCGAAGGCAGCGCTTGCAGGCTCACCACCTGGTCCCGCAAGGGAGTGGTAGGAACCTTGGGCACGTATCCAGGCCGGGGTCTCAGGACAACGTGAGAGTTGGCCGGCCCGAATTCTAGGCACGATTCGTCGACCGAGAGTGCATGCAGGTCCCCTACCCTCTTGATTGAAGCCAATGCAATCAGGAGAACTGTCTTCATGGACAGGATTTTTAGCTCAACAGACTGCAAAGGTTCAAATGGAGGACCCTGAAGTGCTCTGAGCACCAGGGCTAAGTCCCAAGAGGGTAACGAGGTAGAACGAGGAGGATTTAGTCTCCTCGCACCTCTGAGGAACCTGACGATTAAGTCGTGCTTACCTAAGGATTTACCGTCTACTGCATCGTGATACGCCGCTATTGCTGCGACGTATACTTTGAGGGTGGAGGGAGACAGCCTTCGCTCCAGCCCATCCTGCAGGAAGGAAAGCACAACGTTAATCGAACACCTTCGGGGGTCTTCCCGGTGGGAAGAGCACCACTCGACGAACAGGTTCCACTTCAGAGTAGAGGCGCCTCATAGAGGGGGCTCTAGCTGAAGCTATGGTGTCTACCACTGCTTGTGGTAGGCCACCTAGAACCTCCGCGTCCCGTCCAGGGAAAAGACATGGAGATTCCAGAGGTCTGGACGCGGGTGCCATAGAGTGCCCTGCCCCTGAGAAAGCAGGTCCTTCCTCAGGGGGATCGGCCAGGGAGGGGCTGTCGCGAGGAGTGTGAGTTCTGGGAACCAGGTCCGGTTGGGCCAGTAGGGCGCAACTAACAAGACCTGCTCCTCGTCCTCCCTGACCTTGCACAGTGTCTGTGCGAGAAGGCTCACTGGGGGAAATGCATATTTGCGTAGGTCCCAGGGCCAGCTGTGCGCCAGTGCATCTGTGCCTAAGGTACCTCCGGTCAGGGAGTAGTACCACTGGCAATGGGTTGAGTCCGGAGAAGCGAACAGGTCTACCTGTGCAACTCCGAAGTGGTCCCATATCAGCTGGACGCTCCGGGGGTGGAGTCGCCATTTGCCCGGAGGTGTCGACTGGCGAGAGAGCTCGTCGGCTGTCTGGTTCAGCGCACCTGGGATGTGAATGGCACGAAGTGACCTCACAAACTTCTGACTCCACAGGAGGAGATGGCGGGCGAGCCGGAGCATGCAACGGGAGCGTAGACCACCCTGACGGTTGATGTAAGCAGCGGCCGTAGTGCTGTCCGAATGGATCAGTACGTGCTTGCCCCGAAGCGACTTCCTGAACCGGGCCAGGGCAAGACGTACCGCCAGTAACTCTAGGCAATTGATATGCCAACACAGTTGGGGCCCCGTCCACAGACCCAAAACTGCGTGCCCGTTGTACGTGGCCCCCCAGCCCGTGGATGAGGCATCCGTGAAGACCACAGCATGCCTCGACACCTGTTCTAGGGACACTCCGGCCCGGAGAAACGAGGGGTCTGACCACGGACTGAAGGTTTGGCGACAGTAAGGAGTAACTAAGACCCGGTACTGACCGCTCTGCCACGCCCATCTCGGGACTCGGTCGTGCAACCAGCATTGAAGCGGTCTCATATGAAGCAATCCGAGCGGCGTTACCGCGGCTGCAGATGCCATATGCCCCAGGAGCCTCTGAAAGAATTTCAGTGGGACCGCTGTCCTGCCTTTGAACGTATTCAAGCAGTTCAACACTGACCGGACGCGCTCTGGAGTGAGGTGCGCTGTCCGGCTGACCGAATCCAGCTCCATACCGAGATAAGAGATCCTCTGTGCGGGGCAGAGTTTGCTCTTCTCTCGGTTGACCCGAAGTCCCAACGGGCTGAGGTGACTGAGCACCATGTCCCTGTGTTCGCACAACTGCTCCCGAGACTGGGCGAGTATAAGCCAGTCGTCGCGATAGTTGAGTAAGCGAACGCCGCGTTCTCTGAGCGGAACAATGGCTGCCTCGACGACCTTCGTGAAGACGCGAGGCGACAGGGACAGCCCGAAGGGCAAGACTTTGTACTGATATGCCTTCCCCTCGAACGCAAAGCGTAGGAACGGTCTGTGTCGAGGAAGGATAGAGACATGAAAGTACGCGTCCTTCAGGTCGATCGCTGCGAACCAATCTCGGGGACGGATGCATTGGAAAATGCGTTTCTGCGTTAACATTTTGAACGGGAGCTTGTGCAGGGCCCGATTCAGAATGTGCAGGTCCAAGATTGGCCTTAACCCACCCCCTTTCTTGGGTACAATGAAGTAGGGGCTGTAGAACCCCGACCTCCTATCGGCAGGAGGAACCGGCTCGATCGTGCCCTCGCCAGCAGGGCATGATCTCGGACCGCAAGACATGGGCATCGCTGCTCCGCACGGAGGTGAAGAGGATGCCCCTGTACTTGGGAGGCCGGCGTGCGAATTGAATCGCATAGCCGAGTCTGATGGTACGGATGAGCCAGCGAGACGGCCTGGGGAGACCTAACCAGGCCCCCAGAGACCGAACTAGCGGGACCAACGGCACCACAGACTTACCCGGGGTGAGGCAGCGAGGTGGGGTATTCAGACCCGACTCGGGAGGCCCGGAGGCGGCCCGGAGTGTTGCCTGAATACTCCAGGTGGGGCAGAGAGTGGGTGAGAAGGCCCGGGGGGCGTCCTCGGTGCCCAATCTGCTGCCCCCTGGCGAGGGGTGAGAGGGGAGGAAAGGAGTGGCAAGGCCCGGGGGCGTCGCACACTGCCAACCTGTCCCTCTCGGGGCTCAGGGAGGGAAGAAACTGCTCTGAGAATGTGGGTACCGCTGGACTCCGGGGAGCCAGCGGCAGGACCAAAACCAAAAAAATATTCCCCCCCCGGTCCTCCTCCGGGGGAGGGAGGGGTGCGGACACCGTCTCCCCGAGCAATTCCTCTCTCGCTGGGCTGCCCGTTTCAGGGTCGCTTGCCCTTGTGCTTGCTAGCAGGCTCGCGGGACCCTGGACGGGTTGGGCGCCTCCCTTGCGCCCGGCCACCTGCTGCCTGGGTTGAGGCGGACGCAGGGTGGCGCCCTCGGCGACAAGCAGATGGAGGTGCTGCGGCCGACGACTGGGTGTAGGCAGCAGCTGGTCGTCGGGGCAGGTTTTTTTTTTTTTTTTTGCCACCTCCGTCTGTTTCTGGGCCATCAAGAACTGCTGGGCGAAGTTCTCGTTGCCGTCGCCGAAGAGGCCAGCCTGACAGACAGGGGCATTGAGGAACCGAACTTCGTCGGGCTCACGCATATCTGCCAGGTTTAGCCCCAGCTTCCTGGACCACTGGTGTGGACATCGCCTGACCCAGGGAGCGTGCAGTGACTTTCGTCACCCGGAGAGCGAGGTCCATCACCGCACGCAGTTCCTGCATAACCCCTGGGTCGGGACTACCCTCATGCATGCAGGACAGAGGGCAGTGAGAGAGGGAAAAACTTATACAGGTTATGGCCCTTTTGGTGTTCCATATTTTGACACCAAATAGTTCCATGCTGTTAAATTTTTCCAATGCACATCCGGGCAGCCACCCCGGAAAGCATTGCTGTCAACTCTGAATCTGATTCAGCATGAGCACACACCATTATAGTGGGAAACTCAGCATTATCATTTCCAGCGCATAACAGCCCTCTCTCCGATGCAGCAATTGACATCTGTCCTCCGCCAGAGCGCCAAATGAAACGCTAGATCCTTTTTTTTTTTTTTTTTTTTTATAAAAAGGACCAGCAATCCCATCTCACCCCTTTTCCACCAAGGCAGTGCTAGAGCTAATTCAGAGCCAGAGCTAGTCCCAGTTCATAGTTGGTTCAACTGAGGAGCCTTCTAAGAACCGGTTTGCTTTTCCATGGGCTGAGAGCCACAACAGAGCCATGTCTTACGTCACTGTATACGTCTCATCTCTCTCAGCAACGCTATTGCGAATTTTAGTGCCAAAAAAACACATTTTACCCCCAAATGTGATTTTTACTGGGGAATCCCCCCCTGGAATGCGATTGGGCTTGTTTTGAGTAGCAATTGGGAGGGTTTGTTGTGAAAACCTGGCAACCCTGGGCAGCGGGAAACACAAACACACCAGGCTTGTTCGAGATGCATCGTCCTTGCACAGACCGTTCCACGTATGATATAAAAAAAAAACCGCATAAGTGAATCAAACGCATAAGGAGTCATGTGCTCTCGCTGGACTCGTTATCATACGGCGATCGGTCTCTGCACAGCACCGCTGCGAACAAGCCTTCCATCAACAATGCAAACGTTGCGTTACTATTCATTCACATGGCTTTACGATCCTACATCGGCATCAAAACACAACGCAAACACAGCGAATCCAACGCATTCATGTATTTCGCCGTAATTTGTATAGACGGAGATTACAAACGAACAGCAGCTGTTAGCTCCATTAGCTGCTATTTCAAAAATGGTGGATCTAAAGTTTGTGTTCGTCTTGTTGACCCCGCCCCCAGCGCCTGACGTAATCGGTTCTTACTTCTAGCAGTCCGATTGCAAGCCTGCGTGTGAGCACTCAAAGAACGGAAACTCCCAGCCAACCAACACAGGAACAAGTGTATGTTGCAGCGGCCACTCGCTGACTCGCGCCGTCACACCAGCACCCAGGTAAGAGAGCGATCCTCCTCGAGACTTGTCTAAACACTCTTCGTAGAAACAGCTTGATACAGCAAACCGTTCGGCTCCGAAGTTAAAAAGCAATGATGCGGTATTCCACTTCCGTATTTATACCCGCGCTGCGGGGCGGTGCGTGGAATGTGTGAACCGCATGCCAATGTCCATTGGCTCGTTTTAATCACTCGAAGTAGGTCGGTCTCTGGAAACAGATCCCAATTCTACGTCGAACGTGACCGAAAGGGAACAACGAGTAACTAACAAGCTTTCACAACGAACGTAATACAGTTGTCTTAAAGCTGTAGTCTACGATGTTGAAAATCAGTCGAGAAAGCCTGAATTTTTAAAAAACTCATCCCGCCCCTCCACACGCACACCCCTCCCCTCTGTGCGTCACTCCAACAACAACGTCACTCAGTCAAGCAGGAGTAAACATCGGAACAGAGATGTACCATGTGCTTAGTCGCTTCAATCTAATGACCGCGCTAATGACACATCATATGTAAAGTTGACTTTCAACACTTGAACTTAGTTGCTTTATCAACAATTCAATGTCACCATTGTCGTAACAAAATAGCTCAGAGGCACACGTTTGAGTTCACGCCCACACAAGATTAGCAACACATGCAATGTTCTATCGGCTCGAACAGAAAACCGCTAACGTTAGGACTATTGAAACAGTCAAGCACTTCAAGAAATATAATTACTTTGACCCGTGATAGGCGATGCTAAACGGCTAACATTCCAATGCCGACCGGCAGCATGATCATGTTGTCAGACTGATAAAAAGCTATTTATGTAATACACCACACCATAAAAGTATAAATAAATGCATACCTGCTCAACAAAAAGTCAGCGTCGGTTTTAAGTCCAAGGTTTCTCTGAAGCTTCCTCAAACGGGCAATGGTGGACCCTATATTGATTCGGCTTTGAGTCCGGCGTTCTTCACTTTTTTTTTTTAAATCTCTGCTCTTTCCTCAATTGACTTTCTCCTTCTTCCAACCTTGATTGTTGGGGCGAGCAGGGGCCGCTTTCTGATGTCTGTTTGTTGGTTTTTCTCCATTGCTGAGTTGACGCTGCCTACTGTTGTGAACTTCAGTTGTTTGTTGAAGAATAGACCAGGAGACGTCGGATCAAGACAGAATTATTCTTTTAATGAGAACCTTCTGTGCTGCAGGTCGTCCGAAAACAGTCTGATTTCACAGCACAAGATAATGCAATTTATCTACATTTCATGGGAAGTGGTTCTACAGCAGAGGAGGAGACATTCAAACAAAGGAAATGCATATGTTGTGTAGGTAAAAGACACACCCTACTATGAAATCCCTACCAGTCCCATTGAATCAGCATACCTATTCGTATGCTGATACTAGCCAGGCCAAAAAGCCATTAAAGTCTGGGCTCCCAAAAGGTGGGCTCTGACTCATTTAAAACACAATAGAGAATAACAGTTCTGGCAGGAAAGGAGACTCTTGTTAGAGCCTTTGAAGTCAGTAAAACAGGTCTGGGAGATTTGCGTAGCAGACTAATTCATCTGACATCATCATTTTTACCTAAAATCCTAAATGCAATGTACTTTCTAAAATTTGTAATCCCACAATTCCCCCCTTTGGGAGTTCTAATAACTCCCACATAATACAAATTTAAACCTTCATCAGTCCATTCTATAGCTTATGTTTTTTTAGCATAAGCCCCATCGTCTAGTCATGTAACTTGGAAAAAGTTACAGGCACATTTCACTTTCTCTGTGTTGATTGTCTGTAGTGACGAATGACATGCTGCCACAGGAAACAAACATGCCACTAGGGTCCGTGTAGTTCATTACGGGCAATATTCTTTTGTGGTTGGAACAGTCCTTGTGAGATCTTTGTTGACCTTACAGGTTTCCGAACCATGAAGAATTATCTTCAGTCATCTGAAAGATCAAGAATGTCTTGTTGGATTTTGTTCAAGAGTTCTTGACCACCATGTTTGTGCATATGTGAGTCCTTGAATGCAGCCATCTTCTTTGTTGGTGGTAGGAGAGCAACCAGGGTGCACCTGCCATTGAATTGGCTGAGCAGGATGTTATATACAGACGTTCCTCCCATCATGTGCCACCCATGGGATTCCTGCTCCTACTGAAGGCAGGTGTGGCATGCAAACGTTCTTTCCAGCAAACAAGGTGTTTCTTGACATATTCATCAGCTCTGAGAATATGTTGTTTCTGGAGTCTACACTTTGTGCGATGTCGCAAGGCAATCTTGTAGTAGTAAGGCTACTAGTAGCAAGTAGTAGCAAGGCAGTCTTGATCATGTTGATGGAAGACTGAAGTTCCCGTAAATCATTCTCTGCGTTGTGTATTTTTTTCTTTTCTTCTTCTTGACAGTTGACTCAGTAGTGGGTCTCGTTGTCCTTCAGAGGTTGTGGCTTCATACGCAGGTGAGGATCGGTGCGTATGGGTCTAGTTGTCCTTCAGAGGTTGTGGCTTCATACGCAGGTGAGGATCGGTGCGTATGAATCTGGGGACAGCCATCAATAGATATCTGCACAAAGAAAAACAAAAGACAACAGAGCAGTATTTGTTCTAAAAGACAACAAACATCAGGGTTGTCTCATCTGTTCAATTGGAGTCTGCTATTGTTGTTCCTTCTTTCCCTATTTGTTAATTCCTGTGACACCTAAAGAAACAGTGAGGTAAGGATGGACTAGTGGATGGGAATGCCTACAAGGGAATCTTCGCCGCAGGTTTGGCCCCCGAATGCCTGTTGCATTCAGTTCTTTCCTGGGCTCCTCACTGATTCGTGTCCTACCCTATCCCTGTTGGTGGGGGAACAACTTTATAGTGTGTCACATGACTCCAGGTTTTCCTTCCCTGACACAACACTGCAGCTGCTGTAATGTTACCTTCAATCACTTGAGCTGAACCCTCAACAAACAACTCCAATTCTGCATTCTCAATGGGAGTTTCTGCTATTTCATTCGTAGTTGCGTTTGTAACCGTAACACAATCATGAGTCATTTCATCCTCTAACAAAACTTCAGTCATTGCTGACATCATACATGAGGATGGGTTTGTGACTGGTGCACTCTGTAGAACAATGTCCGGGGCTGTGAGGGTCTCGTTCTCTTGTATGCTACCTTTCACAAAAATTATCTGGTCATTGTGATGGATTACCGGGGAAAGGTAGCTACTCACAGCCCCAACAATTAGTTTTTTTCCTGGTCTTGTTGTGCTCTTAGAAGAGCCTGAACGAGCTGTCCTAAAGTTTCAGTGGATACTTGCGGAACTACATCAGGGTTGTAAGCCGGCTGAGAAGGGGCAGAATTATGCATTCTATTTCTTTTATTATCATGCCACTTCTTCCTACATTCTTTCTCCCAATGCCCTAATTTTCCACAGTAGTGGCATGTACTTTCGTTTTTAGGCCATCTATTGTCTTGTTTCGTTGGGTTAAACGTAGCTGCTGCTATTCTCACTTGGGTTTTAACATCAGCATCCCTTTCCCATGTAGCTAACCTGTCTAGGTTACTTCTGAGAGTTTCGTTAGCCCATGTAACATGTAGGAATGGCAAGGCTGATCTGTACTCAGCTATAAGACCATCTGCCCAAATACGGATTAGAGCTCCTCTATCATCTAGTACTTGTTCAGAATCCTCCACTATTCCACTGTAAGTTGCAGCTGCCTGACAAAATCTTTCAGTGTATTCACTTATAGTCTCTCCTTTCTTTTGTACACATCTAGTAATTTTCGACCAATCTATTTTGGGTCCTAAAAGATTTTTTAGGATTTTCACAACACCTTCTCTCAAATCACCCTTACTGGCATGTTGCAGTTCGGAAGTAACAGCAGACTCAAAACTGTTGAATTCAGATTCAGTTAGAATTTGTGACATCAGCTGTGTAACTTCCGGCAACGACATGTCGTAAAGACGCATTTTACTGATCAATGCCCTTCTAAATTCAGAAAAATCTGTGCGTGCTGAGGGTAAACTCTGGGATAGTCTCTCGATATCTTTGGGTCCTAGCGCTTTGGCAACAGCTTGTATTTGGACAACAGAAGAGTTGGGAGGAACACTTTCAGTTCCCTCAATTCCCTGAGACCTTCTCCTTGCCCCACACACCTTCACTGAATCTACTGGCTTATCAGTTACTGATTGGATGTTTACATCTGTTTCAAAGAAAACTTTTAAGTCAGGATAAATGTTATCCGGCTGACTAAATTCTCCCTCATCCGTTTTTTCTGCATCTTTGTTGCGGTGTAATTTCTTAGTCAAAGAAGATATTCTAGCCCGGAGCTCATTGTTCTGTTTCTCCAGCTCTGAGTTGCGTTTAGACTGTTCTGTAGCTATTGCTAAAACAAATTCTCTGTGACAACAAATAATGCCTTTCACATTGTTCTTGCGAATACATGCTCCTAAAACTTTTTTACATTCATCAATCGACCAAGTCTTGTCTGGATGTATTTCATATTTCTGCGTTAGTTCTCGCTTAACTTTCTCTGTGACAATTAAATCCATCTGCACCCCTAACTGTGATTTGAAATCACTTTCGGTCCACAAAGGAGCTGCAAGACCACCTTTTTCAGTTGTGGGGATCAGTCTAGCACTTTTCCTAAACATTTTATGAATTTCTCTGTTACCACACACTCACCAACACTGACTTTTCTGATAATTTCTTGGTTAACACAGCTTAACTATTGTTAACTTTCTTTGACAAAAACAGAGGACAAACACAAATATTAACTAAATGTTAATCTTCCCTGCTTGAAAAACAGAGGATAACTCATCCCTAAAAAAAAAAACACTTTTTTAGAGGGTAATACAAATATTAGCTATGCTAATCTTCCCTATTTAAAACAGAACAATTATTAGTTTGTGAGGCTAATAACTTCCCTATTTGAAAAACAGAGGATAACTCATCCCTAAAAAAAACCTGACTTTTTTTTTAGAGGGTAACACAAATATTAGCTAAATGCTAATCTTCCCTATTTAAAACAGAACAATTATTAGTTTGTGAGGCTAATAACTTCCCTATTTGACAAACAGAGGATAACTCATCCCTAAAAAACACTTTTTAGAGGGTAACACAAATATTAGCTAAATGCTAATCTTCCCTATTTCAAACAGAATTAGAGGGTAACACAAAACACAAATATTAGCTAAATGCTAATCTTCCCTATTTCAAACAGATAATTATTAGTTTGTGAGGCTAATCTTTTCTGTTTGATAACAGAGGATAACTTAGTTAACCAAACCCTACAGCCGTCTGTTAACTCTTCCCTGGCAGCCAGAGGATAAACAAATTTGTACTGGTCTTTTAAGGTTCTTTTGGATAGAGCAGCACTCACCACAACCCTTGGTTGAAAGATTCAGTCTGGAAAATCTTTGTTCAGCTGGAAGTTTCGCTCTGGATTCCAGTCTGGAACGTAGGCAGATCTTTTTCTTTGAGCTTGAAGTTTCAATCTGGATTTTAGGTGAGGAAGCTGGAAACTATATCCGGGTCACAAGGCACCATCTGTTGTGAACTTCAGTTGTTTGTTGAAGAATAGACCAGGAGACGTCGGATCAAGACAGAATTATTCTTTTAATGAGAACCTTCTGTGCTGCAGGTCGTCCGAAAACAGTCTGATTTCACAGCACAAGATAATGCAATTTATCTACATTTCATGGGAAGTGGTTCTACAGCAGAGGAGGAGACATTCAAACAAAGGAAATGCATATGTTGTGTAGGTAAAAGACACACCCTACTATGAAATCCCTACCAGTCCCATTGAATCAGCATACCTATTCGTATGCTGATACTAGCCAGGCCAAAAAGCCATTAAAGTCTGGGCTCCCAAAAGGTGGGCTCTGACTCATTTAAAACACAATAGAGAATAACAGTTCTGGCAGGAAAGGAGACTCTTGTTAGAGCCTTTGAAGTCAGTAAAACAGGTCTGGGAGATTTGCGTAGCAGACTAATTCATCTGACATCATCATTTTTACCTAAAATCCTAAATGCAATGTACTTTCTAAAATTTGTAATCCCACACTACTTGCCCGCAAAATTTCATGTCGCAGGAGGGGGCGGGGTGGGAAACGCGAGTGGAGCAGGGATTGGATGAGAGCAGTTAACCAATGTAAGCTGTCCGGCCGGACAGCTTACATTGGTCAATTTCTCTGCGGGTGTACACCCAATAGAGTGAATGGATTTTTTTCATTCTTTTTTCTCTTCATATTGTTAGGATTGTACTGTAGAACCATAACCAGCATCTAAACGAGGTTATTAATAATGAACAATCTTTGAAATCGTAGACCATAGCTTTAAGACACAATTGTGCTGTCACTAAGTCAACACAAGCTTGCATGCAAGTTAAGTTAAAGAAATGTGCTAACAATTCATTTACAGCACTATCTAATAGTGTTGGGTCCGAGTCCACCTTTGTCGAGTTCGAGTTAAGTCCAAGTCTTAAACAATCAAGTCCGAGTCCAAGTCCGAGTACCCCAACTCTACTATCTAATATACGTATGATAGCTATGCATTCAAGACTATTTAGCAAATCACGATCACTTCGGCTACGTTACATTTCTAATGAAATGCATTACGACTGTTTTTAATGTTAAAATAAAAACTGATTCACATGTGATAGGGGAGAGCAGGGACGAAAGTACCATTTTTCAGAAAATCGTAAT
Organism: Gobio gobio; assembly: GCF_949357685.1. Classification (NCBI taxonomy): domain Eukaryota; kingdom Metazoa; phylum Chordata; class Actinopteri; order Cypriniformes; family Gobionidae; genus Gobio; species Gobio gobio. The sequence goes on from NC_137119.1 coordinate 35,852,965, forward strand.
GTTAAAAGATAATGTTTTAGATCGAGATATATTTTTGCTGTGGTCAATAACTCACAAGTGTGGTCTATCAATAGCAGGTGGTATTTTGTACAAATGTAGAACGACTACAGTATAATTTCACTTTGAACATAAGCTGCACATTGTTACTTTTGACCCCATCAGGTGGGACGAAAGTAACAACAATACAAGCTAGATTTTTTGGTGCTACTCTTGTTTTTATTAAACATACCTGACTATGACCTTGTTAATATGTAACTGCAAACATATTTTGTCCTTTATCTTTGCAAAAAAAAATATTAAATTACATTTTCATTTTATATGTTAAAGTTCATCAAATGTTTCAAATGTAATATGACAGTACAAACTTGAATTGTTTAGAATATTTTTTATTTGCAAAGTCAATCTATTTGATACGTTTTTTTCTTCAACAGTATGAACAATATAAGAATTAAATTAAATTAAATTAAATGTGCATAATATGCATTATATATATATATATATATATATATATAATAGCGGGACAAAAGTGACAAGTGTTACTTTCGTCCCGACAGGAAGTCCTGACATTTAAACACGATTTACTTTTATACTGAAAAACTCTGAAAAGACAAACCTTCAGGGTGTGTAACAGCACTAAATAACCCGTAGATTGATCATTACTGTGACACATAAAACAAGAAACACAACTTGTAATTAAAAAAAAAAGTACAGCTTCATTAATTTACTTGCCGAACTTGAAAACTGTATTTCGTACCTAACCGCGGGAAACGAGGGCGGAATCACATTATATTTGGCAGATCCGTCATGGGTTGTGTGCTGAACGTGCTGTCATAGCTTGGAATGCAAATGTATTCAGGGCTCGGAGAAAATCGCGTTGTTACTTTCGTCCCGTGTTACTTTCGCCCCGGTTCTCCCCTACTCAAACTCTGATCGTCATCCATCTTTGCTGGTCCTCTAATTCGCTAGGTGGCGTTGTCAATAAAAACCTAGGGTCCTAGAAATGCGGTCCTAGGACTGCGTTCCTGAAAATGCAGCCTCCGGTTGTGCAGGCAGATGCTACTCGCGAAGATCCGCGACTATTACGCAGGAATGAGAACGTAGTTCCTAGCCATATAAGTGTAGAAAATCGCAACTTTTCATTTTCAGTTGGTCTTAGTACACGATGTAACTGTAGAAGAGTCAAGTTTTAAATAGGAAAAATATTGAAAGTGTCTTTGGTCATTTTTTGAATGAGATGCTAATGGACTGACCAGAACCAATGATCCATGCTAAGCTATGCTAAAAGTGCTACTGCCAGATACAAAGATCGGCTGAATAGATTCAAAAACGGTAAAACTCAACTATTTAACTCTAGGGGACTTGTAAAATGAGCCTATTTTCAAAAAAAGTGGAGTGTTCCTTTAACACACTTAAAATAATATTGACATGCAATAAATGAATAAAAAAAAACTCCTTCATGACATTGACCAGATGCACAAACACAAATGATTCTTCAAATAATTACATACAATTATATAATAATAATAATAATAATATAATAGCCCATCCTAAACATAACTCAAGCTTCACTCTTCACTACAATGATAACTCACAGGATAGAAAAAAGAATTGTGTTCCATTCGTCATTTTAAGTAACTTGAGTAGGTAGCATAAATCTATTTTTGAGTAAGCGATGACAGAAAACGACATATTCGTGGGACAGCAGGGCACTGTGTACACAAATGGATCTGACAGGACGTGCGGACAGCAGCGGTAAACATCAGCCGTGGCTTGGATTTACTGTACTAATGTCAGATGGAGGAAAAACACCCCAATGCGCTCTGGAGCAGCAGCCCTGATTCGCATGGATTCTGTGGATTTATGACGTCTCTGCCTTTTGTCCATGACAACTCCCATTATTTTAGGATCACTAACCGAGACGTAGTCAAATCCCAGTGATTCAAAACAAATTGCCCTGGATCAGCCACATTATTTTCGAATGGCTCATCCCTGCAGTACGATGTGGAATGAGTCGGATTACATCCGCCCTCCTTTCTACTCTCCATTTGCTACTTGTTGTGGTAAAATGTCTCAAACTATGATCATCAAATTCGAATTAAGGAAATCAAATTCGCCATCATCAATCACATAAATCTTTTCTGCACTATAGCTGTCATGATAGAGCTCAACAGTATGACAACACACGTTTTCAACAGCCCGGTTTCAGAAGTAGGCTTAATTTCTCATTCATTTTCCATATGAACATTTCAGAACATTCTGTGGTAAACAATCCTAACCCTTGAACCAAATCAGAGATGAAATTGTCGAACATGTGATTTGAATATTCAAAACACTGTGTGAAAGACAATAGCCCTTCTTATTAAGTGAACGAGCAGACTAGGCTACTTTAAAAAGCAGCATGAATGATTGAATGTGTCTGTTTTTGTGTTTATAATGTATTTATATAAAAAAAAAATTATCATAAGAAAACACCAATTCTGTATTTTATTTATTAGGTGGCTAGCAAACATTTTTTATCAAGCTTCTTTTACTAAGGAGATATAGCCTACATTACCCGGAGGGAGCATTCCCATTCATCTCAAAGTCGCTTGGCTCGTACATCATCTTTGCGTCATTGTTTCGGTTTCTGAGATTTTGAGGTTTATTTTGAATGACCTTCAATGGAGAAGCATGCTTTTTGCCCACATAATGTTGTGGGCTTGACTGCTGTAGATAACTAGCCAAAACTTAGATAAATTAACAGGGATGCGTTTCCCAAAAGCATCATAAACCTAATTCTGTCAGGACCATTATCGTCAAAGATGATTGACAATTAGCATCTAGTTTGGATTGGCGGTATGTTTCTGTTCTGGGCAAGAACTCCCTGTGCATCCATGCAGCCTAGCATGGATGAGAGCAGGGAGAGCAGCGAAAAACCCCCCTTAGGGTAAACAGAACAGAACCAACAATGTATTGCAGATATCATTCATGTCAATATTTAAATGTACAACATAATTCAAGGGGAATCGGAATGCCAAATCCTGACTGACGAGAGGAGCTGGGGATGGGGGAGGGTAATTAGCTCCGGAGAAACATGATAGCTGGTGATAATACTGAAGGAGCTTATATATGCATGCTGTGATAGACCCTATAGGTAGACGACGTGATCAGCTGACAGTCAGCTGATGCGTGCTTGACTAACGTGACACGCCAGAACTAATGCTATGCTTGATGTAGATCATAAAGCATTCACACCAATGGTTTCCACGATCAACTTGGCTCGTGATGCTTTTGAGGAGCACAGCCCTGATTGACTCAGGCTCATTTATGATAGAGTGTTTGACCTGAAGAACTGGCTCACTTTCAGTTCATGATTAATTCGAATTGGCCACACCCTACAGGAAGTTCAATTGGAACTTTATTTGTAATGACAGGAAAAGGAATTTACCCAATTGTAGTTCAGAGAAATTAAACATCCATCCATCCATCCGGGATCGTTAAGATTTTTAAATGTTTTTTGAAGGCCATGTCGACACTACTACTAGACTGGGTAAACCCAGCCTGATCTGCCGGCGATTTAATTTCGCCCTGCAACTCTGTCTGGAAACCTGTACATTCATTTCTACTGCTTCTGTTACACTTTTGCGGGAACCAATCACAGACTGGCTTATCCACCTGGCGCGCTATTGGCGGGTTTAACACGATGACGGATAGAGAAGCGATGGGTCGTTGCCCGTTGATCGCGCCTCTTGTGGTCTGATTGGTTGGACTATCCAATTGCGTACAGAGTCATTTAATTTATGCTCGTTGATCACGCCTCTTGTGCAGTAGAAAATACAGAGCAGACTCCCAGACCAATGTTCAATCTTAAATTGAGCTTGGTCTGGTGATAGCCAGACAACACTAATACGTTCGATTGAAAACATATATTTTTATTGAAAACTTATATTTTCAATTGAAAACGTATATTTTTCTCTCCGTTTTGGCCTTCCGTCCACACTGAGACTGCGTTTTAAGTCAATGAAAACGTAGCTTTTTGAAAACGCTCTCCAAAGCAGAGAAATTTGAAAACACCGTCTTCGCGTTGTAGTGTGGACTGTGAAAACGTTGATATTTGAAAATAATGACGCATGTTTAGTCATGTGACACATATTGTACCAATAGGTATTCATAATTATACCGCTATTGTGCCTGTTATCTGCTATGTATAAAATAGGTTACTTCGCGCACTCTTCAAATCACAGTCCTGCAAAGATGACAAGATTTACTCGCAATTGCCGTCCAGTGGCAAAACATGACAGCAGTTGTGTTTTAGACCAAACATATAATGGTGAGTGAGTGCCACCTGGATGCATTAGTAAAAGGGAAGACATTTTGCTTAAAATGATCCTGCCAGAAGAATTGTGTGATAACTTGATAATGTCTTGTTCTGTCTGTCATCTCAGTGAGCTTTTATGAGGTAACGCATGCACAGTAAGGTGAATTTAGCGTTTTCCGACGTTTCAGTGTGGACAAGAGTTTTTGGGAAAAACGCTTGATAATGCTAGTGTGGACAGAGCGTTTTAAAATGAAAATGCCGTTTTAAAATGTATCCGGATTAATGTATATGTAATATATGTAGCCTAAGTCTCTAATGCTCACCAAGGCTGCATTTATTTGATTAAAAAGGAGTACAATTTTTAAATATTACAATTTATAAAGAACTGTTTTTTATATGAATACGTTTTAAAATTGTATTTATTCCTGTGATTCAAAGGTGAATTTTCAGCATCATTACGCCAGTCTTCAGTGTCACATCCTTCAGAATTAATACTTATTCATTCTAAAAAAAAAAAAATCTTATTGAGGTTGAAAACTGTTTTCAGGATTTTTTTTAACAGAATGTTAACATTACAAAGTAACTATGGTCACTTTTGATCAATTTAATGCATTCTTGCAGAATAAATGTATTAAATTCTTTAAAAACAATATCTTACTGACCAATATATCTATTTTTATTTATTTTTTACTTTCAAACAGGCCAAAAATTCATTGTAATTCTGCTTAGTTTTCGAATTGCTATAAAATATGAACAAAGCAGAATGGGGTGTTCTGTGATCCTCAATTTTTTTTTATTGTCCACCAACTGAACATTGAACTATATGAAACTAAGCAATGGGTTTTTAGCACAGGCTCCATTTCACCCATTCATGCAGCTTTAATTACTGAACATTATCAGTTCTAATACTGCTCCTGTACAGCATAAAAATGCATGAGACGTTGCCGGCACGGGCAGAAATATGAGAATCATTCTGCTCACGTTACCGTTCAGCTATTACCAATTATTTCCTCCTGAATAAACACTGTGTCAAAGGAGGAGCCACAAGGTGCATTTTCCTACAAATTAGTCAGGAAAGGAACTGTCCCCCTCCACACCAGTGACAGTGTAATCGATATTCATCACTTATTTTAATGTCTAAACCACAGCTACAGACACAAAGAGGCAGTTTGGTATTCAGCGTTTGTTCTTTTGTAACCGCTCAGAGTTGCAGTTCTGTAAGTTTTGGACATGTTGAGTGAAATACCAATGCAGGCAGTGGCAGGTTGTGCAGAAGTTTAGAAGACTCATAAGCTGTGTGAAATCACCCCCTAAACCCTCATTCATTATTCCCTACATTACTCCACTAATATAGTCCACTTGAAGGAGTGAATGAAAACGAGTGAGTGAAATCGGACACTGAGTGCGCCGAAACTTTAGTTTGTACTTTCTGTTTAATAATCATTTGAAACTTAGCAAAGTGGCATACTCCATTAGTAATTAAAAGATAGCATGACACTAGCATAAACCTTAATTAAACAGGAATTTATACCCATATGATATTACACTGTACCCACATTGGACCAGCGTTTTGGAAAATGGATGGATGGATGGATGATTGCAGATGCCATCTTCTGGTCAGACACAGGAATTAATCCGCATTGTGCATTGTGGGTCTTCACTATAGCTGTTGAGTAAACATCAGTTGTCCACTCATAATTGCAGTGCCGAATGAGTACGCCCACTATGGTTTTAGACACCACTACAAATGGCTGACCCCTCAAATAGTGCCCTATTGAAGGGTATAGGGGGCAATTTCAGACACACCCATAAATTCATCCACGATAGGGCTGTTTCAAGGCAAACTAGGCGGTTGCCTATAGCTCCATCAGTTGAAGGGGTGCCAATGAGTGGGACAGGCGACCTAGGGCTCCAAAATGTCAGCCTGAATCCAGAATCAGCCCTGATCCCAAGAATCCCAATCCTAGACATGCGTGTGTTGAAGCTCTGTAAGACTGTTGACTGACTGAGGTAAACCTAGAGAGGGAACAGTAAAAGAGATCTGGGCGTCTTTTTAGAAAACGAAGAACAAACTTTGAATTTTTCAAAAGCACGATTCATCCCAAGGCATTACTCAAGCTGTTTGTGGGAGGAAAAATGTTGTGTAATGTATTATTAGTGATGTAGAAAAGGAGTATTTAGAAGCCCTCTAATGTTGTTTTCAGCTACAGTCTAATGCAGAATTTTACATGAGAGGTTTTTAGCACATTTAGCTTGTCTAGTGGTTACAAACGCCCCCTAAAAACCCCAAGTCAACCCTCAGCGTTTGTACTACTTCAAACAGTGCTTTCCTTGCACAGCAATCAATGCAGATGATAAAATTCAGAATATCATAGAGACAAGGGCTGAATCCGAAATCACCCCTAAAACCCTCAATCACTATTCCCTACATTAGCCCACTAATACAGTTCACTTGAAGGACTGAATAAAAACTAGTAAAGTGAATTTGGACAGCCGTTGAGTGTACATCGGTTGTACACTCGTTATTGCGGTGCAATGTGGGATAGAATGAGTGCACTCGATAACGTTCACTATGGTTTCGGACACCACTACAAATGGCTGTCCCCTCAACTAGTGACCTATTTGAGGGTATAGGGGACGATTTCGGATTCAGCCTAAGAAACTACTCTAAAAACTCTAGCAACTGTCTAGCAGCACAACAACAACCATTCAGAACAGAACACCACATAGCAGTCGGGTTCCGAAAGTAAAAACTCCTATTTGCTAAAGGAAATAGATTTTTAACGATAACTTATAAACCTTTAAAAGACAGACCCGCTGTGAGCTACGAGGTTGTTAATCGATGGTATTTGCTTCTGCTAAAGCCGTCATCCCGCATGCATTCATCAGATTTTTAAAATAATCATGTTTAACAGTGCAATTCCTGGTGAAAACTACATTACCCATGATGCTGTACAGAAAATTACACCAATCAGAGATGAAAAGCAACACTCCCCAAAATAGTTCTTTAGCTCCGCCCACTCCCATGAAACAGTCTCTCTACGCTCTCAAAATACTGAAATGTTTGTATATGTATGCATATTTTGCCAATAAAATTAAAATATATTGTTTTTATACATATAATCATCATTTGTAAACGAGTAGTTTTATATCTCTCCATTGATTTTAATTTAATTATCCTGACCGCAATGCTTCATTGAATTGTAGTTCTTTCCCTCACTAAAACCGTTAAGTAAACAGTCTTTTACCTTTGTCTGTTTGTTCAAACTTTCAAATACTTTTTTGCTTCAAATCAAAGTTTGTAATGTTATGATTCACCTCGTAGCTGATTGGCTTGGTTCATGGCTTATAACTTTTTTGAAATAAATGGAAAATATACTTACACTGCTGAAAAGGTGGGCGGGAACTGTTCGACTCTATTAAGAACCAATCAGAATACTCCAGCAACCACCTAGCAACACAGGAACAACCACTCAAAACAGGGTGATTCTATCCATCCATCCTAGGGGTGTTGAAATTAATCGATGCGGATGATTCTGCATCGATGCAGTAATAGACCATAATCGATTATAGCATACTGATGCTTCTCTGACACCATTCGTCGAATACGCACTTGTCGCGCTAGCGTGAAATGGTGGAGGGAGGAGAAACAAAAGCGAGTTATAAAAAAATATCCCGTCTATTTTAACATTTACAGCATGCAAGTGTGTGTGCGTGTGTGTGTGTGCGAGCGTTAATGTAACTCAGAACACACACACACATTTCACACAAGTTTCACAAGGCAATGACCCCCTTTTTCTTTTCAGAAAATGTTTAAATCTAACACTTTTATATAAGAGTTTGTCTTCATACATATTTCAATATTTCGCATATTTTTTTAAATTCCTGTGGCTTTGATCAACAATTTAACATCATCAAATCCTAAAATGATTATTAAATTACAGCACACTCCAGGCGTCCTACAACCCTAATTTCATTGGCTCAGTCTCACCTACTCTCCCTCTCCGCCATTATTCATGTAGGTAGGTGTTCATTTAGGTCTTATGTAAAGGGTTGCGGTGAGACTCTGGAGGTTCTGTGTTATTCAAAAGCATTAACCCAAAGCTTTAGCAGTATTATGCAGAAATATAATAAGAATTAGCATTTCATACGTCCTTCTCATTGAGCATTACAATAATCACTAGTACAAGCCACATTCTGAAATATTAACACAATTATATTGCATTATTAAGAACCAAGACTTGTGCAATATAACATTAGCAATGAGAGTTAAAAAGATGACGGTTTCCTTTAGTCACAGAATGGCCATTTAAAAGTTCAAAGTTCTCAAGGAACAATTTCGCCACCTAATTTCAAATCGGCACGCTTGCAAATTGATTATTTTAACGTCAAGAGAAACTCTCCCTCATATAAAACCACGGTACTTAATGAACAGATTCTTATTTGCCCACTGGGTGTCTTCTGACATACTCTGAAAGAGTGCTCATTATCGACTCATTAATGAACATCTTAATTAAGTACATCATTCACGGCACTGCCATTCAAATGTGTGCTTGTCTGTTATGAGAACGCCTAAATCTTCGTTTAACTTCTATTTAAATGAAGGCATTGCATGATGAACATTTATACATCTCAATGAAGTGGTAATTGGCTGTTTGTGTCTCAGAAAATGTACCCGCTCCAACTAATCACAGACACACATAAGAATCGCCCGGCGTAGCAAATTTGTACTCTATTGTCTTTCTCTGTTAAACAGTGATGTTGACATGTATTTTGGATTTATATCAACTAAATTCAACCACTCCTGGCGATTTTCACAGTTTTAGAGAACTCCATAGATGTATCATAAAGACATATAATTATGACATGGCACATATCAATAAAACAGACAATTTGCATAATCACATAATGCTTTATGTCATCTTCATATAGAATAATAATTATGATCATTAGTGCGATAGTCTTGATTACACTTATATTTTTTACTATGTCTCATGCTGAAGACTTAACTATCCCATTAGCTAAATCAGAATAAAAATGTCTAAATTAAAAAAATCACACACCTGTAATCACCAACATAATAAGCTTTGATCATAGGAAAAAGTGAGTCTTGCCCATAAGTCGCCACCTTGATGCTAAGGTGTTGTGTGTGAGTCGAGCTACACAATTAATTGTTAAAAGGATGCGATCTTCATTCAAACACTCACGCAATCTCATTCCTAAATGACAACGATTTGCCTGTGTCTATTAAAGGAACACGCCGACTTTTGGGGACTTTATCTTATTCCCTATTTCCCCCAGAGTTAGATAACTCCATACATACCATTCTCATCTCCATGCGTGCCATAACTCTGTCTGACACACCCGCCGCTAGCCTAGATTAGCACAAAGACTGGAGGCAAACGGCTCCAGCTAGTCTACTGCTCAATAAGTGACAAAATAACGCCAACATTTTCCTATTAACATGTTGTGATGTGTATAGTTACATCGTGTACTACCATGGGTGCAGCGGCACAATGATATTACACAGCACCTGAAAATATGTTAACTTCCGTCAACATAACCAACGTGACAACCTCCTTACACAGGGAGTGTGCTGGGGACTATTTTCAGGCGCTGCATAATATCATTGCACCGCTGCACCCATGGTACGGCAGCAAAGTTCCTTGATTATTACGCAGGAATAATAGTCTTAGTATACGATGTAACTACACACACCACAACATGTAAATAGGAAAATGTTGGTGTTATTTTGTCACTTATTGAGCAGTAGGCTAGCTGGAGCCATTTACCTCCAGTCTTTGTGCTAAGCTAGGCTAGCGGTGTGCGTCAGACAGAGTTATGGCACGCACGGAGATGAGAATGGTGTGTATGGACTTATCCAACTCGGGTGGATACAGGGAATAAGCTAAAGTCCAAAAAATTAGGCGTGTTCCTTTAAACCTTTGACAAAATCAGATTCAGAGCAGTTATCATGTACAAGTATGAAACGGCGTCACAAACAGTCTTTTCAACCACACAGAAGAACTGAGATTAAAGTTTATAGTTTGGATATAAACCCTGTCGTCTACGGAATCGAGCAAAATCACCTTTTGAAAAGGAACTTGATGCTTCAAATAATGATTGTATCAATTACATTGTTACGCCAGTAGGTGGCGACAAGTGACTTTAAAAAAAAAATATTTGTCATTGAATCATTCAAGGGATTCGTTCAGAAATGCTGATTTATCCAGTAATGAAACAAGTGAAGTATTTATGAGCGAGTCATTGAATCTTTCATTAAACCAATATTTCAAAAATAATTAATTCAGATTAATTCAACATTTTTAAATAGACTGCAGCCATTAACATTTTATCAGAACCTCTAGTAAATTAGGCCTACATGTTATTTTGTTTATTTGTCTGTTCAAAATCGTGGGAGAATCGTGTGGCTCTACCAAGGAGTTTTCTACATGGTTGCTAGGGTGTTCTGGGTGGTTGCTAGGTCGTTGCTAAGGTGTTATGGGTCAGGTACGACACACCTCTTCTCAACAAACTACACAATTTGAGGTATCATTCATGTCTGTAGAAAAAAATTGTGCTGTCTATCGATCCATCAATCTCTCTCTCTCTCTCTCTATTTAGAACAATAGCAACCAACTGGCAACACCCTAACAATCACTCAGAATTATCTAGCAACCAACGAGCAACACACTAACAACCACTTAGAATACCCTAGCAACTGCCCAGGAACACACTAACAACCACTCAAAACTATACGGTTGCTAGGGTGTTCTGGATGGTTGCTAGTAGGTAGTCACTAAGGTGCTCTGGGTCAGTAGCGACACACCTCTCCTCAACAAACCGCAAAATTTAAGGTTTCATTCATGTCTGTAGCCCAATTAGTGCGGGACGAGTTACACAATAAAGTTGAATAAGCTTAGGGATTTGATTCAAACTTCTCCAGGCAGAACAGGTGTTTTTGGTTATGATGTTACCACTGTTAAGAAATTCAAGTGATCACTAATTAAACAGAGCTGGGAGGAAAGAAGGCATGTACATATGCTCATACTCACACACATGCCTGCAAGCTCACCTTTGCCATCTTCTGGTTCATAAAAAAGTTAGAGAGAGTTAGAGATTGAGACTGTAATATCCAAGACAATTTTCAATTATCTGATCTGACATTTTGCCATATAAACAGACTATTTATTCAGTTTTAGGTTAAACAAATTCTAAAATGAGCCGGTGTGATATTTGTAAAGGAGAGGGTTTTATCAGCAAGTCTATTTCACAGTTGACCCGTCTTCCTTGAAAATCAAAAAGCTCTCTATAGTCAATAAATTGGTGGCCCTGGAATATAATGTTTAAAACGGCAATTTTCCAAGAGCTGTAGGTACAGGTCTCACTAATAGCAGTTCAACCCTCCCCTCCCAAGTCATTTTACTTCCATGACCCCATCGTACTTCTAAGTGAAACAACATTCAATGAGGAAAAAAAGTATGTTGTTATTCGATAGACAGTCTGAGGGGCCGTTCACATGGTTTTTTACATTTCACTTAGCTGGTTTTCCATTGTTTTGTATACAAGAATGTGCTAGACGGATGCGTTTGACCACTGTGCGCACGGCGTTCTTAAAGGTGCAGTAACATTTACCTTTGTTTGGCAAATTTTCATGGTCAAAATCAAGCCATATCAAATGGAATCCGCACAAATCGAGAATTTCACTTAAAGGATCACACCACTTTTTTTTTTTTTTTTAAAAGGCTAATTTTCCAACTCCCCTAGAGTCAAACAGTTGAGTTTTACCGTTTTCAAATCCATTCAGTCGATCTCCGGGTCTGGCGGTAGCACTTTTAGCATAGCTTAGCATAGATCATTGAATCGGATTAGACCGTTAGCATCTCGCTCAAAAATGACCAAAGACTTTTGATATTTTTCCTATTTAAAATTGGACTCTTCTGTAGTTACATCGTGTACTAAGACCGACGGAAAATGAAAAGTTGGGATTTTCTAGGCCGATATGGCTAGGAACTATACTCTCATTCATACGTAATAATCAAGGGACTTTGCTGGCGTACTATGAGTGCAGCAGCGCAATGATATTAAGCAGCGCCTGAAAATACTTCCGTCAACATAACCAACGTGACAACCTGCTTGCACAGGGAACATGTTGTGGGGACTATTTTCAGCCGCTGCGTAATATTGCGCCTGCTTCTATCTGTCTGTCTGTCTGTCTGTCTGTCTGTCTATTAGTGGTGGGCATAGATACATTTTCTTTAATCTAGATTAATCTCACTGTAATCTTGGAATTAATCTAGATTAAAATGGCTCATTTGAATTCTGCCGAAGGCATTCAGAATATGTGTGCTCGTAAGTGATCGTTTGTCTTTTTGTAGTTTGGATAATAAATAACTTCTGTCCCTTTAAGACCTGACGCACACATGGATCCCAAACACTGTTCTTGTGAGCTGGTTACGACTGTGTTTACCATTAATAAGATGGGAAAAGGAGCTCATTTTTGCACTTGTATGTCAGAGGCAGCTTTATTACGGTATGTGTGTGTGCGCTTCAGATGAGAACGCGATATCTGCAGGAATTAGTAGAATTAACGTTATGTGCAATCCCGCGTGAAATTCAGACCGGTCACACCAATACTAACACACTGTCATGAGGAAAAATCCAGCAGAACACGCGTTCGCAATGTTCAGAGGTTTAACCCATAGGGTTAAACGGACTGAATGAGAGGAGGCGGGTGCGTGTCAACTCGCTGTCGGTCGGAGAGGAGAGCGCAGCTGATATCGATACTGTAGAAAATGAGTATCGCATCGTTTCAGATATTTCAGTATCGATACATAGCGAAATAGCGATATTTTTGACAACACTAGTAGGCATACACACAGGTTCGAAGACTCGTTCTCTCGCCCCCTTCAGTGCAATTCGGCTAGGTATACATCCGCGCTAAAATATCAAGGTGAAAGTCATCATAGCTTGCGTAGTATAGACCCAGCTCCCAACCCAACTTTGAGAATAGATTAACGGCAATATTTTTTTTAATCGCCCAATAAGAGTCTCACGTTAACGCAGCACGTTAACGCCGATAACGGCCCACCTATATATTTTGTTTTTTTTTTGGTCATATTTATTTACTTATTTTTCTAAATGTATTTATCTATTTTAATTTTATTAAGTCTTATTTCTATACCTTATAATTGTGGGGGGATATTGGGCTTTGATGTAAATAGTAAAAAAAATGAAATGTCTAATAAATAAATAAAAAAATAAAATAATTTGTATCGGATCAGGCTTATAATCTATGAGTTAAATCGGTTTCATTCAATGTATTGTTGTCTACTCGTGGCTTTGTTTTTGTCTGAATTTTATCTAAGGGTTATTAATTTGTATACAGTACATTGGTCAATGGCAGTTGTTTTTTAATTGTAATTGTGTTTTATAAATAAATTGAAAGCACAGTCAGCCATTTCTGAGAAACGCTGTTGAAAGTGGATCGGACCGAGCACAAAACCACTGCTCTGATTGTAGCCAATCAGCAGTAAGGGGCGTGTCCACTCGTGAGGGGGGAGGTGTCTGTGTTTTGTAGTGTGTTGGTGAATTTCAGGGAGCTATCAAGAGAGGGGTGTGGCCCTGTCCCAAACGGCACACTTCATATGCACTTTCGGTCTTGTGGACTTACAATGGCTGCCGTGTGTGCATGTCCATTAGGTCCACGAGAACGTAGGGTGTCCCATTTGTCATTTTAGGTCTCAGAAGGGTGCTCGCGAGAGCCACTTTTGCGGTCGATACACTCACAAAAATGGTGCTATATGGCAATAAAAGTGGTTCTTGGTCGTAGTCATAGAGGAACCACTTTTGGTGCTATATAGCACCATATCTTAACATGTTCTGTATATGGTAGCGCTGCATAGCACCTCAGCCAAAAAACCACTGAAGCACCAAGATTGGTGCAATACAGCACTTAACCCTCTGGGGTACTTCGGGTCAAAAATGACCCGTAGCTTCACCGGAATGGTCCGAAACTTGGTGACTTTATTGGTACTTGGTATATGAACACTCAAACTAATTGGGGACAGGATTTGAAAAGTCTAAGTGGTCGTAAAAAAAAATAGTCACACTCAGGATCTTCGGTTCAAAAATGACCCCATAGGAAATTAATGGGAAATTGGCAAAAATATGAAAATACAGAGTGCATTTTTTTGTGCATATAATCTACAAATCAGCCAGGATGCAGAAAAAAGGACTCAACAGTGAAGAAGTGAATCTCTAAAACATCAAGAGTGTAAAACAGACAAAAAAAAACTAAATTAGCAATTAGCTTTTGGAATGGCACGCGTTCATTTGTGTGTGTGTGTGTGTGTGTGTGTGTGTGTGTGTGTGTGTGTGTGTGTGAGTTTTTTTGTCATATTTTTGCCAATTTCTCATTCATTTCCTATGGGGGTCATTTTTGACCCGAAGGTCCTGAGTGTGACTATTTTTTTTACAACCACTTAGACTTTTCAAATTTGTGGGTGTTCATATACCAAGTACCAATAAAGTCACCAAGTTTCAGACCATTCCGATGAAGCTACGATTTTTTTTTTTTTATAATAAAACACAAGATCCACTATAGTGGTAAAAATGTGCTATTGCGTGATAAAAATGCTCAATGTGTCCACCGGATGGCACCGATCTCATTAAAAAAAAATGCTTTCATGAGGCCTAGGCTTGACTCTAAAATTAAATACAGCTTTAATTAAAGATAAAATAAATGTAAAAAAAAAAATGTTTTTTTATTATTATATTCAATGGGAAAAAATGGATCATAATTATAGCATAAATATTAATTATAAATCATAAAATTATCTCAAAACACCAAAAAAGAAAAGAAAATATTATTGAATAAAAATATATTTCATTGATTTTACTCAAATCTTTTTTATCTTAATCCCGCCCTCCTGGGCATTTTTGACCCAAAGGTCCTGAGTGTGACCCATAAATGAAGTACCCCAGAGGGTTAAAGAGGTTCGCATATGATTACGAGCCAAGAACCACTTTTAATGCCATATAGCAAAAATTTTTTAGAGTGTATGCGCTTTTGATGCACACGGATGTGGGCTACGCAGCGGACTTCTTCCCGACAGTCAAAGTGGCGTTGCGAAAGTGCGGACTCATGGGAAGACCACAAGGGTCTAGGGTGCCATTTAGGACAGGGCATGTGATGCTTTTGTGTATGGGCGTGTTTGTTTTGGTGATTTCAAACATCAACAGCCTTTCTCCGAAATCGCTTACTGCACCTTTAACATTAGACCACAGGTTGGCACGATTGACCAATCAAAATCAAGTATTATAGAGTATTCCAGAGAGCCGTGTAACAAACACATTAGAAATCTTATATATATTTTTATATAAAAACTATATTTAGGTAAATGTCAGACAAACATCTAGTATGAAATCTTCATATATCACACTGAAAATGAAGGGAAGTGTGCACCAGTCAGTCAGGATTTACACTCGCCATAAAGGAGGTGAGGAGCGAGGTTTTCCTGTGTACAGTATCCTGTCTTATCTCCACCTCTCAAACTGCTCTCTCAGGATTCTGATGACAGTAAAGCAGCTCTTCTGCACCAATTGAAGTGCCTTAATGCCTGCACTGGCATTTTAAAACCATTTCAGGGAGCCTGTGAATTCGCCTTCACACGGGTCGAGACATTGCGATGGCAGATTTGGCCACAGCTGACATCAATGCAGAATGCAGCACATTATTCGGATGTTTGTTTCAGATATTATGTATAAGGTCTAAGGTAAATGCTTTTAGAATGTGTTTATCGATTCTGCACTCTGGGAACATTTAAGGCTTTCAGATCTACACAGTTCTGCTGTTTCGTCTCCAGGAAGCTTCTTAAATGAGTGTGAGAACATAATAAAACAGGTGAAATTTCATTTTTCTACTCCTTTTTTCCATTTCCAAGAATAATATTGTTTGTCTACCAGCTATTTTAGTATGTGCCATCTGAAGAAATAGAACAAACAAACGCCATTCCAGCTGAAGTAGCCAATTCAAACCTCCAGATAAGCAGCTCTCATTTACATACAAAAATTATGCATGACAATGTCATTTTTGAAATGACATGTATGGAAAAAAATGTTAAATAGGAAAGGAAGGAAAAGCAATTGTTGCTATCACAGTTCATCACTGTTGCCTGAAAGGAGATTGAAAATTTGCTTCTAACTAGAAGAGAACATCCAGTGACAAAATTTAGTTTTACCTGTGAAATGAATATTGAAATGAAGTTCAGCCCAAAGGCTGTTTTGCTTGGAAAATTAAATTACTACATGCTGGCCAATGTAGCCTGAAGCTGTGGCGGTTTAGATTGCGCTAGATCAGTAGCTCTCAACCTTTATAACTCCAAGGTCTCCCTTTGTCAGAGTCGATTTTGCCTATACAGACTTTGATTTTCCTCTTGTACTTCTGTTGAAATGATAACAAAAAGGTGCTTTTTTCAAAGTGCTTTTATAAAGAAACAAAGTAAATATACAGGGAAAATGCGTGTGTATGTACACACACACACACACACAGTCTGTTAACACAAACTCTTATTTCGGATTCCATTTAATCGATTTGACAGCACTAATATGTTATTATTATTAATTATATATAATTTATTCCTGTGTTGAATTCTCAGCATCATTACAAAATCATTTTATAAAATATACATAATTTAAAACAACTTTTTCAAGTATGTACTTATTCTTATAATTTTGTATTCAAATTCATAAATATTGATAAAATATAAAATTAGATGAGACTAATTTAAGACATTTTACATCACTCTTGGAAGTTTGCTGAGGCCACCTAGTGGTAATACAGGCAATAAGAGAAGTTAGAAAACAACTAAACTTGATGGAGGTTAAAATAAGAGATGAAAAGAAAAACTAGAACTGGGAAAAGCATGCAAAAGGGAGTGTAGTCAGCCTGAAATCTTGTCACACTATGCAATGTATTGAAATATTTTACTTTGAAATTTTAGTTTCAATGTTGCTTCACTCAAAAAAAAGTACAAGAAAAAAAAAAAAAAAATGTGTACCTTTTAAGGCACAAGTGGACGTCAAAGGGGTGGTACCCTTAAGAGTACATTTTTTGTACCTCTAAGTAGAGGTAAACAATGGTAGAATTGTACCCTAAAGAACAATTGTGTATCTTTAAAAAAGGTACAGATATACATTTTGTTCCCCTAGGAACAATATTGTACCTCCGCTGTACCTTTTTTCTGAGAGTGATGAAAGGTAGATGGAAGGATTCTTTGCACGAGTAATAAACTAAAACTCTCATTAATTACTTACCCTCATGTCGTTCGACACCCGTTCATCTTCGGAACACAAATTAAGATATTTTTGATGAAATCCGATGGCTCAGAAAGGCCTCCATTGGCAGCAATGACATTTCCTCTCTCAAGAGCCATAAAAGGTACTAAAGACGTTGTTAAAATGTCCATCTCACTACAGTGGTTCTACAATAACTTTATGAAGCGACAAGAATAGTTTTTGTGCGCAAAAAAAAAAGTTGAAAAGCTCAACAAGTTCTTGTCTTCTGTCTGGGCGAAGCACCACGACGCATGCGCGAGAATATGACGTAGAGCCGGCTTTGATAAGGCACTTTTACATGCACTTCGTTTCTCACGGTTTGTGCATCCAGGAAATGCACACTTTAGCACCATTTTGAGCACTACGCCAAGCCCTACAATGTAGAATTCAACGTATACATATATGAGAACGCCGGCTCTATTCTCGCGCATGCGTTGTGGTGCTTCGTGAGTTCACGTCAGAGGCCCAGACGGAGGACAAGAACATTTTTCGTTATTTAGATTTTTGCGCACAAAAACTAATTCTCGTCGCTTCATAAAATTATTGTAGAACCTGCACTGTAGGGAGACTTTTTAACGACGTCTTTAGTGCCTTTTATGGCTCTTGAGAGAGGAAATGTCATTGCTGCCAATGGAGGCCTTTCTGAGCCATCAGATTTCAACAAAAATATCTTAATTTGTGTTCCGAAGATGAACTAAAGTCTTACGGGTGTCGAACGACATGAGGGTGAGTAATTAATAAGAGAATTTTTCATTTTTGGTTGAACTAACCCTTTAAGATGAAAAGTGGGTGAAAGTGAAGGAAAGTTTCGGAGCAGTGTCGATCTTATTAGGGGAGACCTGGGCTGAAAGTGACACCTTTTGTTTGAGCTGAAGCTAACTCAGTGGTTGTTTGTGCTATATCTCTCAAAATTTGATACATGGTAGCCACATTTGTCTGCTACAAATATAACTCACATGGACATGTACAACACAATGAGAGAGTTAATGTCAAACACAAAGAGTTCCGTTGTTAACAACCTACTCCATTACTCGTGTGAGTTATAACACTAGCAGGGGATAGACTGAGATGTAATTTGAAATCTAAATGTATGCAAGAATGTTATTTAAGAACAAAGAATAATCTGTTTTGAATAAAAGTGAACAATTTAAAGTAACACAAATATTGTATTGCATTTCTTTAAGGACTTTGTGTGAGTGTTCTGTATTCCTGTCACATAACCGTTCAGTCACTAGCTCTGTTGCCATACACCTATTTTATGTGAATGTTGGGATATCACATAAACACTGGATGTAAACACTGAGATGCACATACATTCAAAAATGTACTCACAAAAAAAAATTAATAATTTCATGTGCTCAATTGAGGTGGATAATGTTTTTATCCGATAAGACATGCCATAAACTATGATGGAAACATATTAACCACATGAATCCCTCAATGCACAATAAAAAAAAAACTTGCATAATTTTATCTTAAAGGGTTAGTTCACCCAAAAATGAAAATTCTGTCATTAATTACTCACCCTCATGTCGTTTGAAACCCATCAGACCTCCGTTCATATTCGGAACACAAATGAAGATATTTTTGTTGAAAGCTGATGGCTGAGAAAGCCTTCAGATAGGCCTCCATTGGCATTCAGTACATTAATACTCCCAAGATCCATAAAAGGCACTTAAAACGTCGTTAAAGTCCATCTCACCACAGTGGCTCTACAATAATTTTACGATGCGGCGACAATAGTTTTTGTGCGAAAAAAAAAAAAAAAACGCGCGTCTTCCTCTGCTTGTAAACAAATCACTTCTGGGTCATGTGTCCGAGCGCCGGATCTGCGTCATATTCTCGCGCATGCGTCGTGGAGGCACACACGGAAGACAAGAACAAGTTGGATAAAGGTGTTATTTAGATTTTTTTTGCGCACAAAAACTATTGTCGTCGCATCGTAAAATTATTGTAGAGTCACTGTGGTGAGATGGACTTTGTAGCGACATTTTAAGTGCCTTTTATGCGTCTTGGGAGTATTAATGTACTGAATGCCAATGGAGGCCTATCTGAAGCCTTTCTCAGCCATCAGCTTTCAACTAAAATATCTTCATTTGTGTTCCGAATATGAACGGAGGACTTACGGGTGTCGAACGACATGAGGGTGAGTAATTAATGACAGAATTTACATTTTTGGGTGAACTAACCCTTTAAAGGTGCACTGTGACTTTTCCGTCCACTAGAGATCGCCTATTCAAAACAAGGGACTGGTTTGATAATGCCACGTTTGAGCACAGACTCTTGGGACATGTGGTCTTCACCTTACAGCCGGTGGAAAAGAATCGGGATAGGACTCATGTTCATGGATGTGATTATTAACGTTACTGTAGTATGAAGCAGAGCAGGGCCGAGTGTTGTGGAGCTGAGCAAGGCTGCTAGAGCGATTGTTAATAAGATGAACGCAACACACGCCTCACGAGCAGTGGGACTTTTATTATGACACAGTCGCCGGCGCCACTTCCGGTCATGAGTAGGAGGTAATGCAGCTCTGTTTATCATATTAGACACATCTGAGTGTGTTGATGATGTTATGACGTTACTCTGTGTGTTCGCTCGGCGGCTGCTATGACACTTGTTCACACTGCAGTGAGAGTAAAGTGTTTCAGCAAAATAAAAGCGGAAACCGAGGGTAACGCAAATATGACGCCATCGACAGGCGATTCCCTCACACGTCCCGGTTCCTTGGTTAAAATAGCAATTTCTCACAATTAACAAATAGTTGGAAACATTTAGGATATTGTACTCAACTGAACAAAATATATAACACTGGCCTAGTGGTTTTTGGATATTTTACTGAAAAAAATGTTACATAGTGCATTTAATGGGTTGTGATTGATAACTGGAATCATCATAAGGTGTTGTTTGTAACATTTTTAATGAACTGTTACAACTATCCCCACCCTAACAGCCATAACTGTTTGAAGTTAGCATGAATGCAAAGCCAAAACAATGCGCAACACTGTATTTTATGACCCAAAAAAATTATTTTCAGGAAGGAAAGTCACTCTTTTTAATCAAGATTATTTTTTGTCTAGCAATCACAGTAACATGCCACTTCTCCTGTGAGTGTATGATATTGATGACATCACCATAGCTCTTTTCTGACTGGTCAAACTGACAGTGTTACAAATGACCCTGTGTTACAGTACTTTCCGGTCTCAAAAAGATTAAAATCCCAGAAGCAAATACACCCATTAACACCTCAAATAAGATGACAGAACACAAGTAAAAAAAAAAATGTTTCCATCACAGTATGATGTAAAAGGTGTGGTTGCCATGGAGACGGAAGCTGTGAAATTCTGTACTGTACAGCCATCTAGTGGCAGTACATGAGTTGGATCCTTCATGGGTGAATCCCAGTGTTGGATATAATACAGCATTTCTAAGTCATTAAATACAGTTATTTAATGACTTTTCCCATGAAAAAGTAAAGCAAGGGATTACTCTAAATTTTTCTGCAATTTAATTAGCTGAAACTTCTGATGCAATTGCATTAAATGCTGTTTAGAACTATTTATATAAAACAACAGTTTTTTACATCAGAATCTAACGTTAAAATGTATGTTTTCAATGTAATCGTTCCCCTTTAAATATTTGGTCAGTTCAAGAATACTTTATGCAAGTTTATATTATTTATTTGAAAGAATTAAAAGAGCAGTTTCATGTCTATCTTTGTATTGTTCAACTGGTCGAGGTTGATATGGGATTTAGAAAGTAATTAGTAATAAGGCAATAATTTTTAGAGAGTAATCAGTACAGTGATCTAATTAAACTGTTGAATATGTAATTAGTAGCAAGTAATAAATGACTTTTTTTAGAGTAACTTACCCAACACTGGTGAATCGCACCTAAAAAGAATGTGAACGTGAGCTTCTTTGATAAAATATACAGTAAAAACTGTAATATTGTGAAATATTAAATAAATATTTTCCATTTTAATATATTTAAAAATGTAGCTGGATTTTCAGCATCATTACTCCAGTCTTCAGTGTCACAAGATCCTTCAGAAATCATTCTATGCTGATTTGCTGCACAATTATCAACAACTATTATTGGTGCTCAATTATTAATATTAGTTCTTATCATCAATGTTGACATTTTTTTTTGCAGAGTAATATTTTTTTGCAGAAAACTAATATACAGCTTTTTCAGGATTCTTTTATAAATAAAAAGTTCAAAAGTATTTAAAAAAAAACCATTTATTTGAAATAGTAATCTTTTGTAAAATTATTCATATATTTACTGTCACTTTTGTGATTTGTGATGCTGAAAATAAATTCAGCTTTGCATCACAGGAATATATCACACTTAAAAATATATTTAAATGGAAAAAAAAGTATTTTAAATTGTAATAATATTTCACAATATTGCTGTTTTACTGTATTTTTCATCAAAATCAATTTTTGATGAGCCTTGGTGAGCATGAGACTTCTTTTAAAAACATTTTTTTAAAACCTTAAATATTCCAAACTTTTGACCGCCAGTATATTTATAAATATATTGAAACAACTTGCCGCAATAAAATTGATGATAATAAAAAAAAAAAAGTGAATTAAAAGTGTCAAATAAAATAAGACACAAACCATGATGCTGGTTTCAGTCAAATGCATTTTAACTAACTAACATGTTAGTATAACAATCAGAAGTGAAAGACACATTTGCATGAGCAGGGTGGAGTGAGGAACAACTGTTTTTCCCGGAATAGAACAGCACCGGTGCCAGATGTTCACTGCCCCAAAGGGAGCTCAGTTTTAGATTCATAAATAAATGAGGCATGCAAATCCTACCTGTCATAGGGGACTCAGATATGGCTTCATTCCCAGGAGAGAGCAGGACCTACTGGGAAGCATCAGAATTGCCTGTTTTCATGGGATCTCATCGTGTGTTACTCTGCAGACATGCAACTCTCCCTTCACCCAGCATTATTTGAGGAGTTTTAGGATGATCCGTTAAGCTCACTTTCTTCAGCCCTCAGTCACCTATGACACATCATGTACGACACACATGGAGGAGAAATGCAGAAAACATGAAAAAGCATTTTAGTATAGAGCCATTCGATAATTTCACATACACAAAAAGAACTGAAAAATATGCTTTCAGTTTGAAACGAATTTTAAGAATCATATTGTGTATGCTTTCCAAAAAAAAAATAGATTATCAATGAACAAGAAATGATCGTATTTTAGTTTTAACAACATGTACAATAAAAATAGTTCAACAGATGCTCAACTTAATAACTATCACTTAATAGCATTAATAATTGTGATCAATTAATTAAATAATGTTCATATAATCATTTTCATAAATTATATTTGTTCTCATATATTTCAATATTATATTAAAACAATGTCATCTATTCAACATATCCAATATTAAAAGACTTTCAGGTTTGTCAGCATCTTATTAGAATTCAACCATTTATTTCCCCATTTTATTTTAAAATAAAATTAATAAAAAATAAGCTAAACTGGCACACGTAAATGTTTATGAATGTATGCTGACTAAATCTAAACTGACAAAGTAAAGTATTAGGTAAGAGTCTGTGTAAATAAATAAATGCACAAATAAAAGTGTTTTTTTTATTAAACACTCACGTTTTTTATATTATTTAGGGTGGGCAAACATAAATAAAAAATATATAAAAAACATCCTTATGCACAACATCATTATTACATTTACATGCTAAATCCTGGCTTGTTTGCCTTATAAAATATGATATAAAATATTCTTACATTAAAATTATACACATTACAAATATTAATATAATTGTAAAATAAAACTAAATTATTAAACAGCAGCGACAACAACAATTAATAAAACGTTTATTGACCATATTTAAATTGAACTTTAATAATCCTATTATCCTAAAATCCCATTTCTTATTTATCATTTTGGTCAAATATTCCTCATTTAAAAATTTTTTTAATCTATTTCTTTCTTTAAATGTGACCCGTGTTTAACCACATAATGAAACTATAAGACTTACATTTCCGTTGTGTACTAACAGAAAACTGCTACACTTGAAATTAGACCAAAAAATGATTATGCTTTTATCAATAATTTTATAGCAATACTAAAGAAGCTACTTTTTATGTGCTGTACAATATAAAATATGATCATATGAATATTGCATTAGGAGCACATCTTTCTTTGACCGTCATTATCCTTATGTTAGGCGCTGTTAAAAAGATTGATACATATTTGTATAGATTATTTTATGTAGTTACATTACATTTAATGACAGATTTCCGTTGTTCCGGCGATTATTTTCTTAGGAACAGCATTATTTGCATTGCCACTGGCAACTATATAATCCTGTGACTTTAACCTCTTAACCATAACCTGCTTTTCTCATAAAACAGCAAAAATGCAATTTTTCATTTTTCTCACCATCTTTCTTTGGTCACTGACTCTAGGTAACTTTCCTATCTCATCTCTTAATAGATTTACTCCACTTTTCCTTGTTATAGTTTTATGTTTTGCTCTTTTTGAACGTGTCTTAATAATTGTATTATCGTTAACAGTTTCCAGTCAAGAGCAAGTGACTCAGAGCCCTTCAGAGAAGACTCTTCAACTGGGACAGTCAGTTACAATAACATGTAAAAGCAGTCTTGATGTTGGTCAATGGTGTAATGGTAAATATTGTTTTAGCTGGTACCTCAAGAAATCGGGAGAAGCTCATAAACTCCTCATCTTTGGAGGAAACGTCCGAGACTCTATCCCATCTCGATTTAGTGGAAGTGGATCCGGTAAACTTTTCCAGCTGATCATCAGTGAAGTCCAGGCAGAAGATACAGGAGATTATTATTGCTTTGGTGACTTGGGCGGTCATAGATTCACACAGTGATAAAGAGCCGTACAAAAACCTTCTTCAAGAACCTGAGGGGATCAACTGCAGATGCTGCGATACAGGAAGTGAAACCGCTCAATAACAACACACAGTGGGGAAGCAGAAGGTTCAGAGATATCTTCATATTTCAATTGATTAGATTAGAAGATAAAAAGATGACAAAAAACACTTTATCTAACAGTACCAAAAAAGAATAGTGCTGAAAATGCACTAGGATTTCAGCACGTCTACATATGCCTAAATGCATGGAGTTGCTGCCATGTGATTGGCTGATTAGATATTTATTTTAATGTGCAGTTAGGTGTACCTAATAAAGTGGCTGGTAAGTGTTGACATACATGATTTAAGTTATTGCCATCGCAATGTGCTCAGTGATAGTGAAATAACATTTCTTTCTTGATGTGCGTTGTTCACTCTCTTGACTTGATATTTGATGGAATAAAACAACCACAGAAGTTTTGAACATGTTGATTTGTCTGCAGTGAAGTTTTGCAGATGCTTGAGCATGCGTGCGCGTGTGTGTTAGTGATGCGGTTTGCGTTCATATCCACCGATTGGGCGGGCCAAGTAATACAAAATAACCATTAACCAAATAATCATTGTTTGTTTGATAAAGACATATTGCGAGCCCTGCTGTGGGCGAATCATTCCGGTTGCTGTTTTCAAAACAATTCCCACATGTACTGACGGGGAGCCGAAGCTCAATATAATATCCAAAACCAATCATAGCAGTGGGCATTTACTTCATAGTCTTCAATGCAGCATGCGGCCCATAAATACAGAGCATTCCAGCAGCTAGGCTCAAAACCAGGGTAGAAATTAGCCTATTACTTATTCATTATGATGTTTTTGAATGTAAAAACCACACAAATGTCATAAGTTGACCTCAAACAACCATATAAAACATTTTTAAAAGCCAGTTCATGACCCCTTTAACATGCTTTTAAACCATGTGCAAATTCATGTCAACACCATTGTTGAGTACTTTCTCTTCAGAAGTGTGAACCAAAGAACGCTGGTGTTTCTGACATCACAAACTACTTTGTAACCAATCACGTCAATGGCTTTAGCATATCATTAACTATTCACTGAAACAGTGGACGGAGTCTCAAGAGAAGGCAAGTTATCCCGGTATATTTTTCTGTTAATATGAAAAATCAGGTCGATTTAGCAATATAGTGGGTTAATTATGTATATGATGTATATTATGTTGAACTAACGTTATGCCCTTCTCCACTGACGTTCTAAGATATTCAAAGCGTTTCTAAGGATTACTGACTGATACTGAAGGCAGACTGAGATGGCAACATGGGTTTGTGTAACATTAGCAACATATTATTAGCTGCTTGATAACATAGTTAAGCAAAAGGATAATCATATTAATTACCTTAACGATGTGTGCCGTTGTGTGGTGTTTACCTTGTTGGCTTGGAGTCCGTGGGGGCGGGGCTAATTTGCATATTCATAAACCCACGTATACTAAATAAAGCAAGGGTGTTTACATTCAAGCTATTTTAAAGGCACAAATACATTTTTCCACAGGAGAAAAACGTTTAAATATGTCATTTTGGTGAGGTGATCAAATATTAGTTTTAAGGGCCTCTTCTGTGTTTAAACCAAGCGGCAACCTCCCGCAGTTTCTCTTGAAGCCAATACGGAAGTGCCTCAAACTGCAATTCATTGACTGGCCGCTAGGGACAGGATCCAGAAGGGAGCAGAATCTCATTGAGCCCCATGTTAAAATGGCCAACTTTAGAGCAGAATAAAACATGTTTACAGCCTGGTACAAATTGTGCTTTTGGTCTATACGGCTCATTTTGCCCTTCATGACAACTGTGAGGGGGGTGAATTTTTTTATAACTCATTCGTTTACATTATATAAAGCCTTAAAATTATGCATAATTAAGGGCGTGGCCATTTCGAGTGACAGGTGGATAGCCATTTATCTGCTGTCTGTTAGTCATCACGTCACTTAAGCTCCGCCCACGTCCCGCCTTTTTGCCCATTTTCTGTTATCCGGGAGTGACGCGCGATGACGCGCTGCCAAGATGGCTCGTCCCTACTTTGCGCTTCAGAACGGCTCATCAGAATCCTATGGGTGACGTCACGGACACTACGTCCATATTTTTTTACAGTCTATGGTTTAAACTCGCACTGCCCACACACAAAAACATTCAGGAGAAAAGAAGCTTGTGGGGAATACCAATATGGCGGCGCGGTGGCTTCACATTTTATGAAGTTATGAGCAATCCAGTTATTTAGATCAGTGAGCAAAAAGTTACAGACTGCAGCTTTTAGCATCTTTTTATGAGAACACAAAGAACATGGGATTTGTAAAAGTTTAAATTATGGGCGACTCGGCACCATTTAAAATGATCTAGTAGAGTGAATACAGAAAGCTGATTAAAAATGAGAAAATCAATCACGGAAATAAAATCAGTCATTCATTTCAGTCTTTATTCAGTTAGGTAAATGCTCATGACAAATAACTTCTTATAGTTTTTTCCCACAGAAATGTACATCTTGATGCATACCACAAAAATAAAAAAAACCATGTAGTCTGAAAGTCGGTTAGCTGGTTGACTAACCAGGATCCATCAGGTTACTTACATGTGTGATTCTGTATAAAACATGTGGCTCTTTGAAATTGTTTTCAATGCATGTTATTAGACACCAGCAAACAGCAACGTCTATATATAAGGCAATACATTCATGTATATGCTCCTTACAAAACAGTCCAACTGCATATTAAGACACTCGTGATAGCTGACAGGGCAATGTGGAGACTGCAGAGAATAAACAATCATATATTCATTAGATTGGCATTACCACATCAGCAATACATTTAGCTGATGATAGCGTATTGGGAAAACCGACAAGCTAAAAAAATAACAGAAAATACACCCCAGCTGATCCTTCAGTCCAATGATGCCATAATAATGCCGTTTATTATTTCCTCAGGACAGTAACATCATCTATGCAAGTAAGTCAATGTAAATGCTTCCAGCTATGCTACCTCGTATTTTAACTCTTTGAGCATTTTCACAAAATCTTCATTGCCCCCAGAATATTTTGTTGTATGAATATCTGGCCATGCAATATATCAAAAGAAAGAACAGACCCTCTGCTTTTAAGCAAAAGAAAAACATTTTATTCTAGCTTAATGCATTATTTTTTATCAACACTTGAATGTGGGTAAATAGCAATAATTTGACCAAAAACCTAAAACAAAAAAAAAATATTTTTTGTCAAAGACTACATCCAGATAAAAATTAAGAACGATGATCAAAACACAGAGGCAGTAGATCGAGTCCATCAACACCCCCAAAGATTCACAGTCCTATAGCTCGTCCTGGGTCGACACTTCATTCAGTAACATTAGGCAGTTTTGATTTATATGCTGTTATTTTACATATGCATCTGCTTACATATGCTATCACTTGTTTCTGCTTCTTTTTCACCAGTGTTTTGATCGGGAGATACTGTACTCTTTCAGAAGAAGTTTAATAGCGCCCCTCCCTACCATATAACCGCGAAAACACGGAAAGCCGGAAATGTCCCGTCAATAGCGGGGAAAGAGTGAAGAAAGTTAGTAAATCTTTTGATGTTTGTAGCTAACTACCTGAATAACAACAAATCTGGTTTAATGGCATATATAGTGTAACTCTCAACCCCTCGAGTACTAATATAACGTTTGTTAATGCCACAATAACGCAAGAACGCACATAGGGCCTCATTCATGAAATGTTCGTTAATATATGAGCAAATCCGGAGTAATTTGCGCATAAAATGGACCTTTACGGAAAGGTTTCTCCTCCAGATTCACAAACACTTCGTATACCACGGATTCGGTAGTTAAACGTGTGTATATTAATGAATTCCAAACATTCGTAAATAGGACGCGCGTGCACATTCATAATTAGCATAATCCCCGCCCATGAGTTACAACTGCAAATGACGTGGCCAGGAACGCCGTGGAATCTTCTGGACTTCTTTCACGCTTTACAAGGGCAGTGTTTTTCCAGGTGAGATACTTTGATTGCTATGAATATGATAGAGAATATCCATGGCAGTAATGTGTTACTAATATCTCATTTTGAAGAATATTACTGAATATAAAAAATGCCGTAAAAAGCAGTATTAACTTCCCCATTATTGTTGTTCAGTCGGTGTACAAGTAGGATGATTGGTCGGTATAGTATTTGTCCAGCCCCTCCTCCACTGTGATTGGACGGCTTGGTAAAAAGTGAGTGACGAGCGCTGCCTATTACCCAACGTTGAACAGTAAAAAAAAAAAAAGGAAAAAAAAACAAGACGGGGCAAATCTACTCTTGAAATATTATTCTGGTACATAGTGCATCAAAATGCAATGTCATCAGTTTGCCTAAATTAGAACATAGAACGTTCAAATGTTTTACGCACCATTGACACGTGGTAGGGAGCAGGTGTAAATTCGTACCAACTAACATTTTGAAAATACGAAAATTTACGTCAGAGCGGCCTTACGAACAATTTACACACAAATTTGTTCTGCTCGCATTTCATGAATAAGGCCCATTATGTACAACGGGACCAACACTATCATGGCAATTCGTAGCTATTTTACTTTTTGACTAATTGCCGGCTAATTTGTATGAATATGTATGAGCTTATTTGTAGCATCCATTGTAATGGTAGGTTGTAGAGAAGCGACGGCGTAAGAACAAAAATAGATTAATCCAAACAGAACACACGGGAGATAAACAAACATTACTGGACAAAGAACTAAGGAGAACTCAGGAGAGTTGAAATAACAGGGAGCTAATTGGAAGAACAGGAAACTAACTAGGAAATCAGGCAGGGAAAACAGGAACAAAACAAACTAAACCAACATGTGTTTATGCCTCAATAGCGGTTAGAGGTGGACATTCTGGCTTACATGTTCTAAAAAATTGTACGTTTCAGTAGTAATCACATCATATTAAATCGCCACCGCTTTCTCATGACATCATGTTGAATCTGTGCACTTCCAATGTGTTGCCATCTGCTTTAGCATACTTGCGTAGTGTATGTTTCTGCTCTCTGTTTTTCCGTAGAATCGTGTTTAATGAAGAAGATTGGCAGTTTTGAACGCTAACAAATAGGTTTTTCTAAACCGATTATCATCTATTGAGCTCTCCACAGCAGACACCTCCTACACCACACGCAATTCTCTTCAAGAGAGGCAGAATTGCCCTTAAGCCCCCCATGGGATTGTGGGAAGGACGGTTCCTACAGTGACACCTGGAAGTGCTGGACGGAGACTCAGGGAGCATTTCCGGTGCCCCCTGTGAAACCAGTATGCCATGCTCTGCCATCGACCACAGTCTCAATTTCAACTATCCATACTAACTGACAAACTGGATCATTCGTTTCCATTGTCCTTCTCCAATCAATTGGCGGGCCTCCCTCTCAGGTTCCACTGACATATGTCCGTCACCATGGCAACAGAGCATTGTCATTCATATCGTTGTTATGGCACTGGCAGACCCACGGTGTCGGTTCAAAGCGTCCTCCAAGAACGCCACTATCTTGTCACCATCCTCCTGTGGGAATTGATGGCAAAATGTGGGCTTAGGACAACAAGTTGAACAAGGAGTGAACGTTTAGCTGTAGCTGCTGCTTCTGTGAGTTTTTATTTCATGTAACATGCGAGAAAAGATACTGATATGCTGCAAGTTATGCTGAACTTGCAAATATAATGTGGTTTTTAGTCTCACCTCACTGATGAAGGAATGATGGATGAGTTCATTGACCAAATCTCTGGAACTGTCACCTGAAATGACCACAAGTTTTTCATCTAATATTTATATTTTACTTTATTTCAACCTACCCAAAAATGACTGGAAAAAAAAATTTTTGGTTAGCAATAACAACACCATTTCAAACCCAGTTCCATTAGTCAAAGGACACTAAGGCCTACTTAGTTAAAATAAATATACGTATAAATATATAAATAAATGTATTATACTGTTGCTTTATATATATATATATATTGTACATACTTTATGCGTTGGAATATTATATCGCTACTGCATTTTTGTGGGTCATTAACTTTTACCCACCACTTATTATTGTAAAGTGATGATAAAGTGAAAGGTTTATTAAGATCTTTAAGGTTTCACTCACTTGGCATAATATCACAGCTGAGCTGCCGATGGAGTTTATCATCCAGCTTCAAGAAAAGAGTGAGCTGTGAAAACAGTAGATATCAGTTCCATTGGCCACAGATGTTGTCATAAGTATCCTTTAACACGAGTATAATGGTTTGCATTATCATTAATAACTCAATCAACAATAATAATAATCAAAACAAAGACAGATGAATCACCAGAGGAATCACCAGAGACAAGATACTAAACCGAAAATCCCATTCAAATAGCACTGTCAACCCTCCTAATGCATTCGGATCCGTTTTGACCCAGAAGAGGTACATAAAAATGTGTCAAAATCTATAGTTTAATTAATCTGTATGTCTGTTAAAAAAATTTTACGTTTTTATTACAAAAATGTAAGAGACATAACCATTTAAAGGTACACTGTGTAACTTTTTTTGCTCAAAATTTACAAAATGTGTATAATGAGCGAATACATCATGAATCCATCTTCCAAACTGTGTTATTGTCTTATCTTGAATCATACAGTATACCTCAAATAAGTGTTTATATTCTGACTATTTTAGACAGATTGTAACACTAACCGCTGCGGAGTAGCCCAGTACTTGCGTGACTCGTCAAATACATAAACAGATAGAAGTAGCTCCGGCTACAATGTTCTTCAGCAAGACACATGCAGCTTTGTTTATTAACCGCTAGAGCACCAAAAGTTATACAGTGTACATTTAAACTTTGTTTTCGGGTCCATTTGGACATGAAAATTTGCACGATATACTCGCGTACAGACAACAACGTTGTCAAAATGATCACCGTTCACATGGATCAGCGGAAACGATTAAAAACACTGAATTATTCATGCCAGGCCATTAGTAGTCAATGTCACTTTGTAAAGAAACTAAGGCTGTCAATCAATAAATTTTTTGTTGTTGCATTATTCGCACTTTTGTTGTGTGATTAATCACGATTAATCGTGCACTTATCGTGAAATTAAGCGTACGCCATTTATCTCATTAAACACATTAATTTTGTCATCATTTCCTAAATCCAGTAAAGCAAACAATCAGATTGAAGGGTGATTCTCACAAAACTGTATTTTCTGTAAGCTTCAAGGATCATTGGAGACTCCAAAAGGACACCAAATAACCAAATATAAGGAGTCCATATAATTCTATTATATAATACATTTATACAACACCCAAGCACCCATGAAAAAAACGTACAGAATTCACAGTGTATAGTGTGTGTACAGACAACAACAACAAGATTGTTTTCATTTTAGACAAGTCAAGCTGCGATACCGATGATGGCCACACGGAGATGCCAAAAAAAACTCTTAAATCAACCTCTTTGACTGAATAAACCTAACGTACACATCTAGTGTGTGTGGAAACAACGTGCATGTACTGAAATGTGTCTGTACATGAATGCAGCGCGCAATCAGTGATCGAGAGTGCGCACATACACGGTTTGTTCTTTGTGCATCAATATAACCGACTCTCACACGCTTCCTGTACGACTCCTGTACGTCACCAAAATTGCGCTCTTCCGAAACAAATCGCAGAATACGACAGAGCTTGTGACTTTGATTACAGAAATCACTGAAAACCCTTTCCAGAGTTTAACGGCTTTAAATGGCCTGATCACAAACAGAGAAGCAGAATCGGGTTAAATAGTTAGAATGGAAATTTCTTCTTACCAAGGTTACAGCTGCTTGTAGATGCTCAGCGTGATTGTGATAAACTCATAAGATCATCTAACTGCCTGACGAAAATTACATGAATGACGCAGCTTCACGTACTTCTCTAATTTATTTGCGTTAATTGCGTAAAATTATTTTAACGCGATGAATCGAATGCATTAACGCATTAACGCTGACAGCACTTAAAGAAACACAGTGTGCCTATAGTATAGATTGAACACGTATAAATCAGTGTTGTGTAAATGGCCCCTTACACACACATTTTTTTCTTCACACTAGGGCTCGATTTTGTTTATAAACATGCTCACGCATGCACACACAATAATTCTAAAATTAAAATAAAATGACAAATTAAATTAAAGGACAACTCCGGTGAAAAATGAACCTAGGGGTAATTAACACATGGTTACCGAGTAGATCGTTCTCTGGGATGCGTTTTCATGAAAATCGAATCTAAAGAGTTTTATCTCTAAAAACGGATTAGCTTATAACGGCCATCTTGGAAAACAGTCTCGACGAATCGAGCCACGAACGCTGTGCTAAGTGAGCTGGTCGATAGGAATTAAGTTTTCCAAGATGGCTCCTGTCTGTATACGCGTAATGTACTGTCTTTATAAAGTATCTTTTTATTAAACTGTTTGTACACTTAAAAAGTTCTCAATGCTTCGGTTTGCATGTAGGGACCCTTATTATGCTACCAGTGTTAGTGTGAGGCTATTTTGAGCCTTGTTAGTGGTATTAGCTACCGATTTAATTTTACTTATTATATGCCCCATATACTAGCGTTATAAGCTAATCTGTTTTTAGAGATAAAACTCTTTACATTCGATTTTCATGAAAACGCATCCCAGAGAACGATCTACTCTGTAACCATGTGTAATTACCCCAGGTTCATTTTTCACCGGTGTTGTCCTTTAAGTTCATAGACCAAACAGTCTAAAGGAAAGGGGTCTGAAAAAGAAGTCTACATTTCACTTTGCTGCCAAAATATTGCATTACGTAAGCTTGCGTTCCACAGGGTCCAAACAGACCTAGTAATGCAACTGTTTTTTAATGCATTAAGAGGGTTAACTTGCTCTTGGGTGAATCCTTCTGCTTCTAAATACATGTACACTAAACTGTGACAAACTTACATGAGTTTTAGTAGTCTCTTTAATAGACTCCAGGTTACAATGCATCTGTACCACCTAGAAAAATGACAACGTACGATTAAATAAGAAAAAACTGACTGAACTGAACTATCATAAGTGTCTTTTGATAAGAACACACACCTTCCTGGTTTCTGCCTCTTGAGGCTCAGGCGTCGGGGTCTTCACTGTCTCCACCTGTTCTTGGGACATGGAGAGGGCGCGAGGTACAGGATGAGGTCGAGCGGACGCAAAGTTCATCAGCGGGTAAATGCCGTTCCTGGGAAGTAAAATACATATTTACACATTACAAACCACAGACTAGTACTTTTAAATATTAACGCTTTTATCTGGCAACACTTACTTCACATCCTCTAAAAACTTGTCCAGCTCTAGAGGAGAAACATGAGAATACCTGGAGGACAGGAGAGATCAATCAAAATAATTTATCAAACATATATCATTGTATCACAGTGTCACACTATATATCATATCATATATCAAATCGTGTCAAATCAGATATCATTCAAAAGTTTGAGGCTGGTAAAGTCTCTTACACTGACCAAGGCTGCATTTATTTGATGATATTACAATTTTAAAACAACTGTTTTCCCGTTGGAATATACCGGTATTTTAAAATGTAATGTATTCCTGTGATCAAAGCTGAATTTTCAGCATCATTACTCAAGTCTTCATTAGCTATGTTTCCATCCAAAGTTGCAAATGTAACTTGTGCGCAAAATTGCAATATTGCATAAAACATTTGCGAATAAAGCACCGTTTTCATCCAGTGAGTCGAAGAGAACATTATCACTTCTAGGAGGGAAATATACCAAGCATCTTTGACAACAGACTTCTGAATGACCAAAACAGCATTTCAGATGCTTTGCAAACAAGATTTTCCCACTGATTAGTACAGTTATGCTGTTACATCGTGAAAGTCACATGATTTTTTTTTTTTTTATGCGCATCGAGGAATTTATTCGGTAAATGCATTTCCATCGTAGTTCATGTGCATGTTTTCGGATAGAAAATGTATGCAACTCAAACGAGCGCATAAGAGCGCATCTTGGCATTTCCATTCAGCATTTTTTAATGCGATATCCCAAAATGTCTAATATGCTGCTGTTCTGCTCAAGAAACATTTCTTATTATTATCAATGTTGAAAACTGTTGTGTTGCTTTTGTAGAAACCATGATACATTTATTTCAGGATTCTTTGATGAATAGAAAGTTCAAAAGAACAGCATTTATTTGAAATGGAAATCTTTTGGAACATTAAAAATATCTTTACTGTCATTTTTGATCAATTTAATGTGTCCTTGCTTGATAAAAGTATTCATTTCTTTAAAAAAAACAAATACAATCTTACTGAGCCCAAGGTTTTGAGGGGCAGTATAAGGCAAGACTTACTTGAGCTGAACGCAGGGACGATCATCTTTGTGAATAATCTCTGCCATGACTCCATTTGGGTCGAATGATTTGGTCTTCTCCTCCACGCAGTTCTCAGGAAGCATGTCTTTGAACCCAGATCAAATGTGAAAGCAACATTTTCAACATTTTATTTCAATAATAACAATCCATTTTGTATTTTACCGGCAATCCAGTGAATCTTAAAGAGACAGTTCACCCTGAAATGAAAATAAAGCCATCTTTTACTCACCCTGCTCTTGTCCCAGTGCCCTATGTCCTTCTATCTTTTTCGAACCTCAAAAGCAGAAATTTTAAAAAATAGTCCTGTACGCGCTCCTCCATATAATGGCAGTGAATAGCGACCAGGCTAAAACATTAAAAAAATGATACAAAAGTATCACGCAATGATTCAGTGAGACACGCACCATATATGTAAAGTGTTCAGGTGGCATACTATAAGGTTTTGCGAGACAGAAACTGTATTATTCAGTAAAAATACAGAGCTCGACCGTTACTCTGTGCACGCTCCTGTGAGTGCGTGCGAGCCGTCAGAAGATAGAAGGACATAGGGCATTGGAACAACAGCAGGGTGAGTAAAAGGTGGCTTTATTTTCATTTCAGGTTGAACTATCCCTTTAAATTTATGCAATTTAGGTAGTACTTTCACAACAAAAATATCTAAAATTAATATTTTTTTATTTATATGGGTTTATATGGGCTCTATAGAATACTGTGATGATGATGATTGGTCAATTATAAATATAATATATAAATATAATTTCGTACAACTGATTTCCTGCATGCTAATAAAATAATTTAAACTCAAATCAACCTTTCTGTCCAGTAATGTATAGTCAGTCAATTATCTCTTCCATATATATATATATACACACATCATCTATAAGTGAAATTATTAGTGAGAGAGAAGGAGGGAAATAACAGGGAAAGGTAGCATTTTTGGAGTGGTTTAAAACAATGTCATTTCATTCTGTGCAGTTACAAATGCATTCCCGTTTTTGATCTATTTTCAAGCACTTACACTGGTTATTGATGAGGCAGTGTGCAGCGAGCAGCTTCAGTGAGTGCACTTCAAACAGTACCCGGTGAAACAACAGGTCATGTGCCGTTGGCCGGAGTCTAGAGTTGTGACGCACACACGACTGGGTGAACTCCTGTTAAGCAAGAATAAGAGCATATAGTAAGGAAAAAAACTGTATGTGACAAAAGAAGTATGTCTGAATTCACAATACTCTGGCAAAAAGTACCCAGATGACCTGCTACTTCCAGCGAGATTCTGAAGTGTGCAAACGATGGACAGTTTACTATCCCACGAGGACACGGGAGAGGATTTAAGAATGGCAGTGAAGTGACACAACTGACACTGGGTCACATGATATTGACATCAACAGATTTTTCTTTTTACACAAAAGGCCTATTTCTCTCAAATATTGTTCACAAATCTGTCTAAATCTGTGTTAGTGAGCACTTCTCCTTTGCCAAGATAATCCATCGACCTCATGCAAATGGTGGTCACACCAGATACTGACTGGTTTTCTGACCCCCCCGACCCCTCCAATGCACATTTTAGAGTGGCTCTTTATTGTGGCCAGCCTAATGCTGCGTTCACACCAAACGCGAATAGAGCGGCAAAATCGCATCTACCGCGTCTAGTTTGACGCGTGAACATTTTGAATCCATTCTCGCATTCGCGGCGAATTGGACGCGCCTAGAAATCGAGCGTTTCAAGCGAAATAGACACGCGTTCAAGGGGCTCCAGGAAAAATGTCAAAAAACACCTCTACCTCTTTTCATTTTCATTAAAAATATATATTAAACATTAATAGTCACACAAATGTGGTCTAGGCAACTCCTACATTATCTTCACTGCATGTATATTTAAATATCCTAAAAAAGTAAGGTTATGAAACTTCTCTTTGCCCTCAGTCAAAACGATTTGGCAGACAGCAAATTATAGATTCATGACACCAAAGATCGCCCGTTAGATCCACACAAGACGAACCACTACAGGACATCAGAGCCAGCGGCAAACGTCAGAAGGACTGGCCGAGGAAAGGCTGCTCTCGCCGGGGTTAATGAGCACTGAGCGCCCGGTGATCGCCTGGATCTCACAACTCCAAAAACACAAGATTATTTTTTTAAATATGCGCTCTCTTTATAAATAAACCACAGATTTCAGCTTTAAACAACTACATTCTCACCTGAAAAACTCTTAAAACTACATTTTGTGACACAATAGTAGTATTTTTAAATTATCACTTCACTTTACCACGTGACCGCAGCGAGCAGGCTCCTGATTGGTTAACGCGGCGCGAATTGACGCCAAAGTTAAAAAATTTCAACTCGGGCATCAGATGCGAATTCGTTTCAAACGCGTGAATGCACAAAAGCACCACTCGCGTGTAACACGCGTATCGTGCATCACGCAAGACGCTCAATTCGCCATTTGCACGAACTGGACGCGCGAATGAGGTGGAATCGCGTCTATCGCGCTGTGTGAAACGCGTCTATCGCACCGCAAGACCTCCAGACGCGTGTCAACGCTCCTTTCCATTGACTTAACATTGAAATCACTCGCTCCTGACGCTCTATTTGCGTTTGGTGTGAACGCAGCATTAGGCACACCTAAGCAATAATCATGCTGTCTAATCAGCATCTTGATAGTCCACACCTGTGAGGCGAATGGATTATCTCAGCAAAAGAGAAGTGCTCACTAACACAGATTTAGACAGATTTGTGAACAATATTTGAGAGAAATAGGCCTTTTGTGTACATAGAAAAAGTCTAGTTCAGCTCATGAAAAATGGGGGCAAAAACAAAAGTTTAGCGTTTATAATTTTGTTCAGTGTATATAGAACATATTTTTTTTAGCGGTCGTGGAGTAATTACTTATTCATTATAAGTACCTACTTAAGAGAGTATGCGATTTTGGACGCAGCCCAAGTGTTATTTTAGTATTGTTGATATACTATTATCGTTTTTGTTAAAACTTTGAATTAGAATTAATTTTCATATTTTCTGTTTTCATTTTACTTTTAGTTCAAGTTTTTGGAAATTTTTTATGTTTTGTCACTTTTATTAGTGCCTTGAGTGGTTGCTAGGAGGTTGCTTACTGAGGTACTTGAGGTTGTTTGAAATCACGTACTAAATTTTAATTTACTTTGAGCCATTAAAAGTATTAAGAGTATGTTCTATATAGTATAAATATGGGTAGTATGAATGATATTCGCACATACTACATCCTCCATGTTGTTACAGTCATGTGACTTACCAGAGTCAGTTGCGTTGCTTCACTTCCATTCATAAATCCTCTACCGTGGCCTCATGAGATAGTAAATGGTAAATGCACACTTCAGAATCTAGCAGGAAGTAGTACGTCATCCAGGGAAAAAACATTTTCAACTGTTTTTTGCATACTATATAGTAGGGAAGTATTCGATTTCAGATGCAGCGAGTGTCTATGATATTCTACCCAGCTAACAAAAATATGTTCTATCAATATTTTGCTAACATTCCCATTAAGTTATGAAAATGACAAAACATTATTTCGGAATGTTCTCTCAACATTCAAAACATCCTTTTTTTGTTGAACGTTTTAAAAACCTATTTTTGCCATGCGAACGTTCCATTTTATGTTCCAAAAATTATGGGAAAGTTACTTTTGAATGTTCTCTCAAAGTTCTAAAACAAATAGTAACATTTAAAAAAAATGCTAGAATGCGTAATGGGAAAAAAGTACCATGAATGATGTATAAATAATGTTTATGTGCTAACGTTTTGAGAAAATTATTAAAGACCAGATAACTTAGAATGAATGTTCTATTAACATTACTGGAAGAATGTTTGCTCATAACTTTGAGAGAAGTGCTGAGAACATTCCCTGTAAGCAGGTCTAGATCTAACACAAGCCTGTGGTGGTTTTTTACCTGCTTATCATCTGCCAAATGAAAACAATAAGTCTGATTATTTACATAGAAAAGCATCATGCACATTAAACATAAACACTGAAACAACATCATGCCTGCACACATACCCTCATAAGGGGGTCTTCTAACGATTGGCCCGCATTGGTTATGGCCTCCTTGGACACGACAGAATCCCCATTGGCCTGGATCTCCAACACGGCCATCTGGAGGAATACACTTAAATATTATTGCATGAGGGACTTGGCTCGCTACAGTGCAATAAAGAGCTGTAAGTAATATTTAACATGTTTTGTTGGTATCGCACCTCCAAAGCGCAAATCCCAAAGGAAAAGATGTCAATGGCGTAGTCATCTTCACATGCTAAGAATAGAGAAGGAAAAATAATAGACCTGTATGTTAAGTCTACCCAAACGTCCAGTAGAAAATAAAGTGGAGATGTGGTCACACTCACAGCCGTACTCTGGACTGAAGAAGTGCAGGTTCTTCTTATCATCTCGATTTTGGAGTATTTTACCACGGATGCCCCCTTCTGGGAACACTGGGAAAGAGCAGATGATCAGAGTGTTATATTTGATTTGCTTCTAAGTTTTTGACATGATCTACAACATGCCTTTTGTTGTTTGATTGATACTTTATTATTTTTTAGCACGTAAAAGGCCTTTTAGTATAATTCTAAAAACACTATGTTGTTTTTCCCCGCACTAAAAAATCTACAGAGCTTTGATCATAAAACTAAGCATTTAAATATCATATTATGATGACACATTATTGTGAGATATAGGGCCCTATTTTTACGATCGGAGCACATGGTCTGAAGCGCATGGCGCAGGTGCACTTAGGGCGTGTCCGAATCCACTTTTGCTAGTTTAACGACAAAAATGGTCACCAGACGCATGGTCCAAAAGAGTTGTCCCTAGTCTCTTAATGGTTCATGGGTGTGTTTTGGGTGTAATAAACCAATCAGAGTCTCATCTCCCTTTCCCTTTAAAAGCCACTTTCACTCGCACCATGGCGGAATTTGCAAGCGGAAAGACTGAACGCTTCTCCATAGAGAAATCCTTTTATTTTTAATATTTAAAAATGTTTGTGTGCTGCTGCGTGTCCCTGTGTGTGTGATAAGCAAAGTGTAGACGTGTTGTGCACCCGCCTATATGCAGAGGTGTAGTGGTAAAAAAAGAGGTGGGTAAACTATAAATTCTGGGTGACCGCATCGTGGTCACGGTAAGGTGGGCCACTGCCGGTGTATAGCGTATCCTGATGATAGCTATTGTTCTCAGAGAGAACAAAAATATTTAAGAGAGATAGAGAGGGGAGGCTTATATCCAGGGGTTCCAATGCAGTGCACTTGTACATAATGATTAGATTTGGGATTATTTTCATAGTCGATTAATCTGTTGAATATTTTCTCAAGTAATCGATTAGTTGTTTGGTCTATAATGTCCAAAAAATGTGGATCAGTGTTTGCCAAAAGCCCAGAATGACGTCCTCAAATGTCTCGTTTTGTCCACAACTCAGTTTACTGTCACATATGAGAGAACACACTAGAACATATTCACATTAAACAAATCAAAGAAGGAATCAAAGAATTTTACTTTTGTCTTAAAAAATTACTCAAGCCGACTAATCGATTATCAAAATAGTTGTCGATTACAGTTTTTGCCAATTGCTTATGAGGCAGGTGCAGATTAACGACAGAAGGATGAATTTGGTGAAGAAGAGCGAGAGCTTTGTATTGATGATGAAGGTGCAGACAGCGATCGCTTGCGATTGCATTTAGAATGTAAACTTTTGATGAATTTATGAGAAATCTACAGACGCAAACAGGAAGTAAAACTACCATTGATTTTTCTCCATAAGGATTTAGATTATCAGCCATAATGTCTAAAACATCTGAGGTAGACTGACCACAAGTTGTGAAACGAAAGTTTCTGCTTCTGTAGCTAGAGGTCTGTAAGAAAAACTACACTACCCACGACGCATCTGATTGGTCCACAAAGATGTCAAAGATGTCACTCGCTGTTATTACCATAGAAACGTTTACCGTACCTGCGAACGGCTGTAGCGATAACAATAACTAGCTAGCTGACTAGCAAAGGGAGCTTGTTGTCACAAACTTTCAGTGGTTTAAATACCAGAGAATGCATATAATTACATCCAGTTATTTATCTGATAATAATGTATCCTGAATTTTACTTGTAGGCCTACATTGGCTAATGGGAAAAGGAAGAGGTGACTTGTTGAGTCAGTGGCATGAATCTAACCGTGAACCAAATTAACCCCAAAAACATAAAGTTTAGTACTGTTTTCCGAGCTCACTCACTTTGGGCTTGTAGCCGAGCCCGTATGCTGGCATTAGGAGGAGGGCTGCTGTCTTGACGGCTCTTTAAAAATTGCCGGATATCCATGTTTGAATCTTGGTTGCGTGTCGTTCATGAATGATTCACAAATCTTTAATATGAGTCGGGACTACCGAGTTGTCTCAGAGAGTGATTCGTTCATTTTGT
Organism: Gobio gobio; assembly: GCF_949357685.1. Lineage (NCBI taxonomy): Eukaryota > Metazoa > Chordata > Actinopteri > Cypriniformes > Gobionidae > Gobio > Gobio gobio. The sequence continues at coordinate 35,894,313 of NC_137119.1, forward strand.
GTTGACCGCGCATGCGCATTACGCAACATATGGGTTCTGTTCTGATTCTGAATCGACAGGTGAGATCCGAGTCTTTTGTTCTTCCTGTCAGTCCCATAGAGACGGAAAGAGAAAAGATTAGTTCATTTTGCTGAACGAGACGATCCAAGTCAGTAAAATGATCCGAACTTCCCACTACTCACACTGACAGTTGCAGCGCAATATGAAATACTTCGTCTAACTGTACAACAAACAACCAATGAAAATGAACAATATGAAACTAAAACGACATAAGCTTAATTTAAAATGGCTTAGGAACTGTAGGCTATTTAGAGGTGGATAAACTAAATTTAGAGGTGGATAAACGCACTTTGGAGGTGGGTAAACGCTATTTCCGAATTTTGGGAGGTGCGTAAACGGCGTTTACGTGCGTTTAGCCTCCACTACATCCCTGCCTATATGCACATATTACTAACACACCCTTTAAATAACACAAAAAGATACTGAGCTATTGATTTCAGTCCAGGTTTCAGTCGGTCAAAATAGCAACGCTCCTGAACAACACACCTCGTTTTCAGACCAGCACGCCCATGGGCGAACAGATGGGCGCGAGTGCATTTGCTATAATAATGTGGCGCTGGACGTGAAAATGATAACCGTGCAACTAGCAAAAAAACACTTGCCTGGCGTCGCATTGCCCCGGGTGTATGATAGGGCCCATAGAGTGACATCTGATATGTATATGCACTTTATGCAAGTAGTCTACTATACTGTTATAAAGACCTCATTGATTTACATTACAAGCTATCAGAATTTCATCTTACTTTTTGGCCATATAAATATTAGCAACTGCATCAAATTGCATATTTCTGCTCAGTCACCTCTGAATAAAAACAGTTTTTTCTTCATCGAATATGAGCGCCATATTCTCCAACATCATATTATATAAGCCTTAAAAGCCTGATGTATCAAATTATTCTATATATATTTTGTCTAAAGGTTCAATAAACTGTTCCATTTAAAAAACAAATAGATTTTTATGACTATATCAGGCTTTTCCAGGGTTAATAATAATTTTTTTCTTGAAAACAAAATTAATATATACAGTGGTATATAAATGTTTTTCTCAGTGTAGGTAATGTGGTAAATTCATATACATTACATATTAAATGAAATGTTAAAATGACTCTCACCATTCACAAAGAGTCGGTGCCAAACTACAGAGAGGAAAAAAACAGAAATTTAATTGAAAAAATTGAAGGAAGACATTGGATGATGGTTACACAGATTTTGTTAGAAATCTGTTTTTTCCTAAATAAATGCACTTCACTGTTAACAGATACACTTTTATGTAGTTATTTTAGTCAAAAATTCGACTAAAAAGAGGATATTTTACCTGATCCAATTTTAATGAGGCCGTTGTGCTGAATGAAGATGGTGTCACATGTGAGGTTGCCGTGAATTATGGGAGGGTCACACGAGTGCAGGTAACTAATGAGTGGAAGAAGTTGCATGCTTGTTAATGTACAAATTCCCATGTTTGAACTCACACAACCTTCAACACAAACACACACAAATGAAAAAGTGTGTCACCTGAGGGCAGAGAGAATCTGTGTACACCAGCGTTTCCAGGCCTGAAATACAGTAATGCATCATGTGAACACAGAAATCACAGCGTCGCACAATAATAATATATTTAGACAACAGTCTCAGATTAAAAATTCCTATGAAAGCCTGACCTTGACATTCATGGTCTTGTGGTTTTTCTTGGTCTTTTTGAGGAACTGTTTCAAGCTGCCAGACGACATGTACTCTGTGATGAACACAACCTGTGATGGACATAAAAAGAAAAGCTATTTCGATATAACGCCACTTCAGGTGTATATCAAAATAAGAACAGTTATTTTAGAAACAAATCATATTAGGCTGCATTTCAGGCTCACAATGAAATTTTTTGTTTTCCGTATTTGAATTTTTAGACTCTTCTAACTGCAAGTTATATGTAGTCAGATCTGATTAGACAGCATTCGCTTTTGCTAGCACGTCCGCTATTGGTTTTCATACTACCGATGCAAACTTGAATAGGTTCATCAAGCGTGAGACCACAGCAATGATTATTTTGATTATATTGTTCATGTGGATGGAATCCAAATCTGAACATGTTCATCGCAAGCAACAGAGCAGAAAAACGGGAGAAGGCGCATCTGCACGTTTGTTGTCTTCTCGTCAGAACGGATGACTTAATAACCTTTCAAAAGTGGATCTGAGGCAAAAATTATGGATTTTAGTTACTTAATATGGTCTTTAAGGTTACATACTAGCATTACTATCCATAACTGCACCAAACAGCAAAAATAATGATTGTTTTGTTTCCAAATAAATTGATCAAAATGCATGAAAAATGCCTTTCGCCTTAAAGAGATGCTTTGATTTTGTTATTTTACACTGCCACAATATGAAACCATTATAATGAAAAGGATAGTGTGTGTGTGTGTGTGTGTGTGTGTGTGTGTGTGTGTGTGTGTGTGTGTGTGTGTGTGTGTGTGTGTGTGTGTGTGTGTGTGTGTGTGTGTGTGTGTGTGTGTGTGTGTGTGTGTGTGTGTGTGTGTGTGTGTGTGTGTGTGTGTTACCCGAGCATGATTGTCCCCAATGTCCAGCCAGTATTTGTGAAATTTGACAATATTGGGATGATCCACCTGCATCAGGTTCTCAAACATCTCCTTCATTTTGTCCTACACAAAATGAAACGCACTTGAGAATGTTAATTAAAAAATTTCAGAAAAGATGTATTAAATTGATAAAAAATGATCAATGGAATGGTACAAAATATTTCTATTTCAACTTCTTTTGAACGTTCTATTCATCAAAGAATACTGCAAACAAAATTATCATGGTCTCCACAAAAATATGAACAGTTGTATCTCAACATTGATAATAATCATAAGTGTTTCTTGAGCAGCAAATCAGCATATTAGATGATTTCTGAAGGATCATGTGACACTAAAGACTGGAGTAATGATGCTGAAAATTCAGCTATGCATCACAGGAATACATTACATTTTAAAATATATCCAAACAGAAAAACAGTTATTTTAAGTTAATAATAATATTTCACGATATTACAGTTTTTACTGTATTTTGGATTAAATAAATGTGTGAGCATAAAGGGACTTTTTGAACTGAACTGAATTGAAATTAACACATTTTACCAACTCCAACATTTTGAACGGTAGTGTCAACTGAAATATATTCAGAAATGGTTTGTTTGAGCACTCACCTCCACTGTCTTAAAGACCTTCTTGTCATGGAAGAGGACTTCGTTCCAGACCACCTCAACACCCTCTTCAGTGTCCATGGCCAGAGAGGCGCTCTCCACTCCAGGAACATTCCCCTGACTCACCTGCAGAGGGAGACAAATAAACACTTTTAACATCCACAATTTCCTCCTTTCAGATCACTGCATTTTTCAACTTCTCAAGTGACCTAAAATTTCACAATATCCTCTTATGAGTACTGGAATAAAATGTTGATTTTTAATCTAATGCAACAGACAAGGATTTACTATCAGTTGCACTGATTGTAGAGATGTATTGATCAGACTGATTCATCTTAGATCTCTGCCTATTTTAAGAGTGTCTGACTGGGCAGAAGAGACTCATTATGTCTAGTATAATTTTTAGAATTTACAGACAGCCGTGTCAATAAATAGAGCATATGTTCCACTTTTAAATATTTTTAAAATAATTTTGAGTACATTTTGTATAAAATGTATAAACTTTGTTTTACATAAGTTATGTAAAGTATATTTCATATGTTTTATAATATATATATATATATATATATATATATATATATATATATATATATATATATATACACACACACACATATATACATACACACACACACCGATCAGGCATAACATTATGACCACTGAGAGATAAAGTGAATAACACTGATTATCTCTTCGTCATGGCACCTGTTAGTGGGTGGGATATATTAGGCAGCAAGTGAACATTTTGCCCTCAAAATTGATGTGTTAGAAGTAGGAAAAATGGGCAAGCGTAGGGATTTGGGAAGGAAGGAACAGTGGTGAACCAGCGACAGGGTCATGACTCATGGGCGGCCAAGGCTCATTGATGCACGTGTGGAGCGAAGGCTGGCCCGTGTGGTCTAATCAAACAGACGAGCTACTGTAGCTCAAATTGCTCAAAAAGTTAATGCTGGTTCTGATAGAAAGGTGTCAGAATACAGTGCATCGCAGTTTGTTGCATATGGGGCTGCATAGCAAGTCCGATCCATGGAGGCCCCACTTTGCAACTTACAGGACTTAAAGGATCTGCTGCTAACATCTTGGTGTCAGATACCACAGCACACCTTCAAGGGTCTAGTGGAGTCAGGGCTGTTTGGGCAGCAAAAGGGGGACCAACACAATATTAATATTAGTGGTCATAATGTTATGCATAGTTTGTTATTAAAGCCAGGCTACAAACACTCCCGACCAAATACAATCTCTCCCTGTGGTTTCCAAAACATCACGAACCATTCTGCTTACTACACCGAGATAAGATAATGGAATCTACAGCGCACATAATGAACGGATGCCCTGCGTTCAAAGGACTTTACATCGCGCGCCACGATCGCATCGTAAACACAATAGCTCAAGAACTGCGCAAAGTTTCTGGACAAAGTGCAATACACGTAAATAAGACTGTTCAAACCAGCTGGTTCTCAAACCTGAACGATAATATAAACTTTCTTAAAAGTGCTCTAAGTGAACACCCAAATACTCCAGACATTGTAGTCATTGATGAACTTTCTAAAGATATCGTGATTCTAGAAGTGGGCTGTTGTTTTGATGCTTACATGGACGTGTGTTTTTCTGAGAAAATGTTAAAGTACCAGCCGTTAACAAATGCTATGGCAGTGTGTGGCTACAGGACCAAACTAATTGTTCTTATTTTGGGTAGCTAAGGGCATGTGCACAGATTATGTGTCCGAGGCTTGCAGATTGCTGGACTGAGTAAAAAGAGCTCTAAGCAAATAGCCAGATATTGCTCTGTGTCAGCAATCATAGGCAGTCTGCATGTTTGGAGAAGACGATGTCATCTTTATCCATAGCCCATTGACTGATGTGGTCGGGACTGTTTACATTGTCTGTATTGTCAGGTTAAACATGATAAGCTCTTTATGAATATTTGGATGCTGTGTTGCTTTAATCAGTATTTGTCATTCCAAATAAAATAATTAAAATGTGTGTGTGTGTGTGTGTGTGTGTATATATGCCTATATACATTATTTTTCATCAATTCAACAAATCTTATTTTTGTAAGTCAATGTCAATTAAGTTAGAACTTAATAAATTAAATAATCACAGTTTTATTTATATCTTGATATTTTTTATATATTCTATCTATCTAATATTCTATCTAATTTGCAGTTAATTAAGTTAATTCAATTATTAAATCTTATTAAATAGAATTAAATTATATTCAATTAAATATCACATTATATAATTGTAGCATCAACCATTAAAAACCCATATATGTTGAGCACTGTCTATTTGTTTGGACATCCATTTCTTTTGTAAACCCCTTTTCAAATCAAAATTTGAAAGTATAATTTATCTGGCTGAATTAAAAGGCATCTTTTGTGATTTTCAGAGAGAGAGAATTGAGATTTGGATTAGAGCCAGAGAGAGAGAGAGAGAGAGAGAGAGAGAGAGAGAGAGAGAGATTAGACATACAGAGGAGGATCATGCTGAGAGAGGGATAATGACTGAATAGATGAGACGAAGAGAGCAAGCCGTGATGAAGAGCACATGCGCCTTTGCCGAGTCATGCATGTCACACATAATCTCTGCCTGTGTGTGCATGCGAGCAGACAAATACAGTGTGTGTCCATCTGCACTTGTATGCCTAATAAGTGTGTTTGTCTGCTTTATGTAGCCCTCTGCTGTCAGACAGACACAGCTGAGCTTTTAACACTCTTGCTGAACATCTCCAGCCTGAACACATGATACACTTCAATATGCAGCCTTCCGCTTCTAATGCATGTCAGTGCACACTTCTCATGTGTCAGCACGTCACATAAAAGAGCCACACTCTGGGTGCTATAGCTTTCCGCTGTCGTTAATGTATCAAGCGCTTTTTGCTACTTCTAAATATTTAGCACCAAGTAACCGATTTTTTAAGAACACTGTTGAAAAATCACCCTTCGCCTGGAGTTTGATTGACAGGCGATCTGGCCAATCGTAATCCACCATTTCACCAAATCCGCCATTTTGTCAGACAAAGCAGTCAGGAGAGTTCGTAGATTAATTTCGGTGGACTTGAACTCAAGGCCGTAACCATAGACATTGGGGGGGCCCAAGTTTTGTTGGTTTTTTTTTCTGGGGAGGGGTGGGGGGTTATTGGTCTTATTGGTTTATTTAAAGGAATTAAATTATTTAAGTATTAAAAGGGATTTAAGAAAATAAAGAAAAAGAAATAAGAATGGTAAAGATGTTCAGTTCTATTGCAGTTATGAAGTAAATAAACTATTTGCAAATAATATTTTTCGTCAGCCTAATATGCATAACATTTCTTGTCATGTCAAATTCAGTTCTTTTACATAATGTCATATTTTCAATTCAAAATGGTGAAATTTCAGAAAAAATGTCAAGTAGTTTACATCACTTGATATTACTGTTGTCTAATGTTTATGGTGGTTACGGCCCTGCTTGAACCTGAATAAACGGTGTGTACCTACGTCTTTCTGCGGTTGAAACAACATTCCTTCTGATGTTCATTCAAGTTTATTTGATAAATTAGCTAGTAGGAAGAGATGATTGGTTTACGAGGCGCTACAGCAATCTGTCACGACACATTACAGAGCCACAAAACGGTATTTATGGTTTAAACGTATTTTTAAAAAATGACAAAATTAGAAAGTTGAGACTTTGTTTCATATTAAAAGTAATCTGCTCTGTCCTGTCTGTGGCGTGAGAGCGCCATGGCTTGTCGGACATAGCAATAGTAGCTAAAGGGGGCGGGTCTTTGCGAACGACCTGAATTATCATAAGCCCCGTTTCCACCGAAATTACCCAGAACAATTTGTCCCAGGAACTTTTTTCTCCGCAAATAAATTAAATAAAGCCTGAACCTCGTAGTCGGTCCATCTGTCGTATTTTTAAAAACCCTGTTGTTGATTCGAATAGCAAACAACTCTCACTGCACACACCGCAACAGACTTTTAGGTTGAAATAAAATGCTGCGTGAGCTCAACCAATCAGCATGTTCAGCGCACAAGTCCCACCCCCGAAAGTTCCTGAACTTTGAAAAAGTACTTCCTCGCGAGCAGGGACATTTTGAGGGGGAAATTTTTACCCGGAACTTTATTTAGACCCCGGTTCCTGCGGTCGAAACACACAGAGTACCACCCCAAAGTCCCTAGTTCCTGGGGAAAGTTCCTGCGGTGGAAACGCGGCTTTAGTGACACAAATTACTTTCTCTTATTGATGACATCATACCCTCGGGCAGCAGGCACAGCAGATTTCGCCTTAGTCATTGCCTGTGTTGTACAGTGTGTATGTGAATGTGGGGTGGAGGCATTAAGAGAAGGGTGTGATCCTTTTGTTTTGATGATTTCAAATATCAACAGTGTTTACCAGAAATCATTTACTGCACCTTTAAAATACAATATATTTTACCTTGCAGTCTGAACATGAGATACAAAAGTAAAATAACTGTCAAATATCGGCAAGAAAACACGCCTCTCACGAAAAAACAAACATACTAAAGCACAGCACAGTGTAGTCCAATTTATAAACAATTTGTTTATATACCATTACATATGACAGTGTATTGCAACATTGCAATTATTTCTTGTAATTATTTTAATTAAAAACCTTAATATACACAATTGTTTAAAAGTTTGGGGTCAGACTGTTTTTTTATTATTATTTAAAGAAATAAATGATTACTTTAATTAAACAAGAATGCAATACATTTATCTAAAGTGACAGTAAAGACATTTATAATGTTACAAAAGATTTCCATTTCAAACAAATGCTGTTCTTGTGGACTCAATTAAAAGAATCTTGAAAATAATTATCACTATTTCCACAAAAAATATGAAGCAGCACAACTGTTTTAAACATTGATAATAATAAGAAATGTTTCTTGAGCATCGAATCAGCATTTTAGAATGATTTCTGAAGGGTCATGTGACACTGAGGAGTAATGATGATGAAAATTCAGCTTTGCCATCAATAAATCACATTTTAAAATGTATTAAATAGAAAATAGTTATTTGAAAATTGTAATATTCTCTTACAGTATTACTGTTTTCACTGTATTTTTGATTAAAGGTGTCATGAACTGGCTTTTTTATTTTTTATACTGTTGTCTGAGGTCTACTTGTGATGTTTGTGTGGTTTTCTGCCCTGGTTTTGAGCCTCTCTCAAGACACGCTCGGTTTTAATGGGCGTGCCGCACTGAAGACTTGGAAGTAAACGCCCACTATGATTGGATCAGCTTTGCATATTTAATGAGCTTCGGCTCCCCCATGAGTACGCATGAGGCATTGTTTTGAAAGCGTGTGGGAAAACGGCAACCGGAATGATTCACCCACAGGGCTCACATAAGGTCTAGGGCTGCAACTAACGATTATTTTAATAATCAATTAATCTGTTGATTATTTTTTCCGATTAATCGATGAATTTGATTTTTTTTTTAAACATTAATTTACTATCCTTTATTCAAAAACAGAACTGACAGTGCAAATTCACAGTGCAAAAAATCTTCAGAAAGTGCACAGGTTGCTACAATAAATCTATAGATCTTTTTCTTTTCTTTTTATAAAGAAAAATACTAATCAGAAAACTTAACAGGATGTTAGAACTTGTTCTCTACACTACACTAAGACGCACACACTCACACACACAATTTTATGGGTTTAGTTAAATTTCTCTAAAATGTCCAAACCCATTATATACTCCTTGAGAAAACATCTACTGTATTAACCAAGCAATACAGACACAGATTTAACTGTTGTGACATATAAAAAAATATGATGTAACAATTAAATAAAACTACTCCTCCTAAAGAATAACACAATGTCTTATTTTCAATGAATGATATGCATTCTTTATAACAACTTGCATACAACATTCCTTATAGATTAAATATGGATTAAACAATTAATGTAAAATAAATATAATGAATCCTTATTAAAACTAAAGAGGTGATTTTCTCTGTCTTTTGTTGTTTGATTAATATTAAAAGCACAAGTGGAAGCAGGTTAATGGACTGATGTCACATTAAGACCGAATGCTGACCGAAAATGACATTAGATATTAGTCATAGTTTTTGTCATTCAAAACTGGTTTTGATTTTCGTCTTGTTTTTGTCTGAGAAAAATGTTTTAAAATACTGACAAATTATTTGTATACGAAATTAACATAGCAACAGATTGAAAAATGAATGGGCCAAAAAAGGCAAGTGAATAAAAACGTGTCTTTAGTCTTGCAAACTATACCACCCCTGCTTTACTACTGTTATTAACAAGCTAACGCTAACTTGTCATGCTTGTCAAGCTGGATAACGAGTAAGCAAGCACCAGAAGAGCTACTGGAGGGACGTCACGCTCCTCACTTCCAAACGGAACAAAAGTGGGATTTTGTAGTGACTTAACGTTACCCTGCTGTTGAACTCCCTTCCTCCTCATCAAGGACTCCAAGATGTTTTCATTTTAGGTGCTGAATCACCACCGTGGTCGATTTATTAATGGCGCTTTTCGACTGGTAGCATACGGCTCGGCTCGGTTTGCTTTTCCACTGCGTGGTACGACGGGTACAGCACGGCTCGCCCGCTTTCACTCTGCTTGGCGCTCAACCGTGCTTTTTTATACTCAAACATCCCCACGTCTTATTGAGGGGCATAATAGTCGCGCGACACAACGAATCGATAATGAAATTTGTTGCCAACTCAATTATCGAATTTTATCGATTTTATTGATTCGCTGGTGCAGCCCTAATAAGGTCTTTATCAAACAAACACAATGGTCTATCTCTCATCCACCAGTAATTAATATGAATGTTATTTTATATAACTTGGCCCGCCCGATCGGTGGATATATGCGTGCGCCAAGTACGCTGCAGACAGCATCATCAAAACTTCCACGATTGTATTTCCTTCAAATATCAAGTCAAGAGAGTGAACAACACACATCAAGAAAGGAATGTTATTTCACTATTTAAGATGATACGTATTGGTAGCCCGTCTGGAAAACACATAGCCCAGTTGGGCTTTGCGAGCCTTGTGACAGCGTGGTAAGTTATGTTTAGTTAGACATGTACACAATGTAACATTGTATTTGATCTGTAACAATGCAATACTAGCACATATAAAAACATTTTTTACTCACATTAGTGTGTTGCACCATTCATTCATGTAATCTCATCCTGTCTGCAAATCCAGTCTCTTGTTTACAAACGAATCCGGTGAAATGAACAGCTTCCCCACGTAAGCTGGATAGTCATTAAAATAAAGTTCAACCACAATATCTTGCTATCTTCGGCATGTTTATTGCTCGGTAGCGCGATCCGTTTAGCTCCACGAGTCGGTGGGCGGGGCTACAGAAGCAGGCGTACATATTTATCTGTTGAGGCGGCGATTCACCACACGATGGCGTCAAGGGTCAACATATCCTGAGATCGAGCGTTTTCTGTCAATAAAAGCTTTTCTTTGACTAACAAGGAAGTGTTCAGCTCCGAAACGTACAGGATATTCTTATATCACGATTAACTTTTATATATCAAAGGCTCAAGGGAAAGTTGATTTCTCAATTCATCACCCCTTTAGACAAATGCAGCCTTGGTGAGCAGAAAAGACATTTAAATGGCAGTGTAGATGAAGAATGCAAAAATTGTGCAATGTACTTCTCTCAAGTATGATTTGAGTGGTTAAATTAAATTCCAGATCAAGACCGGGCAGAACCACATTAAATGCATGTTGCAATCAGAGTTGTTTGATTGTGGCCAAAAACGGTCACCTATATTAAATATTTTACGGTACATCTCTTTCTGGCTGGCACTCTGAGCCAAGCTGTTTCTGGAGATATGACTGGATCAAACGTGTCTTTTCCAGGCAAATGGCAGGGTATCTTAACAGACCATATGCATGAATTCCGGCTAATTTTATTTATTCAAGATATTAGGTTTATTATATGTAGTGGATGATTCATATTCTAGTACACTGGTGATCATTCAAATGCTAAAATGATCCCTTCACATATGCCCATCTCAGCACCATCATACCCTTGTCATGGTTAATAATGTGATTATAGTTGTGGAGGAACTGTGCAGCATTCACTAAAGCCTTTGAGTCATCAGCTGGGAATCAAGCCCAGAGCTAGTCAAAAGACTGCCATATATCAGCCTCACAAAATAAATAAGGACACAGACTTGCTTTTCCTGTAGCTTTCTGAGGGTGGTAACCAAGGAGTTGTGGCTTTAACCCTTTTGGAACCAGTACCAAAGTCCTACAGGAATATTTTCTCTATATATTATGTTATGGAGAATGCCAGATTATGTAAACTTGAGTCTATCAAAATGGAGAAAAATATACTGGTCTCATGCAAATGTTTTGCTATTTCTCTTTCTATGTGTTTCAATCAATCTGCAATTATCCATTTTTATGAATCTCAGAAAAAAATCTGTTCTGATAATTAATAAATACAATACATTATAAATAATAATAACAATAAATCAAAATATAAGTATTTATATAATATTTATATTATAAAACTATTTTAATATTTTGATATATACACACACACACACACTATATTGCCAAAAGAACACCCTTCCAAATCATTGAATTCAGGGGTTCCAATCACTTCCATGGCCTCAGGCCTCCAAACTTTGTGTGGCCTTCAGATTAGCTCAAGAACAGTGTGTAGAGAGCTTGATGGAATGGATTTTCATGGCCGAGCAGCTCATCCAAGCCTTACATCACCAAGTGCAATGCAAAGTGTCGGATGCAGTGGGGTAAAGCACGCCGCCACTGGTCTCTAGAGCAGTGGAGACGAGTTCTCTGGAGTGACCAATCACACTTCTCTGTCTGGCAATCCGATGGACGGGTCTGGGTTTGGCGGTTGCCAGGAGAACGGTACTTGCCTGACTGCATTGTGCCAAGTGTAAAGTTTGGTGGAAGGAGGATTATGATGTGGGGTTGCTTTTAAGGGGTTGGGCTTTGCCCCTTAGTTCCAGTGAAAGGAACTCTTAATGCTTCAGCATACCAAGACATTTTGGACAATTTCATGCTCCTAACTTTGTGGGAACAGTTTGGGGACGGCCTCCTGTTCCAACATAACTGCACAGCAGTGCACAAAGCAAGGGCCATAAAGATGAGTTTGGTGTGGAGGAACTTGAGTTCTGATAGAACACCTTTGGGATGAATTAGAGCGGAGACTGTGAGCCAGGCCTTCTCCAACATCAGTGCCGTTTCTAGAAGAAGGGTCAAAAATGATCACAAACACACTCCTAAACCTTGTGGAAAGCCTTACCAGAAGAGTTGAAGCTGTTATAGCTGCAAGTGGGCTCACTGGGCTGATCCTAAAACACCATGAAAGTACAGTACTAGTCATTAGTCTGAGCCCTGATTTGCATGGATTACCCACAATCCCTTGGTCTTGTATGGCATGTTGCCTGCAACAGGGTTTCACCTCAAAGGGTTACCGGGGCAGTGGTGGGGTTTAATGAATGTTGGAATGCAACGGACATAATCAAGGATTTATGGAAACTTTGATTAAACTTGTCCACATGGTGAACTCTTTATAATTCTCTTAAAGGCCTAACAAACAATAAAATACATGTAATTCAGTCTGCAAAACAATAACAAATCAAAAACAATTATCAAAAACAAAAGCATAATTTGTACAGCTGAATAATATACAGTTGAATAGAAATAGCTAAATACTTTTTCGACAAGCAGCCATTACTAAAACCATAAAGATAATTGCTGGCACGCATGAGTAAAGTTCCCTATTGAGCTGTTCTACAATACAACAGTATAATTTTAGCTATAATTACACCTGTCTTCTTTCACACATGAACCCACACAAATTTATTCTCAGAGTTATAAAAGCATTGCGTCTCAATATTCTCACACTGTTTTTGCTGTACTAACATTATGGTTGTTGATACTGAATGATAGGGAACTTAGTAAAGCAAAAATAGGCTTATATCAAAGATTTGCATTCATAATGCATTTGTAAAATGGCACAAATATGTAAGAAAATGACAGTAGTTAATGCACTATAATTGTTTTGTACAATTATACAGCAATTTCCAATCCTGGAATATATGATTGAAGATATGAAGAGTGCTGGCTGATATACTGGGACTTTTCACTCTTTCCACTGATTTTTCTCTCCTATATTAACTTTATTTATTATTTTTATGGAGCTGTAGCTTCTGGGGAAAATGAGAACACATAGTTATATTGGCTGTAGTTCACTGCTACAGTACCACTATACTATTTGTTTACCCAGGCACAATTATATCAGTTCGGAGAACTTCAGAAATGTGAAAAGTGTCCATTAAAATAGTTAATCTGGGATGATTTAAATGCCTGTCATTATGAGTCATTGAATAATTCACTTTTTTAACTGAATATTCCACTTTGAAACTACTTTCATTGGTACTTTTTATTGTGTATGAAACGCAAGCTATTAATTATGACCTTCTTGTTTATTTAACTGTTGTATAAAAGTAATATCACAATCGCATGCTGCTGGTTTGGGTCTGAATGTTAGAATCGCTTGTTTGATTGATATATCCTATTATCACGCAGCTTTCTAGAAAACTTCATTCTGATTGGTCAAGTGCAAAACTCTAACAGGTCAAATAATATCATTTTATTTGTCCTGATAAACCATATTCCAGCATATCTGTATAAGTTTCATATCGTTTATATCACTGTGTGTTTAGAACTTAAACTAAACACAATAGAACTTAAACTAAAATATTTAATGTACAACCCCAAATCAGAAAAAGTTGGGACAGTATGGAAAACGCAAATAAAATAAAAAAAGAAGTGATTTCTAAATTTACTTTGACTTGTATTTCATTGCAGACAATATGAACACAAAATATTTAATGTTTTGTCTGGTCAACTTCATGTCATTTGTAAATATGCATCCTTTCCTGTCATTCAGACCTGCAACACATTTAAAAAAAAGTTGGGACAGTAAAGCATTTACCACTTTGTAATGTTGCCATTCCTTTTCACAACACTTAAAAGACGTTTAGGGACTGAAGACACCAAGTGATGAAGTGTTTCAGGTGTAATTTTGTCCCATTCTTCCTGCAAACAAGTCTTAACCCTTTAAGACCTAAGGGTATTTTTACAATTAATTTTCCGCCTGGTGTTATTTACTAAAAAAGCTTGTAAAACATCAACCCTGTTGTGCACAGACAATTGACACACCTCTTTTTTTTCAAGACAAGTTGCTCTGTCAGTATATTTGTGTTGCATTGATGTCACCTGAATGTAAAATAAGTTATGGGACCATAAAAACAAATGAAAACATAAAACGGAAATTGAATCACTCAAATATTTATTGAAAACACACACAAATAAATAAAAGCTAAGCATATTTCCTCTGGAAAACAGTTTGTTCAAGTCTTTAGAGTCCTGGAACTCAGGAATAAACATGATAACTTATACAGAACCAAAACTATTTACATTTTTCCAAAAAAAGTCCAGGCGCTTTTGGCCTCTTTGGATTTTGGATATTTACTGGTGCCAAGCCTCAAAACAGTTCCTATCAGGAACTTCTCCTCAAACTTTCTCCTCAAACTTTTTCCTCAAACTTTCTCCACAAAACTACTAAAAACTGCAGCACGTCTCTCTCTCTCTATCCTCAAAACTAGCCGTGCGTCTCTCTCTCTTCACAATAAAAGAGCTGTGGTTCATGCGTAATGACGCACACCAACGTGGATGACGGATCAGCCTGTCATTGGTCAAACCCTCATCCAAAATGGCAGCTAGCATCGCGCTAGCGGCAAAAATGACGGAAAATGTATAAATTATGGACATCAAGTGGATATATCTTGGATGTAAGCGTTTTGATTTATTGCTGAACAACTCCAAAAAGATGCACATGTTCCAGGCTGGATAGAAAACCTTCTGTAAAGGCTACAAAGACACCAAAGACACCCCCGTGATGGCTAGCTCGTTAGCTTTCTGCTGGAAAAAACGGTAAGAAAATCGATAAAAGTTAAATGAAATAATATAGATATTTATCGGAGGTGCCGTGTGACGTCGTGGGCGATGCCGTCGGGCTCTGAGGGTTAAGGTGGGCAACAGTACGGGGTCTTCGTTGTCGCATTTCACACATTCTCTATTGGAGACAGGTCGGGACTGCAGGCAGGCCAGTCAAGTACCCGAACCCTCTTCCTCCGCAGCCAGGACTTTGTAATGTGTGCAGAATGTGGTTTTGCATTGTCTTGTTGAAATATGCATGGACGTCCCTGGAAAAGATGTCTTCTTGAAGGCAGCATATTATGCTCCAAAATCTCTATGTACTTTTCAGCATTAATGGTGCCTTCACAGAAGTGCAAGTTACCTTTGCCAAGGGCACTGACACAACCCCATACCATGACAGACCCTGGCTTTTGGACTTGTTGCTGGTAACAGTCTGGATGATCCTTTTCTTCTTTGGTCCGGAGCACACAGCGTCCATTCCTCCCAAAAAATACCTGAAATACTGATTCATCTGACCACAGTACACGTTTCCACTGTGTGATGGTCCATCCCAGATGCCTCCGAGCCCAGAGAAGTCGACGGCGCTTCTGGACACTGTTAACATAAGGCTTCCTTTTGGCACAGTACAGTTTTAACTGGCATTTGTGGATGTAACTACGTATTGTGGTACTTGACAAAGGTTTGCCAAAGTAGTCCTGAGCCCATGTGGTGATATCGCTTATAGATGAATGACGATTCTTGATGCAGTGCCGCCTGAGGGATCGGAGATCACAGTTGTTCAGCTTAGGCTTGCGCCCTTGTCCTTTACGCACTGAAATTCCTCCAGATTCCTTGAATCTTTTAATTATGTTATGCACTGTTGAATGTGAAATATCCAAATATCTTCCTATCTTTCTTTGAGGAACATTGTTTTTAAACATTTCAATAATTTTCTCACGTATTTGTTGGCAAACTGGCGATCCTCGGCCCATCTTTGCTCCTAAATGATTAGACCTTCCTTGGATGCTGCTTTTGTACCAAATCATAATTACAATCACCTGTTGACATCACCTGTTTCAAATCACATCATTATTTAACCATTTTACCTCATTACTAGCCCTAAATTGCTCCTGTCCCAACTTTTTTTTTTAAATGTGTTGAAGGTCTGAATGACAGGAAAGGATGCATATTTACAAATGACATGAAGTTGACCAGACAAAACATGAAATATTTTGTGTTCATATTGTCTGCAATGAAATACAAGTCAAAGTAAATTTAGAAATCACTTCTTTTTTTTTTTTTGCGTTTTCCATACTGTCCCAAGTTTTTCTGATTTGGGGTTGTACATTTAATTACTTGTTAAATGGTAAATAGCCATATAAGAAGGATAATGTATAGTCACTGATGCTCGTTCGGGGGGGGGGGGGGGGTTCTGCTTCGCGTCAGGGTCATAATCATTATGTCTGGGTGTATTTTTGTATCATCAAGGTAAGAATGTTTCTTTATCAACCTTTTCCGTCGCTGTTGCAAACATGCACTTTACCTTTCATTTTTTGCTTTCAAATCCACAGATGGATGAGGTTATAAATATCTCACATGCAGCTTCTGTTATGCGGGCCACTTTCCGCCAGAGTCATGTCTGGTGTACGTGTGTCTATGTGAAAAGGTGAAAGAGCTTTTCTGGATAAGGGACAGCGTCCTTATGCTGACCTCTAAATCCAGACACTGCGGTGGAATCTGTCCCTCTTTCAACAAAAAAAGCCCTGGGCTCATCCCTGCACCCAAGAGGTTAGTCTGGGTTAAATCTGGAGCATGTGTTGCGTGATTGATTTTTGAACCTAATCATAAACCAATTTGCCATCAGTCATGGGAAAAAAATTAAATAAAATGTGCCCCATTTCCTTTTTATGATATATGCCATAATTGAGAAAAAAAAAATCTAATTACAGAAGGTGCTGGCCCTTACAAAACTCACAGCCACAACGCAAGGATGTGTTGATCTGGATGGTTGCAAGGGCTTTGTAAGATTATTGCTACTTTACCAGTTAATACCAGGCTCAGCAGACCAACCACTTGATAAAAAGAGGGGGGAACAATGGAAGAATTGTTCTGAATCAAGAAAAAAACAGCTCTATTGTTCCAGGAGCCGGCAGTTTGCAAACCCTGAGGCATACTTGGCATGCATTTTTATCGATTGGAAAGGTGTTGAAAGTACATATAAACTGTGATTGCACCTCAAACATGCACATCAAAAATCTTCTAGCGAGTCAATGGTTAACTGCAGAAGAGTGAAATGTACTTGTGTGAGCTGTAACTAATAGCAAACATTAGACCTAAAAATACATAAATTACATAAATGTATGTAAAACTGGACTACATTCGCACATAAACTAGCAAGCAAACTGAAAACAGTCAATATCACAGTCTAGCAGGAGTGTCAAACAAACTACACTCACTGAATAGATTTCTTTGTAGACGTTATGTAAGACTCAAAGGTCAATGTGTCTGTGTGCGAAGCTAGCAGGCCACTAACCCTACTCACATTTGGTTAAATATTGACTAATCTCCTTTAACCACTCATTAGGGAAATACTGAAACAGAACTGCAGTATTACTGCACTAAAATACTACAAAGAAACAAATAAAATGCAATTAGATTGTCATTGTTAAAGGAACAATCCACTTTTTTTTGAAAATAGGCTCATTTTACAAGTCCCCTAGAGCTTGAGTTTTACCGTTTTTGAATCCATTCAGCCGATCTTTGTATCTGGCGGTAGCACTTTTAGCATAGCTTAGCATACATCATTGGTTCTGGTCAGTCCATTAGCATCTCATTAAAAAAAAAGACCAAAGACACTTTCAATATTTTTCCTATTTAAAACTTGACTCTTCTACAGTAAGATCGTGTGCTAAGACCAACTGAAAATGAAAAGTTGAGATTTTCTACACCTATGGCTAGGAACTACTTTCTCATTCCTGCGTAATAGTCGCGGATCTATGCTATGCTAAAAGTGCTACCGCCAGATACAAAGATCGGCTGAATGGATTCAAAAACGGTAAAACTCAACTATCTAACTCTAGGGGACTTGTAAAATGAGCCTATTTTCAAAAAAAGTGGATTGTTCCTTTAATGACTCATACTCTCCTTCTGTACTACTGAGCCAAGTTTTAATGGTATTCCTCTTCAGACAAAGCAAATTAAAAGCATTGATTGGATTAACACGATAGATATTTGGATTACTACAAAGCTTTTATTCTAATCTACTGTCAAATTTCATGTTCAGTTGGTTTATCTTACTGGTGTTTATCTGGAGTCTGGACTGTATATAACCCCAGTGAACAAGAGATTAGGGTTGAACTTTTTGAACTCGACCATCAATCTGTATTGTGAAAACACAAATCAAACATTGATTAATCGAACTGTGAGATTTATGGTCTATGGAAGCTTGTTTCCGCCACAGAATAAAAAATAAAAAAAGGTAAATGCGACTTTTTATCTTGCAATGTGCTATGAACTCGCAATTGCGTGCTATAAAGAGAGATATGAGAGAAGGGACAGCCTACAAAATAAACAAATCAGATTTTTTTTTTGCGAGTTTATATCAATTCTGCAATTCTTGCAATTCTGACTTTATATCACACAATTGAGTTTATATTTCACAATTCTGAGAAAAGTCAGAGTTATAAAGTCAGAATTTCAACGCAATTCTGAATTTATAACTTGCATTTGTGAGTTTATCTCACAATTCTGACTTTATAACTGGCAATTGCGAGATGTAAACTGGCAATTGCGAGAAAAAAGTCAGAATTGTGAGATAAGTCACAATTACCTTATTTATTTTGTATTCAGTGGTGGAAACAAGCTTCCATAATGGTCATCTTAAAGGATTAAATGAACAAAAGCCTGCAGAAAAATACTTATACCGCAATCAGATGTGTATGCCAAGTACAGTTGCAAGAAAAAGTATGTGAACCGCTTACAGAATCTGTGAAAATGGGAATAATTTTAACAAAATAAGAGTGAGATCATACAAAATGCATGTTATTTTTTATTTAGTGCTGTCCTGAATAAGATATTTTACATAAAAGGTGTTTACATTTAAAAAACAGCTTAATTTATTAAAATTACCCTGTTCAAAAGTTTATGAACCATTGATTCTTAAAACTGTGTGTCGTTCCCTTGATGATCCACGGGAGTTTTTTTTTGTTTTGTGATGGTTGTTCATGAGTCCCTTGTTTGTCCTGAGCAGTCCTGCAAATTATTCAGTATTTCAGCATCTTTTGCACATTTTTTTTTAACCCTCTCCAGCAGTGACTGTATGATTTTGAGATCCATCTTTTCACAATGAGGACAATTGAGGGACTCGAATACAACTATTAAAAAAGGTTGAAACATTCACTGATGCTCCAGAAGGAAACATGACGCATTAAGAGCCTTTTTTAATTTTGAAGATCAAGGTAAATTGTACTTAATTTGTCTTCCGAAAAACATGCAAGTATGTAATATGTAAGTAATATGTAAGTAACAAAATAAAAAAATGTGGACAACATCCCGTTCAAAAGTTTTCACCCCCCGGCTCTTAATGCATTGTGTTTCCTTCCGGAGCATCTGTGAATGTTTCAACCTTTTTTTAATAGTTGTGTTTGAGACCCTCAATTGTGTGTATAGATGGATCTCAAAGTCATACAGTTTAATTGCTCAAGAACAACCATCACAAAACAAAACAAAAAACAGCCATGGATCATCCAGGTCATGACACACAGTATTAAGAATCAAGGGTTCATAAACTTTTGAACGGGGTTATTTTAATAAAAAAATTTTGTCTTGTCGACTAAATGTAAAAATGTTTATGTAAAATATCTTATTCAGGACAGCACTAAATAAAAAAATAAAACATGTTGTATGATCCCTCTCTTATTTTGTTCAAATTATTCACATTTTCAGATTCTGCAAGCGGTTCACATACTTTTTCTTGCAACTGTATATATTGAAATTGAATAGAAAATTCAATAGATATAATTAAAAAACTATCGTCCATTTTATAATTTTGTTATTGCTAGATTAAAAATTGTATTTTCAATTTATACATGTTGCTATTAATTATTTTGATTATCAAATTGTAGACTCCTTTATCAATTCATCAATGATCATGATTGATTAATTCATATGATTCATACATTTATTAACATACATACATTTATTAACTGATTTCCTAAATATTTGAAAGATCTGTGACTGTGAAACATGACACGCTTCAAAGTAAATTCTTGCCACATTTGAGCTGTTTATAGCTCAAACAGTAGAGCATGGCGCTAGCAACGCCAAGGTCATGGGTTCGATTCCCAGGGAAAGCAAGAATTGCCAAAATGTAAAATGTGTACCTTGAATGCAATGTAAGTCGCTTTGGATAAAAGCGTCTGCCAAATGCATAAATGTAAATGTACATTTTCTTGGAATTTCCAGTAAAATTCAGAGCAGCACATTCTAAGAAAAATTATCGATCTGAATTTAAACGGTAAATAAAAGCATCCCAGCAAGCAGAGTGTATTGGAGCCAAAAAACAAGAATCAATAATTATAATGATGTGAATCCCTTCCAACATTCATTAATGCCATCTGCAGTTCTGAAAGGAGCATTAATAAGTTCTAGCAAAAAAAGCTCTATAACGAGACACTAATCACTACACAGTGCATTACCAAACCAAACCTGTGAAAAGGAGAAAACAAGCTGTTATTTGTATAAACTGCTGGTTTATTGGGGGTTACATTGACAATTCGTTTGAATAGAAGTTCAACCCATCCAGACCTGAGATTTCCAGGTATATGAGTTTACATGAGGTTACAAGAGAATAATTTGTCCATAAATACCAGTAGTAGGAAACAGTGATGCGCGGGTCAATGTATAAACAACCCGCACCCGACCGACGTTTTCAACTAACCCGCCCGCAACTCGGACCGCAAAAAAAAAAGAAGAAAATATTGTACCCGACCCGCTTCCTGACCCGCATTTTTTAAAAGTAGTAAATGCTCATCGTAGCTCATTGGGCCATTGAGAAAATGTTTCAGGCCCTGGCGTGGTGTGCTCAGAGGTGCAGCGGCGAGAGCAGGCAGTTCTTGAGGCGGCCCATCATTTTCCATTTCAGCTCCAGATGCATATTATTGATGAACGCGATGTTTATGTTTCGACCCGGCTTGAAGAATTCATCAGCCCACATTTGGAAAACATTTGGAAAAGTGTGAAAGCCCTTAGGAGCACAAACTGTTATTTTTCTGAATGCTGTATGATATAGCCTAGTGTTATGTAATACAGGCTTGATTTATTCATTTATTTCGTTTAATTTTCTTAACAATTAAGATGCTGCATGTGTTTATCCAGTCTAATCGAAGTGTGCGTCTCTCCCCCGACTTTCCCAACAAAAATCCCGCCCCCTCTCAGAAAATACATAAAACTGACTTTAAATGCGTTTAAAAGTAGCCTATTAAAATGGTACAATGGCATTGCTCAGTTCAACGTTTTGGGAAATCGGGCATTTTGTCCCGCGTCAGCATTTATTCAAAAGTTAATAACGCTCAACATTCAAAAGGTAAATAAGGATTTATTGACGATCCGACCGACCGTGACCCGAATATCATTAAAAATATTTTTGGATGACTCGTAACCGCGGGTGGCCGCGGGCACCCGCTCATTTTGGATCAACCCGCGCATCACTGGTAGGAAATGATAAAAGTCATGAAAAGTACTACTGGAAACAAACAATAAACAATAATTGATCATATGCTTTAGCATTAGAACAGCAGTTAAATAAAGATACAATTCTGACATTACATTTCCTGCACTTCCCTGGAGGAACTCAGGCAATGAAAACAAATCCAAGTGTCAATTTCCTGCTGTGGCCGCAACAATCCAAACATGTCCTCAACCGCCATTTGTGAAGGAAAACACTAACAATATGCTTTCATAATGCAGAACTATCTGTTCTAGAAATATTTATTCTTAGTACTGATGTACGTTTGTCCTGCATGCATTAGTCACGTCTTCGGAAGAGTGACCAAGACTTCAGAATGAATTTCTGAAAATATACTTTCAAATCATTTCTCGAAATGGCTTTTAATGGCTAGCATCCAATAGCGAAATATACTTGATTCCTAATGCAAACGGTGATATTTTTGTCATTCTGCTGTGCATTTCAGAAGTTATAAATCTGCAACTTCCTGAGTTTAATTTAGTATAAAATGTCTCTCTTTAATACCATTAGTGGGGAATGTGAAACCATGAGCTGTTCCTTTAATTAACACAAGTTGAGTGCGCTGCTTGTTCAGCTGACGGCTCCAGAGGGATCGAAGCTCATGGTGTTTGTGTGGCAACAGTATCCACTCTTGTGCACTGACTGATCTCCACAACATTCATGTGCAACTCCTATGTCCAACTTTTACTATGGATTTAACATTGCCCTCTAACAAAACAAAAACAATATCCTAAAGGCAGATATTAAAGGTCCCATGGCATGGCATTTTTCTATTATTTTATAGTGTTTCCTGAGGTGTACTTATATTGTTAGTATGATTTTTACATAATAAAATGTCATAATTTAGAAATAAAAGGCATTTTTTCTATACTGCTGTTTGCCCTGTGGCTGAGTGCCCTGCTTCAAGAGGCGTGTCTGCTGTGAGACTTCAGTAAAAACGCCCAGTGTTGTGATTGGCTGACATCTTTGCCGTTGAAATGAGCGGAGGGGGCGTGGTTTAACGAGGTCTACGACGCACGAGCTGCTGCCAGAGAGACGGATGGACCTGAGTTCACTTCACATCAGTTCTCTCAGCATGACTCAGTTCAGGGTGAACTGTTGTAGTTACTAGCATATACTTCAGGTTATTAGTCTATTTCTAGTCGGAGGGACTGTCACTCATGTCAGAAAGTTAGTAACTTTAGTAAATTATGGATCAGCGCTGACTCGAGACGCGAACCGTTTAGAACGATTCAGTCCGATTTGGTGAACTGGTTCGGTTCACTAAAAAGAACCGATTCAAAAGAATGATTCGTTCGCGAACCGGACATCATGGAGACGGAGCGATTGCTAACAAAGTTATTTATAGTAACTACTGAGTTATGAGAGCGCTGTCAGTCAGCGCGAGTTTATTGTGTTTGTATCGGAGAGTTCTGAATAAACACGAGTCCCAGTCACACCGAGTCCTCTTCATCATTATTACCAACTTTGTAACACATGCAATGTACCATTACAGCGAGATGAACGAGTTAGTAAGTGTTGATTAAAGCATTATTTCTAGATATGTTCCAATCATATGAAAAGCGCCAGTGACGCGCATTGAGTAACTTACACAGCGCAAACAAAGACACAACAGCAGTAATCGAATGTAATCCAGTTTATTGTGGGAATAGCTGGCTAGCCCTGATACGCTCACGTTTACCCCCTTCTGCTTAATCTAATGCCGCGTTTGGTGCCTCCGCTGTGGGCCAGATGCAGTACTGGGGGTCGGGGATGTTGAAGGCCGAGCTTCGGCGTGTGTGATGTTTATCTCTAAAGATGTGGCTCTGCCGATGTTGAGCAGAAACTCATGACTGTATGCACATTTAAGAACAGATAGACGCGACGAGGACGTACAAAAACACTGACTCACAAGATAGAAAACACCGTTCTGTCGGGAGAGAGAGAAGACGCAGTGTGTGCACGAATAATAAATAATTAGCTACACATAAGAAATCACTGATCACAGATCAGAAGGAACTGAAAAAAGACTTCTGTTTTCATTTGTACATCCATACACTGAGAAACTGCCAGCATTCACTCGTTCACAAACAATGATCTCTCGAGCGTTTGCATGGGTGTGCCAGATTCTCTGGGCGGAGGAAAGGGAGGAAACCGTTCCTGCTTGGACGTCAAACCAGGAGACTTCAGGATTGGCTCGTCTGGCCTGTCATTTTCTCAAAGGCAGAGAAAGACAGCCAGAACTCGGGTTTATACCGATCAACATTTCTATCCACTTGGGGACAATATTCAGGCTAGGGGAACTCATATTGATGTTGAAAAACCTCATAAAATGAAAATTTCATGCCATGGGACCTTTAATATACTGTGCACTGAATAAAAATGGTGTAGGATTTGCTTTAAAGAGGTCCTATTATGCTTTTTCACTTTTTCAAATGTAGTTAGTGTGTAATGTTAGCCTGACGTCGTCATACTCAGATTCTAGTCAGAATATGACAATTTGATTGGTCCGAACAGCTCTGGTTCGAGCATAGTTGCTCCACAACAGATCAAGTCCAGACCGATCTTCCCGACCACAAAAGTTCGGCTGGCATCCAGGTTAGTGTAATGTTGCTGTTTGAGCATAAAAAAGATCTGCAAGGTTACAAAGCTCAAAGTCCAGTTCAAAGGGAGATATTTTATTTAACAGAATCCACTTTCCAAGAACTACAAAACGTTTTTTTACGGATCTAGTGAAGTCACAATGTTATTAATTTAAATAATATCCGCCCATGGAATACACAAAAAAAGGGGCGAGCCCTAGTTGAGCTGCAATTTTTCTTTATTTTTTTTCCCCCCAAAATATATTTATTGCCATTTTGTGCAGGTACAACATCTTGTATATTTAAAAAAATAAAATAAACCACAGCTCTGCTTTTCTCCCCGAGCACCCAACCCTTTTAAAAGAAAAGCTGATTTTTTTTCCAGTTTTAAACACAAGAGAATTTCTTGTATCCATCTATCACATGAAGGGGGGGATGCTATTTCCACTTAGTGTGTAGCCAATAGTGTGGTGAAGCAACAACCTCTTGTACTGCTGAAGGCAGATTAGGCTTAAAGGGAATTCCAGACAGAGCTGTTAAAGGGTTTGGGGTGGTTCATATATTAAAGGTTTTTTTTTCCAAAAGTCTCAAATATCAGTCCTGGACAGGACCAGAACGTGTGAGTGTGATTGGCTGGGGATTGTCTGCACCTATTGCAAGTGCCACTTCTGTCCGGGTATATTTTGGCTAGTCTGGCATTGGTGTAGTGTACTCTATGAGGAATCTTACATTGCATCAAGCTGTGCCTGGCGCATATAGAGGAAGAATGTACTAAATCAATGATATAATCCCACTCTGTTTCAAGTAAAGTGACCCCCAGATCTTGTTCACATGTATTTTTGCGTGAAATAGAGGGGTCATTTAATTGATCTATTAATTCATAAATGACAGAGATTAGCCCTTTTCTGTCTGAGCTAAAAGAGAGAAGGGTGTCCATTTTAGAATCAGGAGGAAGATTAGGAACCTGGGGAAACTGATTTTGTACAAAACGTCTAATTTGAAAGAATGAAAAAGATGCGTTTTAGGACGCTCAAACTTTTCTGACAGTTTTGAAAAAGATACAAATATTCCTTTGTCATAAAGGTCCTTAATGGCACTGAGACCCCTATTAGACCAATCACCTTTAACTGGATCAGAACATGATGGTAGAAAAAATAAATGGTTCACTATAGGAGTAGGGTTGGGTATCTTTTGGGGTTTTTACGATACCGGTGCCAAACCGATACTTTTAAAACGGTACCGGTGCCTAAACCGATTCTTTTAAAATGACATTAAATAATGGCTTTTTATTGAAAACAATAAATAAAAAAATCTTTGAATTGAACAATTTATTAAACGTTTAAAGTATACTTAAATATACAGATATACATAAATACAAAACACAACAAATTTACTTAACAAATTCACAATAAAACCTAAGCAGTCTCTCCAGAAAAACGCGATTATGCGATCGCGTGATTTAACGCATAATCAGCCAAAGTCCGCATATTCATGCGGGGGCCGCATTTTTTCAAATACGCCGCACTTTCGCCGCATAAATTGCCTATTTCCGCGTGCAAAATATGCGGGGCTATCATGATTTCATAATCCCCACATTTTCGTTGCAAAAAAAGTCATATATATTAGCAGAAAGTTGAAAAATGTTCGTTTACTTCACACAAGAGCCGCCATTTCCGCCTATTGCCATGGGAACGTTTTGAAGTGACGTGATTACCCGACGCGAACGTCATCGAAAAGCTTCAAACCCCGTGGAGAAACCATAGATACCGGTGAAACCATGATGAAGCACAAACTCCCATTGGCCAACAAAAATAACAGCAAAAGAGCAAAGCAGTTTCCCTGTGTGCTGACTGATTTCAAAACACAGCTTTGAAGCGTTATGAATCAATGAGTCGATTCAGCGGTTTGAAGCGTTATGAATCAATGAGTTGATTCAGCGGTTTGAAGCGTTATGAATCAATGAGTCGATTCAGCGGGTTGGATCGCCAAAGTCACGTATTTCAGCAGTTTGACACGCGATCCGAATCATGAATCGACTCGATGATTCATAGCATCATGACGCTGTGTTTTGAAATCAGTCATCACTATATAAGTCGTTATTTAGTTTTTTTTGCACACAATAACTATTATCGTCACTTCATAAAGTTATTGTAGAACCACTGTAGTGAGATGGACTTTGTAACGACGTCTTTAGTAGGCTACCTTTTATGGGTCTTGAGAGTGTACATTGTGCCAATGGAGGCCTTTCTGAGCCATCGGAATTCAACTAAAATATCTTCATTTGTGTCCAACAACATAAAGGGAAGTCATTAATGACAGAATTTTCATTTTTAGGTGAACTAACCCTTTAAGAGATTGCACTTTGTGCATTGGAAGCACTCAAATGTCTGTTTTGTATAGCGACATCTGTAAAACAGGAAGTTATTTATTAATTTTTTCAGAAGTTGTAGCATATTTCTTTTGTAAAGCTACAGAACTTGATTGACTAAATGTTTTGTAAATTTGAGCCATTATTAAGGTCTTCAATAAAACAAGATGAGAACTTAAATATTCCCAGCACTTTCTGTGATGTAGTGCTTTTTTTCTCTTTCTCATCAAACCGCAGTTTTTGCAAGTTCCCGCAATTTTATCGCATAAAATTGCATAAATATCCCGCATTTTTCATCGCATTTTTTAAGAAAACGTGCCGCATAATCAAGGATTTTTGCCCGCAACAATCACAAAAAAAAGCCGCATTTTTCTGGAAGGACTGAAACCTAAGCCACCTAACCAAACTACAATAGGCCTAATTTAACACTAAATAACAGTTGCAGTATTCTTGTATTCTTGGTAATGGTATGCTACAAACCAACTTCAAGTTTCAGCAATTCTTTTTCAGAAATATGACCATATGTATGACAGATGTATCGCTTTTATTTAGTTTTCCTTTTTATTCAAAATATTCACAAACTTGTTAACTATGTCATGAACTCTGATATTCTGATGTTCAAATATGTGTAAGTGAATGTGTTGTCATTTAAAACCCTTTATAATGATCATGTTAGTTGATCTATAATGCGCGATGGGTGCCGCCATGTTAGTTTGCGCCGCAATCCAGAGAATCGGATCTGTCAGATTTACAACACGTGAATTCATCCACTTCTCACAAAATACATGAAAGTAAGTAACCGGTGAACTGAGAGAAGAATAGAGTTAACTATATAGTAACTAAATAATGTGTATCTGATATAGGGCTGGGCGATATATCGCATGACATTGTTAGGCGCATCTCGTCAGTAAAGCCGGTTCCTTGATTAGTAGTAAATCGCCATCACCTGCTTTCAGATGGAGCGACATTTACTACACAGAGCCGTAGTTCACTGACAAGCTGAGCCATATCGCCTTAATTATCACGGACGTATCGCCTGCGATAATTAAGGCGATATGGCTCAGCTTGTCAGTGAACTACGGCTCTGTGTAGTAAATGCCGCTCCATCTGAAAGCAGGTGATGTCGATTTACTACTAATCAAGGAACCGGCTTTACTGATGAGATGCGCCTAACAATGTCATGCGATATATCGCCCAGCCCTAATCTGATATGAATAAAATATCAATATCGTTATTGCCGCTTCCATAGACATCAGTGTGTATTTTTTTGCTAGTACTTATGAGCATTTAAATGTCTGGAATAGACATTATGTGGTTAAAAACACTGAATAGTTGTAATATGTGACAAGTGAATCAAGACTTTGTAAAAGGGCATAATAGGACCCCTATAAAACAGTTTTCACTCAGAAATTACAAGTACATTTCACAAATAATTATATAGAAATGACAATGGGGGAGAAAGCTAATGCATAACCCCACAGCAGTTGAAAATTACAGACTAAACCACTTGAAAGATTTGAGTTTAATCAGCTCCTGGCTTTTCTTTCACAGAACAACCTACTTGATGACAACCAGTCGGTCTGGCTTCAAAAGCGGACACCCAACAGAGACCGCCCTACTGACCCTTGCTGATCTTTCAAGGTTTAATTCATGGAGAGGAGGGGTGTCTAAATCACATCAGCTGGGGTGCCTCAAGGTTCAGTGCTCGCCCCTCTTCTTTTCTCCATTTAGACAACCTCACTGGGCACGATCATAAAGGCTTCTCCTACCACTGCTATGCAGATGATACGCAGCTCTATCTTTCATTTAAACCTGATGACCACACTGTTTCAGCTCATATATTTCAACCTGCCTTTCAGACATCTCTGTTCAGATGAAGGAGTGTCATCTGCAGCTCAAACTTGCAAAGACAGAGCTGCTTGTAATCCATGCAAACTCGTCAGTTGACCACAATGTCATTGTGCAACTGGTGTCCAGTGTCCACAACACTAACACCAACCAGGACAGCAAGGAAGATGGGGGTGGTGTTTGGTGGCTAGCTGAGCTTTTCCACCCACATCTCAATAACGACCCGGTCATGCAGGTTTGCGCTCTACAACATCATGAAAATCAGACCCTTCCTGTCAGAACACAGCTACTTGTCCAAATGCTTATTTTAATGCTCATTTCAAGACTGGACTACAGCAAATGCTCTACTGCTGGGCCTTCCAGCCAGCATGACTAAGCCTTTGCAGATCAGATCCAGAAATCGAGTCTTCAATCAGCCAAAGAGAACCCTCCTGATCTCACTCCACTGGCTCCCAGTTGTGACCAAATTTACAGTTTTAACACTGGCTTTCAGGGCTACCACTGGAACAGCTCCTCCCTACCCCAATCCAATGTATGCTCCCTCCCTCCCGCCAGCTCAGGTCACTGAATGAGCGATGCCCTGTTGTTCCCTCACAACGAGGCAAAAAGTCTGTCTCTAAAACCTTCACCCTCTCTATTCCTCTCTGGTGGAATGAGCTGCCAACCTCCACCTGAACTGCTGGAGAACATACATCTTTAAAGAAGCAGCTGTAGACACACCTCTTCTGCAAGCACTTACCGACCCCACACTCTTAAAACAATGCACTTACACACACACACACACACACACACACACAATACAAAATCTTCTCTGTATTTCTTCTCTTCTCTAGCTGGTTTCCTAATCTAGTTGTCTATTAAACCCTGGCATTGTCCACTACAACGACTGTTGGCTATTTGATGAATGCTTTGTTCCTCTTTTGTAAGTCACTTTGGATAAAAGTGTCTGCTAAAAGCATAAATGTAATGTAATGTAGGCCTGGTTTCACAAACAGGGCTTAGATTAAGCTAGGTTTAGGCTTTAGTTCAATTAGGACCTTTAAAGCTACACTGTGTAACTTTTTTAGTCTATTCTTAGCTAAAAACACTTAGTTCTTTCAAAAATATATGTGCTCATTAATGTATATTTACTTCTTTCAAGTAATAAAGTATTCTCGTAAGTTTATAATATGCCATTGAAAATACATAAGGTAATGGGATCTAACGGTGGTCGCCATGTTGCCCCTCCATCTTGAAAGTACATTAGCCAAAGAGGGACATACCCGTAAATTCAAGCTTCGCCTTTCGCGTTTCACTCAATGGCACTGTACAAAATTCTCTGCCTCGCGCATGTGCGCGTCAACTTGTTCAGACTTGTCTGGTGCATGTGCAGAGAGTTTTCATCTCAGCAGCTCCAGTAACAGAGTTATACGGAGTTTTCCTGGCTTGTTTATTCCTCAAAAGTCTGTTTTTCCTTGTGTGGTATTTCTGTGCGTTAATAACTCCGTAAGTAATAATAGTTATTTTCATTGTAGATGTGTTTCAGAGTGTGTCATCGCGTAATTCAGTTGATGTCACCTCAGAAGTATTTTTGTGTCAACATACAATAGCGTAATGCTCACCTATTTGAATAATCATTCAGTTATTTTGTTATCAACAATGTTTATTCGTTTTTAGAAAATATTTGCTTGTAATGTATGTTGATGGAAATATGTATCAGGTCTGATCGGCATATTAACAATTGTTATACAGAGCGCACTGCAGTGCTAACGTTAAATCTGCGCACACACTTTTGTAACCGGACACCGCTTGCTAGCAGCAGCAGCGGCAGCTCCGCTCCTTTTAATGAAGCTGCATTTAGCGCCTATATATGGTACAATAAGCTCTGGTTTACGGTTACGTTACAAATGTAACTTATAAATATAGTTATACAGTTATTAACTGTGTATGTATATTTACCATCCTTATTTGTTCTCTCACAGAAACCACATTTATGTACATATCCACGCAAACCTGTTTATGCCTTGCAATTGGATGACTGAATAAACATTACTATCATCAAAGTTCACTCTGGATTAGCTGCAGTTCTTTCTAGCCGAATAATTAGGCCAGTTGAGTTCCAACCATCCCACTGCGCACAGAATATCCCACAGGCACCGTGTCGAATGTGGACGAGGTCGAACTAGAAGCATAGGACTGGAAGCCATGTTAATCTTGGACTAAATCGGCCACCGTAGGAGTTGAAACGAAATCGGAATTGAGAAGAACAGAAACTAAAATTCACTGGATGGTCATATACCTTTTCACCACAAGATGGGGGAAAATATCACACAGTGTAGCTTTAAGTAGTTTTTATAAATGTGCAGAACAAAACATCACTGGTGTGCATCTTGAGACAAAACAATGGCAGTGGCATATTTTAAGATATCTCAGTGCAAGTTGCTTTCAGTTAAAACAGCTCAAACATGCATTTTAGTCTAGAATAGACTTGTGAAACCGTAGTATGTGTACGCTACGCACTACGCAGTAATGGTTTAATTACAACTTCGAAAAATCTTTTTTTTACAGTATCCCCAAAAATAAAGCTTTTAAATAAGGTTTAAAACTTTAAAAGAAGTTTCAGAAATATATAAACTATATCAACCCTCTATATCAACCAAGGAAATCTGGGCGATTAAATAATATCTATCATTAGCCATTGGCTAATAAATTCTCAGATTTTACTCGCCAGTGTGTGTGTGTGTGATGCTAAGAATAAGTTTAGCATAAAAATATTTTTACTCGCTGAACACTCTGAATGAGCGCTTGAAAGTTTCACTCTCGTCAAGCGATCTATACGATTTCAAATCAGCTCATCTGACGTACCGTAAACTCTAGTGTGAAGAACTCGCTTTGCTGAATGCGTTTCTCACACACGCGCGCACGCGAGAGAGAGAGCGTGTGCGAGAGTATTACATACTACGCAAAATGTACCACTACATGTTAACAATATTCTTTGTTGTATTTTCCAGTTGAATTCGAGTTCATTTGGAATTATTCAGCTTTTAAGAACAAGCAGAAGATATGCCGTTTTTTTCCGGGACTAATGCGCAATCTCATTGGCTGGCGTTCATCTTTTCCTGTCCCTGTTTTGATTTCAGCAAATCAGTTTGAGCGAATGCTGTCAACATGATTAATATTCATGAACCCAGCAGCTCATCAATCCTTAGTGCGTTGTATATTGTAATTAGTAGTATAAGTATAATATAATAATAAAATATATCAGTCTGGTGACTAAACAAAAAAATGTACTAGCCAATGGCGATTCTATTGCCAAGGTGTGCGTAGAGGGTTGTAATATAGTATATCACTAATTAAGCAAATCTGTTGTGCAAAAGATTTCTATCAAAATTTTCAATGAATTTTTTCACTCAAATTGTTGTGCTGATAATATAATTTGTACTGAAAAAAAATGTATTACATAAGAAAGGAACAGAAGCATTTTCACTTGTGTTTTCAGATTTTTGGGCCCTATACTGACCATAAACTGGCTGTGTCTCAATCAGCTCCCTAGCTCCCGAGCTTGTGAATCAGTATACAGTATATACATATTGTTCACAAATTCAGGCACTGATAAGGACAGTAAAGGACTCACCACACATTGGGACACTGATGACTATTTCCGTGACTACGCCCTCATTGTACAACATCACTACTGGTATTTATGAAGTGAACAACAGCAGAGCTGATATCTTTCTGACATTACTTGTATAATACTTTGCTTGTTACATATATGTGCAACATTTCAGCCGTAAACAAATTATACATGTTAGCTAGATTATGTTCATACCTGTCTAGCGATGTAATATAATAAAATAATGGTTTGTATTTTTAAAAACATCTATCGCGTGTCGTTATGTGTAGTGTGTTGGCTCACGTGATTTAAGTTTTGCGTTTCAGAACTTCCATTACGGGAACATAGTGAGCATCGATGCACCCTGGGTTTTGCAGTGCATTGTGGGACTTTCTAGGGAGTGAATGTTTCAGTGCACTGGAAAGATTCTGCGATTGAGACAGCCCTTAAAATGGCCAACTCTCTTATCAGTGCCCTGTCTACTGAACTGATTGAGACTAGGGAGCTGATTGAGATGCACCCACTGTATCTTTTCAAATCAGAATTTCACAATTAGGGTCCCGACCCCCACCAGGGGTCACGAGTCACGACAGGTCACCAAACCCATTGATTTTAAAGGAACTGATTCACAGAAATCCTTTAAAAATGTATGTAAAAACTAAATGTTAGCATACAAATATAATAAATACAAATAAATATATTTAATAAATAGAAATAGAGTTTCTTCCACTCTTTGTAAAAGAGACAGTACTACACTCTTAAAAATAAAGGTTTTGCCATTGCCATCTAGGGGATTTTGCACCGGAGAAAGTTTTTCCTTAGCTCCTATAACTAATGGTGGAAGTTAGTTGCACCACAGGAACTGGGAACGATTTTATTTCTAGGAACGCTTTTTGGGGGGACTAATTTCAGAGCTCCTATTTCAGAGTATGATCTAACCCAGCACAATAGAAACTACCAAAGATGTAAGTGTACGCTGATAGGCTGAACGCATGCCATACGAAAAACACAGGCACTCGCCATATTTATAAAAATCCGTACAAACATGGAAAACAGTGATTGTCTGCAGAGTTGTATTCTTTTCTCAGCCTCAATGATATGTAGCACAGCAAGTTGTTGTAGGAGATTTAGTCTCTTTTTTGCTCTTTCAACCGCATAACCTATACGTCTACATTTCATATCCGTTATCACGAAACCCATGACACACAACAAAAACACAGCTCTAATCATGGCATCCTCCAGTTGTTGTTGTTGTTGAAAGCCACCCTTAAATTATGTCACTTCAAAGTCCCTACTGGCAATGTGAATGAAACCGGGAAAATGTCCCTAGAGGAAAATTGAGTTCTCAGGGGACCTGGTGGCTAGTTCCTATAACTGAGCTCCTATAACTACCCGGTGAGAAAGCACCTTATGGTTCCATGAAGAACCTTTAACATCCATGGAACCCGCTACACAAAATAAAAGGAAAAAGGTTCTTTAGATTTTCAAAATGTTCTTTTGAAGAACTGTTTACGGAAAGGTTCTTTGGGAAAACAATTATTTTTATTTTATGGCATAGCTGAACCTTTATTTTTGAGTGTTAACTGCTGCTGAGTACTATACACTCATCTATATCATATCATGATATTTGTTGCATCTGTAATGCCATGAAAGATCTATCAATACTAACAGAGTCAGACATCCTCATGCTAAGTATCCAGTCATGGCCGATTACTGCTCCAAGTAACGTAATGGGAAAGCATCACTCAAGCCGAAGGATAATGTGCTATCAGAACATCTAAGTGCTTCTGCATTAGTGTGCAAGTTTCTAAGCTCACACACTCCTCTTGCTTCAAACTAGTCGAACTGGGTCTAAACTGTCTATCTGTGCAGGAATTTGATCCTTCAGTAGTTGTGGATGACAGCAGATGTTCTTAAGATCACTTATATAAAAATGTACAAATATCTTCAGGGTAGAAAATGTGCACTTCTGTGTGCGCAGACCACATTATTCATGGATGGTTGATCATTTAATAATTTAATAATTAAACAAGTTGTATGCGTCATGCCTTGGTTTCTCTTGATGCTGTTGAACTCTTTCCAAGAGAACCCGGAGGCTTTTTCTGGTTCTATTTTAGAAAGAGGAAATTTGTGTTTCAAAGCCAAAAAAAAAAAAACTGGCTTTAAAATACGTACTGCAATTAGAGTTGATGCATCTGTGAAGAGAAGCCCGAAGCATTTCCACCAAAATGCTAAATTATTCCTAAGTAGTCATTCAAATACTGTGTAATGCTAAATGGTAAATGGTAAATGGACTGCATTTATATAGCGCTTTTAACAGACCTACGGCCATCCAAAGCACTTTACATTTTTGCCTCACATTCACCCATTCATACACCGACGGCGGTGTCAGCCATGCAAGGCGCCATCCAGCTCGTCGGGAGCAGCTGGGGTTAGGTGTCTTGCTCATGGACACCTCGACACTTGGTCAGGTGGAACCGGGGATCGAACCACCAACCTTCCGGTTTGTAGACAACCTACATGAACCACTGAGCCACTGCCGCCCCCAACCATGCTTCTCTGCCCTAAAGAGAAGCATGGTTTAATAAAGCTGGCTGTTCACAGCAGCACTTCACTCACTTGCTAATGAATGGAAAGCAGCATTTGGGGAGGGTCAAACTACTGCGCTATATAAATGATGAGAAAGTGTGTAAGCTTGTGATAACCTTCAGTAAGTTCTTATCTTGTTTTCTGCACTAAACTTTTAATGTCTGAAGAGACTAAAAGACTGAATTTATTCGGACACTCTAATGAGACATTCAATTTGCTTGTTTGTTATTCTGGTAACAATTTACAATAAGGTTTCATGAACAAACAATGAACAGCTGTATTTTTATATTTTGAATTAATACGGTAACAAATGTATTGCTCATGGTTAGTTCATGTTAGTTAATGTTAACAAATTAAACCTTAACCATTATCCATTTTATTTTAATAAATAATTTTTATGAATATATATGGTCTCATCCTTTATATAGCACATTAGTTTGACCCTATATATAAATAATAAAGTGAAAAAATGTATTAAATTAAATATTTCGCATAACCTACATTATAATTAGGTCTTCATATTAAATAAATATGAATTGAGATTAAATTAATCTTAAATAATAAAAAAATTGTATATATGAATAATATATGAATTAAGATAATATATGTATCTTATATATCACAAAAAGGCCTAATTATAATGTAGATTTTGTTTTAATAAGGTTTTAGAAATAAATAAATATTTAAGTGGAAATATTTTGTATTAAATGTATATAATTTATTATTATTAAATTTATATCAATATCATAATTTTTTTATTTTATTATTATTTATTTTGTTTATTTATTAAGATTTAAGATTAATTTAATCTCAATTCATATTTATTTAATATGAAGGCCTAATTATAATGTAAGTTATGGGAAATATTAATATCATTTATTTTTAAACTTTATTATATATATAACGTTTATATTTGTTATCTGTTAAAGGTCAAATATAATGAAAATAATCATATTTATTCATTATTTCTTTATTTCTAAAACCTTATTAAACCATTACAAAAATGCAGGCCCGGTTCTACGGGGGTGCTAGAGCACCCTCAGTTGATAGATACTATAATAATATTGGCGAAAAGATTTGCACATTTGTGCATTTGCACATTTGTTAGCTTTCCTATAGCTCAAACAGTAGAGCATGGCGCTAGCAACGCCAAGGTCATGGGTTCGATTCCCAGGGAAAGCAAGAATTGACAAAATGTAAAATGTGTACCTTGAATGCAATGTAAGTCGCTTTGGATAAAAGCGTCTGCTAAATGCATAAAAATGTAAATGTAAATGTCCGAGTTCTGGAGAGCGTCAAATGCATCTATTTACAGCGCGTTTTTGCAGCGGTGAGTAATGCAGCCAATCACAGTTAGTCGTTGATCTCTCGAACGCGAAAAAAATTCAGGTGCTGAGTTAATGCAGGCTCGCGAAACCTCTCTAACAAACAAAGTCAAGACACGATGTAAGTAAGAGATTTATTGTTGACGAGACAACTTAATTTTTATAAAGGAACTTTGTGAGATCGCGATGAACTGACAAAGCAACAGCATTTAGTGATCGTAAAGCGATCTTGGCTCGCTTTCGAGCCTACAGTCATTCATTGAATAAACTATTATTGCTAAGAGGACCGACGGCTAATTGCGTGCTGCAAAGTTTCAGAAGTGACCATCTAAATATAAATGCCACTGCACGAGACAGAAATATCCTCCTGAGACCCAGAATAGAGGTTTTGCCTCTGTAGAGGACATTATTTAACGAATTTCTCTGACAACATACACCGTTTTAAGTCTGGGTGGATATTCTTATGAAATACAAGACCTTCTTATGAAAATATTATAACATGTCTTTTTACATTACAACACATGAATATGCAAATTAGATACAGTGTATAGATGCATTGCCTATAGAATGGGAATGGCATTTATGGCCATGTTTACACACATATTGAATAAAGTAAAATGGTATATTAAAATGTTCTGTATCTTTCATAACATTGAGAATCATCTTTATACAAAGTTTGGATTTAAAAAAAACAACTTGAAGCATAAAAAATGTTGGGTGAATGACAAAAAAAAAATCCCATTGTTTGTCTATTCATGTCTTTTCATTTTCTCAATAAAGGGGTTCTGGTGTCCTCTAGTCTAGAGCAGGGGTTTCCAATTTTTATGATGCCAAGGACCCCCAAATATGATGAATCTTTTATGAGGGACCCCCATCCCAAATTCCATTTATTTTTATGAAAAAAACATTTAAACTGTTGGATAAATTGTGACGTTATAAACACAAAATATTGTTTCCAAACTTAAAGGGGCTATATGCGTTTTTCTGAAATTTAAACTCGCGACTGACACCTGTGGCCAAAAAACAGAACTGCTCTTATTTTCTGCTCGCTCTCGCAGCGGTGGTGACGTCACATCCGCAGACAGCGCGGGAAAAAAACGACCCGCGAGAAAATAGGAAAAATAGGATACAGGCTTTTAGGTGCACCCACTGTGAGCGGACAAGGTGTCAGTATGCTCATCAGGAGATGTTTGAGTCATAAATGGTAAAATAAAAAGGCTATTGTTACGTTTATTTTGGGGAAAAAGTTGCATATAGCCCCTTTAATAAATTGGCTATACTTAATGTTGGATGTATAAACCCGCAGAAGAACATTTTTCAACTGATTTTTTTTTTGTATAAGCAACTTTCACAATAAATGTATGTAAGCAGCGTCCGTACTGTGTTAAGAATACTGCCTTACAACCCCAGTGAGCAAGATAAAGGGGACTCATAGATACAAAGCAAACATATACAATTCTGGAAAGTATGTATATGGCAAGAAAGGAGAGAAACATTTAGATATGAAACATAATATTCGGTAGACTTTATCCATCTAAATTCACAAAACCTTTTTTTCTGGTTCTCAGGAAGAGGACATGTTAAAATACTAGTAACGTATTAAAGCAATGTAAAGGCAGACTAATAGATTAATAGACAATTTGTAGCTAAATATTTTTGAAATTCCAATTATTGGTAAATGACTTGTAAATAAATAATCATAGATTTCTCACTGCTATGGTGGAGCCGTTGCTTAGCCTATCTGCACTTTACTAGAGCACCCTCAGCAATTTCAGAAGCACCCTCAGTGATTTGATTCTGAAACCGGGCCTGCAAAAATGATCACTAACCATGATCACGTCACTAAAATTATGCAATAATCATGTTATCCATGACAGATGAATAACAAATACTGAGCCACCTAGAAAACATTTCTGGGCACCACAGTGAGCTGCCTACATAGTGATGATCTGCCTGCCAACAGCCGTCATAACAAGTGGCATACAGGGGCATCAAGTTGCCTACACAGAAGACTACATTTTTGAGCAACATAGTAAGCTTCCTACCTAGATAGCATTTTGGGTCATCATAGGGAGCAGTCTGCATAAGTAATCTGCATTTATGGGTACTTGTTGGTCATAATAATAACAAATCTGGTAGTAACTAGTCAACCTGCATATCATAAAAAAGCTGCCTAAGAGTTAGCTTACTACCTAGACTGCCATTGTATTGTATTTTAATTTAATTGTTTGTGCATTGCATAGTTAGACGTCAAAGTTAGTTGCCAACCTGGGGATCATAATAAATGCCCAAGCAGCATTTTTAAGGATCATAATGAGCTTACTACCAAGTCGTGGCGGCAATGCACCTTTAAGTTGGTTTGCCAGCCGCCATTAAAACCAAAATAAGAAGAGGAACTACCTCCTAGACCTCGCTAGACAGCGTTTTTTGGGGATCATTGTGTGCTGGCAAACCAGACAGCATGGCATCAATGTGATGTTCAGCACATACAGAGCCCTGTCTACTTCAGCATCAGTGAGCTGCCTACCCTAGCAGCATTTCTGGGTTGAAAACAAGCACATTTGTGATTTACGAGCGGATTATTTGGGCAGTTGGGCAGGTTTTGAGTGTTTTGAGAGGTACCTGCTCTTTTCGCTTCTGCCAGCGGCCACACGGACTCTCCTCCACGATTTCACTCTCATCCTCGCTCTCCTCTTCCTTCTCCTCAGATCCAGAGTTTCTCTCCTGGACTGACATAGTCATTATATGTCACAGAATGACAGGCACACAAACGCTGCTAAGGAACCAGCGTTGAAATGACGCGCTCGCGCTGCTCTGTGGACGTCCACGCGAGATGACTCAATGCCTGATACGCCTCCGTCTATGGACATTATTTTCTGCCTGTGCCGATAGTTTCCAGCGTGCCTCATTCGTTTTAATATCCAATGAAATACAAAATAAATTACAAGCTGGTTTTCATATTCAAATTAAGAGTTAAATATGAGTTGATCAAAATAAAAATGCCCTCTCCTTCAGCAGTTTACCGCTTTGAAAAACGACACACACACACTCACGCCGAGCGCAACTGTTGGCTCACAGATTACCGTAATGACTGGAGACAACACGACCACACACACCATATATATGTCCATTTCGAAATGAATCAGATATAATCACGGTAATGTTTATTTATTAGTGCTGGGCAATCGATTAATCGCATCCAAAATAAACGTTTGTGTTCACATAATATATGTGTACTAGTTCTGTGTATAATTATTATGTATATAATACACACTCCTTCATGTATATATTTAAGAAATATTTGCATACTGTTTATATATTTATATAATTTATCTTATATATAAATGTAAATAACCTATTTTATATATAAATATAACATATTTTTCTTAAATATATACATCCATGTGTGTGTATTTATATATACATTATAATTATACACAGTAGGCTACACACACGTATATATTATGTGAACACAAACTTTTTTTTGGATGCGATTAATCGATTGCCCCGCACTATTATATATATATATGGGTGATTCTAGATTCATAATTTTTTTCATAATTTTTCAAATGGTCATATTTTTTATTAATTTAATAATCTGTTACACATTGACATGGATCAGATGTTACAGGCCATAACAATATAATATTTTCTGTAGAAAGTGTCTTATCATGATTTCTTGTTGTCTGGATTAGTCAGTGTATTTTTTCCATCATGTATCATTGTGTATTTTACTTTTCTTTTCTAATATTTCCTTTATTTTATTTATAAAAGTCCTAAATAGTAATACCAGTTTAAAAGTAACTTTTATCTTATAAAAATGTGAGTTAGTGTCCATAAATCTTGTGTCCATTCTGTTACCGCACCATACCTTTAGATTGGTGGAATTATCTATAGAACAACTATAAGATCCAGGAAATGATGTCACTGAAAGGTATGTGTGCTCTCTCTGAGAAAATATTTGAATCTAAAAAGTTCTTACATCAAGAGTTATTTTGTAAAACGTCAAACATTTTACCACAATATCAAAAGGAAAACAGAATTTATCACCTATCACACAGTGGGTAGTTTAACCCTCTGGTGCTCTTCGTTTAGGGGTTGCATTGTTGTCTTCCCGGTCATAAGTGACCGAACACCTAAAAAATTAAACTTCCTCCACCCCAGTAAAACCAATGCAATTTATTTTTCTTCAATAATATTTTTTCTTTTTAATTTTGTATTTTGAGATGATTTGATGGTATTTTTTAATATTTATGCAATAATTATGGTCTATTTTTGCCATTGAAAATTATACAAAAATTCTTTTTGTAATTTTTTATTTTATTTTTTTAATTATTGCAGTATTTCAGGTTAAAATAGAGACTAGGCCTTCAAAATATTTTTTTTTTGAAGGCAGATTAGCGCCCTCTTTTGGAATTATTTAA
Source organism: Gobio gobio (assembly GCF_949357685.1). Classification (NCBI taxonomy): domain Eukaryota; kingdom Metazoa; phylum Chordata; class Actinopteri; order Cypriniformes; family Gobionidae; genus Gobio; species Gobio gobio. The sequence goes on from NC_137119.1 coordinate 35,934,977, forward strand.
TAAATCATGCAACCATGGGTGTAATCACTAGAGGTCTCTGGAGAGGCTTGAGAATTACCTAGTTCTGGTTTGAACACATTTCATGTTTTTTTTGTTGTTGTTGTTGATGGATTTGAATATATATTTAAAAAATCTCAAAGACTTTTTATTATAAAGTTTTAGATTTTTTTGTTTTTTTGTTAGAAATAGATTTTTTTCTGTGAATTTGTGTTTTTGCAGATTTCCCATTCATTTCCTATGGTGTCATTTTTGACCAAAGAACACAAGTGGGAGAATTTTTTTACAACCACTTAGCATGCTCTTTTGTGTGTGTTTACATACCTAATGCTAGAAAAGTCACCAAGTTTCATATCATCCTGATGAAGCTGTGATTTTTAAAAATTCAAAATGTGGTTCATAGGTTCAGTTTTTCATAGGTGTGTGTGAGTGGATGTGTCAATATCACACTCTTGATGTTTTAAAGAGTGTCACCCCTTTACTGCTGTGTACTTTTTTTCAGCATTGTGGCCGATTTGTAGATTGTACACACACAAAATCTGTGAATTTTTGTGTTTTTGCAGATTTCCTATTAATTTCCTATGGGGGTCATTTATGATTGAAGACAATGAACGCTACTTTTTTTTAACGACCAATTAGCATGCTTGAATCATGACCCCAATTTTTGTGTGTGTTTACATACCTAATGCAAGAAAAGCCACCAAGTTTCATATCATTCCGATGAAGCTGTGATTTTTAACATTTCAAAACAGAACATTTTCCGGTCAGAAATGACCGAAGAGCACCAGAGGGTTAAAAGTCTTTTAATCATGATTTCATTAGTGCTATGTGCTCTTAGCATTTATGGTAGCAGGTGGAGTTTTGGGCTAAAAATTCCAAGTTTAAAATTGTAAATCCTGTTACCATCAAACTCTGTTACTAATGTTATTTCTACACATTGCCTAATTTGTCTGTAACAGAGTTGACAAAAAATACTATAAAGAAATTACTTTTTTGTTAAAAGAAAAAAAAGGAAGTAACTTGTGTTTGGCAAGCACTGAATTATTAAAATTTAATATGTTTTCAATAAGTATACTGAAAACAGTTTTCATTTTTTTTCCCTTAACTTTTTAAAATGCAAAATGCCAATTATAGAATCTCTTATATATACTTATTTATATATAGCCATACACACATACATATAGTATATACACTGTGAACATTTTATCAACACTTTCAGATAAAAAACAATTATAAGATATGAATTGTTATTTAATTATTTATTAATTTATGATTAATAATAATAATATAAGTAATTGTGGTTATATTTCCATTTGAACAACTATGGAATCAATTCAATAATTTCCCTCAGTTTAACTCCCTGCAGCACCATAAAAATGGCATGCATTCATTCACTGAAGTAAAAAGGCTAGATTTGTTAATATTATACTAAATATCCGACACAAATATTGGACAGTTTGGCACACGAATTTGGCTTCAACTCAGTTTTAAATATGAATAATATGCATATCCATGATATTGCCTTCAGTACTCAAATATAATGAATGTTCTAGAATACAAGTGTATCATTTTGCTTTGCAAAGCCTTATATACTAAATCTTAAATATGTAGGCCATATCATATTTTAAGCTATATTTTTTACATAGATACTGAAAGTATATCTTTAATAGAATCTCAGATATTGTTTTTTTAACTCACTCTGCGTTGTTGTTTCTTGTTCATTTTTCTGTCTCAGTACGTTCTCTTAATCCTTCCTCAGTATCTAACATCTGACAAATATGAGCATATCTTTGATGTCATATCCATTCACTCTATCAAAACAAAGTGAAACAGCCGGTTTGAGGGTGAAAAACAACTAGTATGTCTCCGCATAAGCAACTAAATCTGCAGAAGTCATCTTCAGCGTCTATAAACTTAAAATAAAAAAATGACTAGTGTGCAGGTTTGCAGAAAGCTGCTGTCCAGGGTTCTGATCAACTGTTCAATGTCATAGCTCATTACCTCGGCTACGTTTAATTCGTTCTTATGTAACATTTCCTGATATAAATCAATGAAAACACCAAATTTCCTAAATGTGTACAATAAAGATACACTCACAAACCTAGTTTCTAAACAGGCATCTGAAGCACAGAATGACCCTAAAGAGAGACAAACCCTTCATGATGCCAGAACATGGTTACAAAAGAGCAACAGTTCAGCCAAGGGCTAAATGCCTTACTAAAAATTGCACTTGTTATGGTTAAATTTAATAAATGATGATCTGAACTGTCAAAGTACTTTAGGGTCAAAGCTGTCTCCTCTCATTAACATTACTGGAGAGCTGGAAGACATGGTTTGTGTCTGAATAAAGCCATCATTTGGTAGTGGCTTCAACTGCGGTTGCTAATTTTCCATGCACAGTGAAAAAGGTTCTCTTTCATAGGTTCACTCGACGTTGCGTCACTTTATGACGTAATGGGAACGCCCTCTGGGTGTGCCGATTGTCTGAAGCCCTTATAGAATCACGCCAATTCATTGGCTGATGGCGCAGGCGCCGCCCCGACGCTCTGACGTCGCCACATTATACTGGTGCGCGCGCCATCTGCTCCTCGTTTTTTCTGGCCCAAATATCTTGGATTTCATTCGACTTTTATCACCAGCACTTCAGCGACTGCGGATAGTGGAACATTGTTCTCCTTGCGGTGAAGTGCCATGTATTTTCGTCGTTGCCCGCCGCCGTGCACTCGCTTCATCGGGAACAATGACCCCCACAGTAAGTGTGTTAAATGTTCGGGGTTTTCACATGTGCGTGAGGCGATTCAGGGGTTTTCTAAATGCAAATTTTGTGATAATCTCCTTCTCAAAACCCTCCGCTCGAGGCTCGCGGTTTTTGAGAAGGAGTCATCTGTTTTTCCCTGTCGCGCTCCTGAGGCCACGCAGGCCTCTCTTGGATCCGCGACCTGGAGTTCGGATGTAGAGCTCGAGGATGTGGAGTGCGAGCAGACGGGCCTCGCCCTTTCTCTCCCTCTCTCCCCCGAGCATGTGCGCGGGACTCCACCCGTCGAGTTTTCACATGACTACTTGTTTCCCAGTCCGGATGCACGCGACGCAGTTTCCTTCGGACTGGATGACGTCGTGTTTACCGCAGCGTCCGACTCTGAGGATTTCGGGCCTGCCTTTAATGGCGACACTCTCCCGCCTAGCGGCCAGGAAGCGCGGCCTTCAGCTGCATATGCGGAGCTCATCGACGTGCTTTCGCGCGCTACGGTTTGACACCGGAAGCAGTTAAGGAGCTGCGCAAAGCCACGGATTTGGCTTTACGAGCCACGAAGCACACAGCTCGTGCCATAGGACGTTCAATGGCGGGCGCGGTGGCGGCGGAGCCTGTGGCTCAACCTCACGGAAATCCGTGACAAGGAAAAGGTTTTCCTACTGGACGCTCCGGTTTCACAGTCTGGGTTGTTTGGGGAGGCGGTCAACATGGTGATTGAGAAGTTTAGAGCTGCTAAATCTCAGTCTGCCGCTTTTAAGCAGTTCATGCCTAGGAGAGCGAAGGATTCTACTAGCCCCTCCCCCTCTCAGTCCAGAGAACGCCCTTCTTATAGAAGGGAGTTTACCAGTAGGAGGAGCAACCAAAGGCATCCCCCACCCACCACGGTCTGGGGAGCTCGTGGGCGCCCGTTTCCCCGCCAACGTCCTCACAGACGCATCGACCCAAAGCGGCCCAGCAAACCTTCTGCTCCGGCCACTTCGAGTCACTCCTGACCCTCCGGTCAGAAAAAGGAGAGCTTCAGCACACATCCGAGGCTGGGTCAGACCGCCTCTCACCAGCTCTCCTTATCCAGCTCTGTTACTTTCGCCGCCCAGCGCGCTTCGAAGTACAGAACTGGCCCGACCCACGCCTTTTTCCGGCGCTGAAGGAAAGAGACGCCTTTGGCTTTCTCCCCTTACGTCTGATTGGCTCACCATCCGCCGCTCGTTCAGACGGAGACACATTCGGTTTTCTCCGGGAAACAGAGCGACCTAGTCTTCCCACTCTGGCTGTGACATCTCCCACTCCGCGCCAGGACGCCACGTGCTCTCCTTCGCGGATGGCCACGCCTTCCTTCGAGGTTCAGCTCGACACCCTATCTCAGGTATGTCCACCGCACCTCAACACCCCACTCCCTCTGTCACATTTCTCCCACGAGTGGAAGCTTCTGCCAGGGATATCATCCTGGGTCCTCCGCACAATTCAGTCCGGTTACACACCCCAGTTCTGTCGCAACCCCCCTCGCTTCGACAGGGTCATTCAAACTGTAGTAAACAGCGCCTCAGAGGCTTCTGTTCTACAACAGGAACTTACTTCTCTCCTCCTCAAGGGGGCGATAGAGGAGGTTCCGTTAGCAGAAGAGAAATGTGGCTTCTTCAGCCGCTATTTCCTGGTTCCGAAGAAGGACGGCGGATTGCGTCCCATTTTGGACCTTCGTCGTCTGAACTTCGCCCTCTACAGAGGGAAGTTCAAGATGCTATTTTGTCACAGATACGTGCGGAGGACTGGTTCGTTACGATAGACCTGAAAGATGCATACTTCCATATTCAGGTCGTCAGACGACACAGGAAGTTTTTCAGATTCGCCTTCGAGGGGAGGGCTTATCAATACAAAGTCCTTCCCTTCGGCCTCGCCCTGGCACCGAGGACGTTCACGATGTGTATGGATGCTGCTCTGGCCCCGCTGAGGCTCCAGGGCATCCGTATTCTCAATTACCTGGACGATTGGCTCATTCTGGCCCACTCCAGGGAGTTGGTGACTCACCACAAAGATGTCGTTCTTCGGCATGTTCAGTCTCTTGGTTAGTGAGTGAACACCGACAAGAGTGTTCTCACCCCAGCTCAGCAGACCACCTTCTTAGGAGTTCATCTGGATTCCATTCCGATGCAGGCCCGCTTGGCCCCTGCTCGGATTTCCAGTATTGTAACATGCTTGGCCCGCTTCAGGCTCGGCCATCATGTTTCTGTGTGTAAATGTCGCAGGCTCCTGGGTCTCATGGCCTTAGCTTCCCTGGTGCTTCCCCTGGGGCTGCTCCACATTAGACCCTTCCGGTGGTGGATGAAATGCTCAGCGGCTCGGTCAACAGGATCGGCCCTTCGCCTATTGAAGGTGTCACGCGGCTGCTTCCGTGCCCTATCAGTATGGCGGGACCCTATCTTTCTTCGGAAGGGGGTCAGTATGGGGGCTGTTTTCCGTCGCCAAATGGTCACGACGGACGCCTCTCTAACCGGCTGGGGTGCGGTATTCGAGGGCAGACCGGCATGCGGGGTCTGGGAAGGGGAAGTTCTCTCTTGGCACATAAACTGCCTAGAGCTGAGAGCTGTGTCCCTGGCCCTTCAGCACTTTCTCCCCTCCCTCATGGGACATCATGTCATTGTCAGGACGGACAACATGGCGGTGGTGTCTCATGTGAATCGCCAAGGGGGATCACGGTCACACATCCTGGACAGGCATGCGCGCCATCTCCTCCTGTGGGCTCAGGACAAACTGGATTTGGCATCCTCACCCGGAAATTTGGAAGTTGTGGGTATGGCCCATCAAGGGCCAGTAGCGCTGGATACTGGTCTTCCTGCCGATGTTCAGGAGACCATTGCGAGTGCTAGAGCTCCCTCCACTAGGAGGCTCTATTCCTCCAAGTGGAGGGTCTTTGAGTCATGGTGCTCGTCCCATGCGGTGGACCCAGTTAACTGCCTGGTGGGTCCAGTTCTGGAGTTCCTGCAGGAAAAGTTTGCCGCTGGAGCAGCGGCTACCACCCTTAGGGTTTATGTTGCAGCTATCGCTGCTCATAGGGAGTTGGACGAAGTTCCTCTAGGCAAGCATAGACTGGTTTTGTCTTTTATGCGAGGGGTTAGGCGCCTGAGGCCAGCACGCCCCCCTGGTATTCCTTCTTGGGACCTCTCAGTTGTCCTTGAGGGTCTAATAAAAGCTCCCTTTGAGCCCTTGGAGTCAGCCCCAGAGCGGATTCTGACTCTCAAGGTTGCTCTTTTGCTAGCATTATCCTCCCTGAAGCGAGTGGGCGACCTACAGGCTCTCTCTGTTAATGGGACCTGTATGGATTTTGCTCCTGGCCTAGTCAAGGTTACTTTAAGACCTAGGCCAGGTTATGTGCCCAAGGTTTTGTCCACTTCCTTCCGCTCTCAGGTTATCACCCTTCACTCTTTTCACCCCCCTCCTTTCAACTCGGAGGAGGACGACAAGCTTAATTTGCTCTGCCCTGTTCGAGCATTGAAGTGCTATGTAGACCGGTCTGACGGTTGGAGGAAATCTAACCAGCTTTTGGTGTGCTTCGGTGCTGGCCGCCGCGGGCTTGCCGCGTCGAAGCAAAGGATTTCCCATTGGGTGACGGAGGCTATTTCGCTGGCTTATGAGGTGCGTGGTTTACCTTCACCTCTTAGCATTAGGGCACATTCTACCAGAAGTGTGGCTTCCTCTCAAGCGCTTTTTAGAGGGGCTCTTCTGGAGGATATTTGTGTAGTGGCAGGTTGGTCCTCCCCGCACACTTTTGTGAGGTTCTATAGCTTGGATCTCGACATGGCTCCGGGTTCGCATGTTTTATCTGCTTAACCTGGCCATGCAGGTTAACTGGTATTCTTTGAGCCAGATATGGCAGCGCTTTAGCTTGGCGTGTGTGGTATATCGTTCCCATTACGTCATAAAGTGACGCAGCGTCGAGTGAACCTATGAAAGAGAACGTCTCAGGTTACTTGCGTAAACCTATGTTCTCTGAGTAGGGAACGAGATGCTGCGTCCGCTGCCAAGCAACAGGCCTTCCTTTTCGGCAGAGAAATCTGAGGAGCAGATGGCGCGTGCGCCAGTATAATGTGGCGACGTTAGAGCGTCGGGGCGGCGCCTGCCCCATCAGCCAATGAATTGGCGTGATTCTATATGGGCTTCAGACAATCGGCCCAGAGGGCGTTCCCATTACGTCATAAAGTGACGCAGCGTCTCGTTCCCTACTCAGAGAACATAGGTTACGCAAGTAACCTGAGACGTTTTCTATTTCTCATTACGATGTCCGATCCCTATTACTGAACATGTGATAATTATTACCAGAAAGTAATATTAAAGCGTGATAGGCTATGTTTAGTCCTCAACAGATACCATTAATAGCACAAGAGTGGGAGATACATTTTTTTTAAAGTATTTTACTTTGAAATCTGTAGCTTCATTAGCCATGTATAGCTCAAAAAATATTTCTTTATTAGAAATCGAGCACAAAATACATAATTTTTAATGTTAGCACAAATTACCCTGTGGTCACTAAGAATATTAAAAGAATGAGGAAAAAAAAGACGTGTAATCTTGCATACTGTAATAAAATCATATTCAAGATTTGTACTCTTTAAGAATTGTGATGTTTTTATGAATAAATGAAACAAACAGCATCATAACATCCACTGACACAGAGAAGTGAAGAATATTATCTATTTCTCATTACGATAAACAGTGCAAAGTGACGTAAAGTTATTAACAAAAAGTGATTTTAAAGATATGTGATATGCTTCCTCCTTTATTGGTGTACGACTGCCAGGAGAGATGGAGATCCGTTAGCGTAGCTCATTTTTTTGCAGTGTTCAACTCTCGCTGTCAACAAGTTCTGAAATGAGAATAACAAATAATTTCCAATGATTTCAAGAGTTTGAGACCAAACATTAAAAACACATCATCAGTTTTATTATAATACTGTATGAAAGCACAGAAGAAAGAGTGAAATCAGGGCACAACAAACAAATCTCCAGTAAAAATATAAAATGTATCTTTTTTCTAAATGATGGGTAGTGAATCTGATTTTATTTTAAAGTGGGATGAGGGAGCTGGTTTCCTGGAAATTGCCTTCCAAAGTTATTTTAGTATCACTGAGATACTAAAATTTATGTAGTTATTGTTTTTACATATTTTGAATTTGTTTTGTTTTTTTCACTTAAAGTCGCTGTATGTATTTTTTTTTTAAGCATAAAAATAACATGTTTTAATTTATTTAGGAAAAAAACTAAATTCAGATTTCTTTGTTATCTGAAAAACAATTCTACAAGAGGACGGAGCGGGGCAAACGACTCTCCAATATTTTTGAATTTGGACGCAGTGAAATTGAATTTGACATTCTTCCCTTGCACTTTGTAACAAATCCTTCCCTCGTGGGTCAAAATGACCCCTTTTTTTGTCCAGTAAGCTTATTACATTTCATTTTGCTAATTTTTTTTCTATCTTTTAGTGCACTTTTTTTAAATTTACTGATGGGTTCTGCATTAAAATGTAACCACATATCTTTGTACAGTCTGCATTGTGACAATTGAAAACACTGAAAAAAATAAACACTGCCCACGTTATTTGAGGGACCTGATGGGAATTCCAAGGTGTGTGTGTGTGTGTGTATGCATGTGAGTCTGTTCTGCATCGGAGATGTTCTATAGTTTCATGCCTTCATCTGTGTTTTTTTTCTGGATTATGCCAGATTTTAAATGAGATTTTGACAAATAAATAAAAAATCCTCACATTCGATTAATTCCTATGAGAGTCAAATTGACCCGTGAGGGAAGGATTTGTTACTTTTTTTTATTATTTCAACTAAACTCCTTGAAAGTAAATTTTTTTGTGTGTATTTTAATTCCAGTGTGACAAAATCTCTTTGAACACTCGATTGTTACTTTTTTTATTTTTTCAAAAAAATTAAATGACCATCGGGAAGGATGAGGGTTTAGATTGAGTCATTTTTGTGTTTTTCTCACTTTTATTTGCGTCGTTTTTTTTGTTGTTGTTTTTTAATTATGCCTACATAGTTTTTATTCATTTTTTTGTTTGTTTTATTAGTTAAACTAAATGAAAATGAGAAACGTTGCTTTGGAAACTAGCAGAAATAAAATAAGTTTAAGGGTTTTTTATATTTTAGTTTAGTTTAGTTAACCTAATGAGTTTTTTTATGGCTTTGTTTTTTAATTTTGGTTAACTATAATAACCCTGCTTTGCATAATGCAGTTTCTTTGAAAATGGGATGTTTCTCGCTTTCTTTAAATGTGCCTGCAGTTTCAATTATTTGCTTTCATTGTAATATTACAAAACTGTCATGAAATCATTAAAAAATGGTCTTATTTCTTGTATAAATTAATTTGTTCAAAAGTTCACAGTGAAAAACACCACAACATGATTGTGTATCAGTTCTAATAGTTCACAATCTGTGTTTACAGTGTTAATTTTTGAACAAATGGCACTAGGTGATGGTGACATGTTTGCGGGATGAATGACCTGTGTGAGCTGCGGTTTGTGAACACAGTGCACGTAAGGCTTCGGTTCACTCTGGATCTCTCCACCGTAGGTCTTATAGCAGATTCCACAGTCAATCAGAGGCTACAAACAGACAAATGAGAAACGTATGCTCAATCACATTCATGTCAACACATTTGAAGCTCAATTTAAGACTGTAGGCCTAAGGATGGGTTAAAATTAGAAACAACTTGAGTGAAAATAATTGTGCAATTGTGCACATGTGCATTTTCTAGATAAAAAGGAATATTCACACATATTTTGTAAAGGTTAGGTACATGTTAAGATAAAATGTTCTTTAAAAGTAGCTACAATATGTATTTTTTGTTGTTGTTCAAAATTAATAATTAAAATAATGAGACAAAACATCATCAATCCTTCTTCCAAAAAAGTTGTTGTCTTACCCTGATGATTTACTAAGCCTATTATAATAAGTGTTGGGATGGTTTTCGCAGGAAATCGCGTACATACGCCTCTCGTCGCCCGTGCGTGTCTCGTCATTTCGGTAAATACCGTAAATACTGGGTAAATAGAGAAGTTGCTCCGGCTCCTTTGACCCGCGTCTGGTGTGGACTGCCACAGGTTAGTTGTCACAACGAGCGAGAAAGATTGACATGGAGCAGCTAAATCTCAATCCTCTGGTAAATCACCCGTTTTAACAAACGCCGAACAGAGGCTGCTGGCAAAAACAGAGCTCGTGTCGTGATGAAACCAAAGAATCAACATTGGCTTGGATTTTCGGAGACGGCGAGAACTGAGGGGTTTGAAATGTTGTAAAAGCGAGGCAGAGTTTTTTTTTTTTTATCACTCAACAGGTGAGTAACGTATTTTACTGACGAGATAAATTGCCATATGTAGCTCTAACAGAGTTCATTGTAAAATATTATCTGTTGTTGAGAGGGTCAAATTCATCCGCAGTCACGCTGAGCCGAAGCACAACCAAAACAATTGTTCTTCCGCAAAGTGCATGCAGTTTTTTTTAACCGCTAGAGGGACAGTGTACCTTTTAAATAACATTTATAGAACGTTCTTATAAAATTAATATTTGATAAGCGTTACTCATGATGTTGAGAGAAAATGTTCTTAGGACAAACACTTTTGGAACATCATGTTATTTGTACTCTCAGAACATCCTTATGATGTTATTGATATTTGCTTAATGTTAACATTCTTTGAATATTACAAATAAAAAAAAGAATGTTATATTGTTAGTAGAAATACGTTTAGAAGAATGTTGTTACTAACTTTATCATAATCTTCTATCATCTTTTTTTTCCCCCAGAACATAAACTTGGCTGGATTTTAGCTTTTTTTAAAGGAACAATATAAAGCAATACAATCATGTGACATCCATTTTCAAGCTATGAAAGTGTGTAGAAAACTTACTCTGTCGTTTCTGAAAGCACATTTAGTCGGGTTTGCATTCTCAGTTCCTTTAGGGCATCTGGTGGCTTTGAGGTAGAAGCGATGGTAGATATAACTCACACCAAACCCTCCCTAGAAAACACCGGGTTATTGAATATCATAACTTCAGTGTACATTAAAGCTCAGCATTATTTCATTAATTGAATTAAAAGTCCCTTCCCATCCATTCCTTGCTGTTTAAATGTTGCTGTGCCTGTGACCAATTTGAACATCTCCAAGAAAAAGTGCACTTAATAACATAAAAAAGGAAAAGAAATTTGAACAGTAAAACTAATTTTAATAAGTAATACAATTAAAAAGATAAGTTAGTTATAGAATGCTACCTTATTAATAAATTGTTACCCTTTTAATGTTAGTGAGACACTATTAAAACATACTGAACAATGCAAAAATGTCAATCTGTCAATCTGATATGCTTATAAAGGTACAGTATATTTATTTAAATGCATTTGTAATGCCTCATGATTCATAGTTCACACTTCATAGTCATTTGTATGTTCTTTTTAAATGAAGAAACACTTACATCAAGGTCAGACTTGTCCAGACTCTTGAAGAAAAGAAAAATGTTCTTGATTGTCTGGTGCGAGTTGATTTGTTCCACAGCCAGTTCGACACCTTTCCTGTAATTTTCTGTAAGTTTGTTGAGATCCCCCTGCGCCTCCGACGTTCCCAGAAAGACTCCAGCGCTGAGCAGGACGAGGATCAGAAACACAGCCATCTTTACACAATCCAGAAAATCCCTCAGGCGGGTTTATCTTTAGGTTCTACAGAGTTATGAACCGCAAAAATTCAGAAGAATGTAAACACTGAGAGATGTGTTGAGTCTGATCACAGTACACGAGGGAGTGAGAGAACAGAGGGAGAGATTGTGCAATGATAGGATGTTTTTGTGGGGTGAGTCCTCTTCCTTTTGGTCTCTGTGTTTTTGCTTTCGCATACAGAGGGAATTCATGTGAAATCATGCAGACTGAGAGAGCGGACTGCCATCCAGTGGAGGACAGACACTAATATCTAGGGATTTTGGTTTAATTATATGGAGAGAATAATATATGTAGGTCACACCTTTTTAACAAACCGCCATGATGAGTTTCAGGCCAATTCTAATCTAAATACAAGTCAGTGAACTGTAAACAGACCAGATTTGACCCAGTTAAAGAAACGATGGTCTAAACAGAAGAGATTTCACTGATGTGTTTGTTCATAATATTTATTTGCATTCATCTTTGTGTATTCATTGACAAATAAAGCTTCAAAAACTTTTTTTTAATCTGATGCAATGCATAGTTTTGAGTCATGAACGTGTTTAAACAGGTCGCAGTTGGTAAATAACATTTCAAAGTGTTTAAAGGAACACACAGACTTTTTGGGACTTTAGCTTATTCCCTGTATCCCCAGAAGTTAGATAAGTCCATACATACCATTCTCATCTCCGTGCAAGTCATAACTCTGTCTGACGCACCCACCACTAGCCTAGCTTAGCACAAAGACTGGAGGTAAATGGCTCCAGCTAGCCTACTGCTCAATAAGTGACAAAATAACGCCAACATTTCCACTGGACACATGTTGTGATGTGTATAGTTACATCGTGTAAGACCGACGGAAAATGAAGAGTTGCGATTTTCTACACTGATTTGGCAGGAACTATACTCTCATTCCTGCGTAATAATCAAGAAACTTCGAACCGTACCATGGATGCAGCGGCGCAATGATATTAAGCAGCGCCTGAAAATAGTCCCCAGCACACTCTCTGTGCAAGCAGGTTGTCATATGTTGACGGAAGTTAGCCTATTTTCAGGCGCCGCTGCATCCATGGTACGACACAAAGTTATTACGCAGGAATGAGAGTATAGTTCCTGCCATATCAGTGTAGAAAATCGCAACTCTTCATTTTCCGTCGGTCTTAGTACACAATGTAACTATACACATCACAACATGTGTCCAGTGGAAATGTTGGTGTTATTTTATCACTTATTGAGCAGTAGGCTAGCTAGAGCCGTTTACCGCCAGTCTTTGTGCTAAGCTAGGCTAGCGGTGGGTGCGTCAGACAGAGTTATGGCACGCACGGAGATGAGAATGGTATGTATGGACTTATCTAACTCTGGGGGATACAGGGAATAAGATAAAGTCCCAAAAAGTTGGCGCGTTCCTTTTAAATTCATTTTGATTTTAGGTCAGGCAGTACAACCAAATATTTGTATTTATATCCTGTAGTTGTACCACCTGACATGGAAAGTGTACCAACCTACCCATACTTGAAATTAGTAGTTTTTACCAGTATTTGAGAGAGATCTACAAACCTTTTCACTCTGCCACAAGGATCAGTTGGTGTACTCTGGATGATGCATTATCATGTTTACTGTTATTACCTTGTCAATTCATTAAAAGTTGTGCCACCCTGACATTTGAAAATATACAAATAGCTGGACAAAAGTTTCTCAATTACCTCAACAGCTTGAAATTTATACAATTTGTTTATACACTGAACAAAATTATAAAACGCAACGCTTGTGTTTTTGCCCCCAGTTTTCATGAGCTGAACTCAAAGATATGACTTTTTCTATGTACACAAAAGGCCTATTTCTCTCAAATATTGTTCACAAATCTGTCTAAATCTGTGTTAGTGAGCACTTCTCCTTTGCCGAGATCCACCTCACAGGTGTGGCCTATCAAGATGCTGATTAGACAGCATGATTATTGCACAGGTGTGCCTTAGCCTGGCCACAATAAAAGGCCACATAGAGTTGATCAGGTTGTCAATTGTGGCCTGTGGAATGTTGGCCCACTCCTCATCAATGGCTGTGCGAAGTTGCTGGATATTGGCGAAACTGGAACACACTGTCGTATCCGCCAATCCAGAGCATCCCAAACATGCTAAATGGGTGACATGTCTGTGAGTATGCTAGCCATACAAGAACTGAGATGTTTTCAGCTGCCAGGAATTGCGTACAGATCCTTGCAACAAGGGGCCGTGCATTATCATACAGCAACTTGAGGTGATGATCGTGGATGAATGGCACAACAATGGGCCTCAGGATCTCGTCACGGTATCTCAGTGCATTCAAAATGCCATCAATAAAATGCACCTGTGTTCGTTGTCCATAACATACGCCTGCCCATACCATAACCCCACCGCCACCATGGGCCACTCGATCCACAACGTTGACATCAGCAAACCGCTCACCCACACGATGCCATACACACGGTCTGCCATCTGCCCTGTACAGTGAAAACCGGGATTCATCCGTGAAGAGAACACCTCTCCAAAGTGCCAGACGGTATCGAATGTGAGCATTTGCCCACTCAAGGCTATAAATGATCCGCCACATGCGATATTACTAGCCGGACTCCTTTAGGTATAAAGAAGTGACGCAAAGATGAACACCGTCATGATTGAATTTCCAACAGAAAGCTACCAGTACCACTCAAATTATAACACATTATTACAAACTTACCGTTGTGAATCTGGCTAAAATAAAGATCACCAAAAAAGTTACTGTCACATGTCTGTCTGGTGGTTAGGTCTTTCAGTTGTATTTTGATCCTGTCATATGTTTGTTCCCATGGTTACCCTCATTAGTTCATTTGTCCCAGCTGTGTCTTGTTAATCATCTCTTTTCTGTTCACTTCTTAAGTTACACTCTCACCTTCAGTCTTTGTCTAGTCACTGTTATGTTATGTTGGATTTCTGTTGCCGTGTTAAAGTTCTTTGAGAAGTTTGGATTCAAGTTTATGTTTGCTTATCTTCTGAGTCTTCAGCCTGTTCCTGTGCACACCCAACCGTTACAGTTACGGACTGCAGCTTAAAAAAATATTTATAAAGAATAAAGTGATATGTCATGAATTTATCAAATTATTTTAAAAGGAAATAGTGCACTTGGACACACAAATATGCACGCCATGTCATTGACCCATATGCAGTTACAAAGATATAAGAAATCCAGTGAATGTTCTTCAGATTCAGGTCATTTGTAGGGTGTATATTTTTATTATTTGGGAAAAAAAAGAAACCCCAAAACAAACAACAATTAGCAATGTATACCTCAATTTTTTATTAAGAAAAATGTGTTGAAAATAATCATTTTTAATGGTAATGCTTTACAGTAAGTTCTTATTAGTTGCTATGATGAGCAATACAAATATATAACATTCATTAACCTTTGTTGATGTTAGTTAATAAAAACATAATTGTTCATGTTAGTTCACAGTGCATGTTAACAGATATAATGTTTAATTGTAATGTTTTAGTAAGTAGGAATGAACAAGATTGATAGAAGTATTGTTTATCATTAGTTCATGTTACAGGTACACACTGTAACTTTTGGCACTCTAGCGGTTAACCAAAAAAAGCATGCTTTTTGCGGAAGAACGTTGTTTTGGTTGTGCTCCGGCTCTGCGCAACTGTGCGGATGATTGGCCCTCACAAAAGTTGAAGCTACATATGGCAATTTATCTCTTCAATAAAAATACTTTACTCAACTGTCGAGTAATAAAAACGGCATCTACACATCGCTTTTACAACATTTCAAATCCCTCGGTTCTCGCCATCTCTGAAAAGCAAAGTCAATGTTGATTCTGGTTTTATTACGAGCTCTGTCGCGTTCTCTTTTTGCCAACTGACTCTCCTCTGTTCGGCGTTTGTTTAAAACGGGTGATTTACCAGAGGATTGAGATTTATCTGCTCCATAGAGACAGAGCGACACGCGTCATAATCTGAAGACCACGCCCATTGGGGGGGGGGCAATCAGACCGTCTCCATTGACTTGTATTGCGTGAGGCTGCCTCCTTGTCATTTTTGACTTATAACAAAAAACAGAACAACGTCTAAAAGCTGATATGTGATGAGGTTTACAGCAAACAACCTAAACAACCCAGAACGAAAGACCCAGAAGTTTGTATAAGCTGTTGACCCAAAAAAACGAGCGTTTAAGGACAAAAAAGTTTATGCAGTCAATTGAGACAGAACGCGACACTGAGAACTACGCCCACTGGAGGGGAACATAATCAGCGACAGGAAATATTATATATAAACCTGACATTTGGATATTTGACTTAACAGTGACAAAATGTTTACTGCACACATAGGCATACTGAGTGTCAGGATCCCAAAATTCCTGCTGAAGCTTCACTTCTTATTGCCTGTCTACACTTTTGTCTCCTTAAAAGTTTTTTTTGGGTTGACAGCTTATAAAAACGTATGTCTGTGTTTTTTAGCTTGTTTGCTGTACACCTTGTCACATATCAGCTTTTAGACATTGTTCTGTTTTTTGTTACAAGTCCGAAATGACAAGGAGGCAGCTTCATGCTATGCAAAATACCGTACCTCCGCCACTTCAGAGAAACTCTATTTACGGATATGACGAGACACGCACGAGCGATTTCCTGTGAAAACCATCCCGACTGGTCCAAAATATGAACATTTATAATATGCTTAGCATAGTGTATCAAGGTAAGACAAAACATGTTTTGGAAGGATTGATGATATATTGACTCAAAAATGTTTTGTTAATTTTGAACCAGTGCATAATGTACCTTTAACTAATGTAGTTAGTTAACAAATAAAACCGTATTGTAAAGTGTTACCTTTTTGAATGAGACAGTATTAAAACATTGAATAATGTAAAAAAAAAAAAAAAAAAGTATGTATAATGCATATAAAGGCATACTGTATATACCAAAATCCGATCGTAATGTCTTATAATTCACTTTATAGTCAGTTGTATGTTCTTTTAAATACTTGTGACCAATATATTTTAATATTTACCTATATGATCATGTCTTATAATGCAATATGTATCCATTTATAGGTACGCATTTTAAAATGTGTATAACCATGAAAAACTTGTGCTAAAGTTGGGGTTACAGTGATGCTTGCTTGTGTTAATTAAAGTGGTAAAATGTTACATTTACTATCACTCCAGTTCTTGTGAAGCAAATAAGCATCAAAAGACTAGTCAAAAAAACAGCTGAGATCATTGACACTGTGTTCTTCAAACCCTTAACATCCGGCTGTCTCCAGCGGTTCATGAAGATGCCACGGCCAGCAGGGTGGGGGATCCGCTGCTGTAACCCATCTTATTACAGTGCTCTATTCTCTCTTTCTTCATGTCCTTGGGTCAAAAACAATTAAATAGTGTTAGTTCATGATGAACATAGATCATGCAAAACACAGCAAAGATAATAATCTGCCCTGGCATATTTATACTTGGAATAAAAGCAAAATACAATCTTACTGTTGAATATGCAACACCTGAAGTCTCTTTATATCGAGGCCAATAACTGTTGCCTCAAGGAGAAATGCCAGTTTAAAATGTTACTTTTTTTTTTTTTTTTTTGTGATAAAATATTTTTATGAGATGTTTAATTCATAAAATGTAATAAAAATTCATTAAAACCAAATCCATAACATGATTCAATGGGAACCCCTACACTCTTAAAGATTCCAAACCATTTGAACCAAGTTTTCACAGTGATGCAATGGAAGAACCATTTTTGGTTCCCCAAAGAACCGTCCAGTCAACAATTCTTAACCATCAGGTCATTGACTTCCATAAGCCGCATTTCCACCGCAGGAACTTTCCCCAGGAACTAGGGACTTTGGGGTGGTACTCTGTGTGTTTCGACCGCAGGAACCGGGGTCTAAATAAAGTTACGGATAAAAATTGCCCCCTCAAAACAGCCCTGCTCGCGAGGAAGTACTTTTTCATAGTTCAGGAACTTTCGGGGGTGGGACTTGTGCGCTGAACATGCTGATTGGTTGAGCTCACGCTGCATTTTATTTCAACTCAAAAGTCAAAAGTTGCGGTGGGTGCAGTGAGAGTTGTTTGCTATTCGAATCAACAATGGAGTTTAAAAAATATGACAGATGGACCGATGACGAGGTTATGACGTTTATTTGCGGAAGACTAAACCCAGTGGGCTCTGGAAAGTCGCGCGCAGTCCTATGTCACTGGACTAATCTTCACGGAGACCTCGATGGAAACGCAGACAGCCGCAGGAGTTCCTGGGAAAAAAGTTCCTGGGACAAATTGTTCCGGGTACTTTCGGTGGAAACGGGTCTATAGTATTTTTTTTATATATGGCAGTCAATGGGGACCATCAACTATTTGGTTACACATATTCTTCAAAATACCTTCTTTCGTGTTCACCAGGAGAAAGAAGTTCATAGGAGAAATTCATAATTCATTTGGAACAACATGATGGTGAGTAAATGATGACAAAATTGTCGTTTTTGGGTGAACTAACCCTTTAAGTTTCTATGTTGTGTGCAATGTTGACCAGAATGAACTTTCACTGTTGTTAGTTGCACTCAAATTATCCTTGTTCACATTAACTACATGAACTTAAATTTACTGAGTTGTTTCTACTAAATATGAGTATAGTCAGCTTTACTTAATAAGAGTTTGTTCGTTCAACTTAACATTGCTTAGTGAAAGAAACAAACTGGGCAGTGGATCTGTAGTTCCCAGCATGCTTTGCAAGGGACTGCATTAGGAGAGTACATTTAGGGATTAAAGTGTTATTTTATTTGTTTTTCAGTAAAGGGAAATATGTTGTTAGTTTATGTTAGTGTTATGTTCAGTTATGTTGGACATTTAGAGGAGTTTGTCATTTTATGGTCACCATTATGCAGAAGAGTTGTGCCTGTGTTTAGGCTGTGGGCACTCATATACACACATATTTATTGGATGCAAATCCTGCCCTCAATTAAATTGAGTCTCTCCGATGAGTTACTTTTGCATTTCTAAAAAATATGCTTGTTGTTATTTAATGGTTTTCCACTTACACTTGTACAGCAAATAGTTAATTTAATAACGTAAATTAAATTGATAAACGTGTTCACCTTACATAAGTACAGTGACAAATTCAAATAGTTTGTATTTACTCCAAAGAAATTTTGTCAGCTTTACTTGAATTTCTTTTGTTCATATAACTAAATTGTTATTTGTATAAATTACTCAATATACAGTAGTTGCGTGGAGCCACTTGACGATGCTTTTTAAAGTAAATTCAATGAGTCATTTATTTGAGTGTGGATTTTAATATTAGTGGCCAGGTCTGGGTTGGGGTTTGTTTGCACCCGACTGAACATGTTCAATCAGCGTTTGTCTATGTTTGTTGGTGCATGACAGTTATTTTTCATTAAATTCTAAATCCAAATGGCCAAGTTGTTTGTTGGCGTTTGTCTGTGCGCTGTGAATTGGCCTTATGACACACCTCAGTGAGAGCAGGTTTATGGACACAGTTCACATATGGTTTGGGTTCAGTCTCAATCAATCCAGCGTAGGTCTTGTAGCAGATGGCACAGTCAATCAGAGGCTGTAGGGATTATAAACACACGTTTAATTGTATTCCACATTGAGAAATTCCAACATAAGGTACAATTACTCGCTCTTATTGAATTGCATGTGTTATATAAATATAACCGCAGATGTTTGTGCAATGCTAAAGCCTTAAACTCTATTCAGAAATTATACAGGTATGTGCAGAGGTGGAGCAAATCATTTTCTATTATTTGCTCAATATAAACCTTACCCGATCATTCCTGAACGCACATTTGGTCGTATCGGCGTTCTCAGTTCCTCTTTTGCACTTGGTGGCTTTCAGATAAAAGTTTTGGTAGATGTAGGTGACACCAAACCCAGCCTACAAAGATTATATTCATCCAATAAACACAGCACACATCAGGGTTATTATTGTTAACTAAAACCATAAATAAACATGAACTGAAATAAAATATTAAAAATTAAACTTATTTTATTCAATCTATTGCAAAGGCAGCATTTCTCATTTTTGTTTAGTTCAAGTTGAAGTACTAAAATAAGTAAAACTAAAATAATAGCCATATTTAACAAAAACACAAAATTATCAAAACTTTAAAATTAAACTGAACAGAAATAAATACAATTAACAGAAAATATAAAAACAAAATCTAATACAAAATTTTAACAAAAATTATAATAGTATATCGATGATAATAAAATAAATTGATACAAAACGTTGAATTTAATCAAATTTAGCAAGTAAAACTGTCTATATGCAATTTATACATGTTGATTTAATATTTTAGGAATTGTACATTTTAATTTTATAATAAATATTTTATAATAGTAAATATGAATGAATACATTAATACAAAATATATTATGTATTTACTAATTTACATAATTATATGTAAGTATTTTATTTAAACTATTTTTTTAAAAAAACACATTTTGTAAATATTCAAAAACGTATTTATTAAAACACAAAATACTTTTTTTTAATCAACGTTTTTAGAAATTGGCAGATATCTAATTGACTAAATCTGATAAATTCGTGTGTTTTTGGCATTCAACCCCTCACGGGGTTATATTTACTAGGAATAACTGAAACTAGCCTGTGTATTAGACATTCCCCACTTTATGTGCTCTTCTGAAAGCACGTTACTTGTACTTTGCATACTACAAATTAAAATTTTAGCCATAGACTGTTTGACCTAAAATTATTAGTATAACGTGACGCCATGCCGAGTCAACTCTTGGAAAGTCAGTCAGTCAGTGAGTGAGAGAAGGTCTTAGGTCTTACCTCAATTTGCGACTGCTGAATGGTTTTAAAGAAGAGAAAATGCTGCTGAACGCCTTCGTGAGCATTGACATTTTGCACCGCGAGCTCCACTCCTTTCTTGTAGGAGTCTGGGAGTTTGCTGAAGGGGGTTTGCGCCTCCGCGGCGGTCAGGAAGAGCAGCAGAGCAACCGGCAGCACACGACGCATCTTCAACCAGTCTGAGCACGACCTGCTGCTGCACTCACTGAAAAACAGCAAAGTTCCAGGAAGTCTGCCTTTGTTTTTGTGCCGTTGTTGAGTAACACAAATGACTGTTGGCATGGGTCAGTTGCTTTTATTTGCTGAAGTTAGGTTTAAAACGACGAATATTAATAAAAACATGCATTTAAACAAATTTAAAGTCTGCATTATTTACAGCGGTACAAATTATTAAGAGTTTTTACTCCTTTTTGGATCAAATAAATCGACCTTACACTGTAAACGCGAAAGTTGGCAAAACTCAAAAAAATCGCGGTAATTGGAGATGCGGTTACATCAAATTGTTTAAGTTTAGAAATTCAAAGTTTAAGTAAGCAGAACTGGCAGGATTGTATTTTAATTCATGTATTAGCTTGAGTCTATATAAAGCCTTCGTTATTTACAGTGTTGCATTAGCTGGAAATATTGCATTATGCACATTAAAAGTTATATATATTATAACATTAGTATAATTATGTATATATAAATACACAAGCATGCATGTATATATTTAAATTAAATTTGTTATGTTTACTTTATATATAAAACAGTTATATGAATTATATATAGGGTACAGTATATACATGCAAATATTTCTTAAATATAGGCTACATGAGTGTGTATTTATATATACATAATAATTATACAGACTACACACGTATTATGTAAACACACACTTATTTTTGGATGTGATTAATCGATTTGACAGCACTAATATACACACATATATCCATATACATACATACATGTATTTATACATACATAAAATATATATAAAATCAGATTTACAATGAAAGTTCTGCTCTATGATCAGATTTACTGTTTACTCTGATTTAAAGTCGCCATAAAAACTAAATTAGACAATTTTTTGGAATATTGCAGTATTTTTTTTATAAATGATTTATCTGTGCACATAATTTGTGCAACCTGTCACTCACACGTGATTGACCAATAGCAAACCACAAGCATCCAATCAGTACCCCGTGGACAAAAGCAAGACCCGCCTTACATTTTTTCTTGTTTGAGAAGCAGCTTCGCTCGCACACATGGAAGCTTGTGTCCGCCACGGAATAAAACATGTCAAAAGATAATTACGACTTATCTCACAATTCTGACCCCCCCCCCCCTACCTCCCTCACAATTGAGAGTTATAAGGTCAGAATTGCGAGATAAAAAGTTGCAATTACCTTTATTCTGTGGCAGAAATAATCTTCCATAGATACATGTCACAATAGGGAAGAAAAGACTTTCGCAACTTCAGTTTCATGCCCACTTGAATTTCTCTTCTGTATGTTTAGACACAACACACAAATACTGAGGGAACGTCCAAGATAAACAACGCCGGTAACAAAGTACAGCGTGCTGCGATTGAAACATGAAGGTCCTGATATACTAAACATCATTAGTCATTAGTGCAGAATAAAACAAAAACAGACACAATGTGCAACATTTTAATGGTAAATAATCACAGAAATATTGAATCATGTATTATTTGTAAGGTATTTTATTGCACTGATAAACAAAATCACTTTATTGGATTAGTGTAATGTGCACTAATATTACTTATTTATTTATAATTATATTCATTCATATTTTAAAGTGGTTAAGGGAGTTTTAGGGAACTCTGCTTTGTTGTCCGCAAAAAAATTATTTCACATGTAGGACAAACATTGAATGTTCTTTTGCAACACACATCCCGTATTGATTTACTGTAGAAAATGTTAGCAAAACAGTGCAATGCTCTCTTTAGTGCTTGACAATCTGATAACATGATGCAAGAGCTGATTTGGAACAGAACAGACACGCTAAAACATGCGTTTCAGATTCCTGAACATCAAGATGTCAGATGACGCTTCTCTAGGATCCAGTGGATGCCACAGGAGTCGGGGTCAGACTGCCAAACCCCGCCTGGTAACAGCCAATCTCTCGCTCTCGCTTGCTTTCCTTGAGTTCAAACAATCAGACAAAGGGTCACTTCTACACACAAATTTTGGGGTTCCATTGCATTAAATGTGTTGGGAAAAACATTTGCAAAGATGGACATTATTCTAGCAATTATTATAAGATCAAGTGTGTTTCCAGGTAATTAAATGAATCGCCAAAAACGAAGAACATGAAATGGGAATACCTTTGACAGTGTTTGACGATTCATACAGTTTAAATAAGGGTTGACACCAATTTTTCCAGCAGAGATCTTGTAGCAGGTCATACAGTCAATGAGAGGCTGGAGGAATATGGAAATACAGCCAGTAAGTTTATGAGTGCTGTGGTGTAACGCATTTTTTTTATATACTGTACAGGGAGTGCAGAATTATTAGGCACGTTGATTTTCTGATCATATTTTTTTTCCAGGCACATTTGACCAATTCCAAACCACAGTAATCCTAATAACTACTATTGATTTAGTATTTAATAATGTATAAGTGATATATAATTGTTCATGAAGGCTGGAAATGAAAATCACCTTATATTCAGGTGTGCAGAATTATTAGGCATGTTTTCTTTTACAGATAAATTGAGCCAAAAAAGAGATTTAACTCAGACTGAAAAGTCAAAAAGTATTAAATGCCCATGAGAAGGATGCAATACTAATGCAATACTAGACATTGCAGTTAAGGCATGACCATTGGACAGTGAAATGCTCGTTGGGTCAGCAGGGTCAGACAAAAACAGGTGGTGAAGAAAAGACACCTGTTAACTGCAAAAGAATTAAGAATTAAGGTGAAGAATTAAGGGTGAAACCATCAGGAACCCTTTAGTCTCCAGCGCCACCATTTTCCAGAGCTGCAACCTACCTGGAGTCTCCAGAAGTGAAGGTGTCAGGATCTCAGAGACAGAGTCTGGCAGTACGTTTTGGGAGTTCATTTTAGTCCATCCTGAAGTCCGTTTTGCAGAGATGGACTAAAATGAACTCCCAAAACGTACTGCCAGATTCTGGAAGATTAATTCTTCAAACAGTGGTACTAGAGGATGTGGTGCTGGTCCTTCAAGAGTCACTCTCAACCTATCTGTCCATAAAGCCTATAAAAAAACCTTTTTCATGTATTTTACAACACTTCAGCTTGTGACTCTTATCTAGTGGGGGTCATTTTTTAGGATTCTTTACCTAACTGAAGTCTCTGAGATCCTGACACCTTCACTTCTGGAGACTCCAGGTAGGTTGCAGCTCTGGAAAATGGTGGCGCTGGAGACTAAAGGGCTCCTGATGGTTTCACCCTTAATTCTTCACCTTAATTCTTAATTCTTTTGCAGTTAACAGGTGTCTTTTCTCCGCCACATGTTTTTGTCAGATCCTGCTGACCCAACGAGCATTTCACTGTCCAATGGTCATGCCTTAACTGCAATGTCTAGTATTGCATTAGTATTGCATCCTTCTCATGGGCATTTAATACTTTTTGACTTTTCAGTCTGAGTTAAATCTCTTTTTTGGCTCAATTTATCTGTAAAAGAAAACATGCATAATAATTCTGCACACCTGAATATAAGGTGATTTTCATTTCCAGCCTTCATGAACAATTATATATCACTTATACATTATTAAATACTAAATCAATAGTAGTTATTAGGATTACTGTGGTTTGGAATTGGTCAAATGTGCCTGGAAAAAAAATATGATCAGAAAATCAACGTGCCTAATAATTCTGCACTCCCTGTATATATATACACACACACACACCGATAAAGCATAACATTATGACTAAAATTTCCAAATATTGTGTTGGTCCCTATTTTGCTGCCAAATCAGCCCTGGCCCTTCGAGGCATAGACTCCTCTAGACCCCTAAAGGCGTGCTGTGGTATCTGGCACCAAGATGTTAGCAGCAGATCCTTTTAAGTCTTGTAAGTTGCGAGGTGGGGCCTCCATGGATCGGACTTGTTTGTTCCATTGGATTGAGATCTGGGGAATTTGGAGCCCAAGTCAACACCTCAAACTCGTTGTTGTGCTCCTCAAACCATTCCTGAACCATTTTTGCATTGTGTCAGGGCGCATTATCTGCTGAAAGAGTCACAGCCACCAGGGAATACCGTTTCCATGAAAGGGTGTACATGGTCTGTAACAATGCTTAGGTAGGTGGTACGTGTCAAAGTAACATCCACATGGATGGCAGGACCCGAGGTTTCCCAGCGGAACATTGCCCAAAGCATCACATTGCCTCCGTCGGCTTGCCTTCTTCGCATAGTGCATCCTGGTGCCATGTGTTCCCCAGTTAAGCGATGCACACGCACCCGGCCATCCACGTGATGTAAACGAAAACGTGATTCATCTGGCCAGGCCACCTTCTTCCATTGCTCCGTGGTCCAGTTCTGATGCTCACGTGTCCACTGTTGGCGCTTTCGGCAGTGGACACGGGTCAGCATGGGCACCCTGACTGGTCTGCGGCTATGCAGCCCCATACGCAACAAACTGCAATGCACTGTGTATTCTGACACCTTTCTATCAGAACCAGCATTAACTTCTTGAGCAATTTGAGCTACAGTAGCTCGTCTGTTTGATCGGACCACACGGGCCAGCCTTTGCTCCACACGTGCATCAATGAGCCGTGGCCGGTTCACCCCTATTCCTTCCTTGGAGCACTTTTGATAGATACTGACCACTGCAGACCGGGAACACCCCACAAGAGCTGCAGTTTTGGAGATGATCTGACCCAGTCGTCTAGCCATCACCCTTGTCAAACTCGCTCATGATATATATTGCATCAATAGCAAAAAATAGCCAGAAAACTATCAGTTAGATTCATTTCAGCTACACTATCGCTGAACGTTTTGGGTTCAGTAAAAAAAAAAAAAAATTCAAAAAAGAAAATTCATAATTTTATGCAGCAAGGACGTATTAAAGGGTTAGTTCACCCAAAAATGAAAATAATGTAATTTATTACTCCCCCTCATGCCGTTCCATACCCGTAAGACCTCCGTTCATCTTCGGAACACAAATGAAGATATTTTTGTTGAAATCTGAAAGCTCAGTGAGGCCTGCATAGGCAGCAATGAAATTTACACTCTCAAGATCCATTAATGTACTAAAAACATATTTAAATCAGTCCATGTGAGTACAGTGGTTCAATATTAATATTATAAAGCGAAGAGAATATTTTTGGTGTGCCAAAAAAACGAAATAACGACTTATATAGTGATAACCCATTTCAAAACACGGCTGTATGAAGCTTTGTAGTGTATCGAATCAGCAAGTCGATTCAGCGGCTCGGATCGCATGTCAAACCGCAAAACTACAGCCGTGTTTTGAAATCGGTTATCAAGACGTTATTTCGTTTTTTTTGGCGCACCAAAAGTATTCTCGTCTCTTTATAATATTAATATTGAATGACTGTACTCACACGGACTGCTTTAAATATGTTTTTAGTACATCAATGGATCTTGAGAGTGTAAATTGCTTTGCCCCCTATGGAGGCCTCACTGAGCTTTCGGATTTCAACAAAAATATCTTCATTTGTGTTCCGAAGATGAACAGAGGTCTTACGGGTGTGGAACGGCATGAGGGGGAGTAATAAATGACATTATTTTCATTTTTGGGTGAACTAATACTTTAAATTGATCAAAAGTTACAGTAAAGACAATTATAATTTTACAAAAGATTTATATTAGTTCAAATAAATGTTGTCATATAATTTGGAGATTGCAACATGTAACAAAATACAGATGGTTCTTTAGGGTACCCCATATTTAGACTCTGACATACAAATGAAAACAGCCGATCTTCATATTAAGACCATCTATGGGTTTCTAAAATGTGCTTTAAATGAACACAATATAAGTCGCACTTACCTGATCATTCTTGAACGGACATGTGGTCATATCGGCGTTCTCAGCTCCTCTTTGGCATGTTGTGGCTTTCAGATAGAAGTTATGGTAGATGTAGGTGACACCAAACCCAGCCTACAGAGAGATGATTTATTCATCCACAGTAAATGTATAGAACAGACAGGCATTTCCAGCAACTCGAATTTTAGTCGTAAACTTCCACACAACCAGCAGCTCAGTTCTGTCCTCTTTTTTGTTGAGATTTTTATATTTGATTTCTGACCTAAAAATGACTTGGCATCCAGAGTGATTAGAATATCTGACCTACTCCTCAGGATGTGTTAGGCTACTCGTATACACACCCTATCAGGCTGTTCGTTTCAGAACATCTTTTCCCTGAAAAGAGGGTAAAAAGCAGAAAGAGAAGAATGCAGTTACCTTAATTTTTGCCTGATGAATAGCTTTAAAGAAGAGAAAATGGTTCTGGACGCTGTCATGGGCATTGACCTGATGTAAAGCCAGCTCCACTCCTTTCTTGTAGATATCTGGGAGTTCGCTGAAGAGCTCTTGTGCTTCATTCAGCCAGACTCCAGCGGTGAGCAGCACGACCAACAGCAGCAGAGCCATCTTTAACCAGTCTGAACTTCAACTCCTGCAAATGCCTGCTTGCCCAAAACCAGGTTAAACATTTTCTAAAACAGTCACTGCTCATGTGGAGCCCTGGCATGATGCGTAGAAGTCAGGGACTGGATGATAGAAGGCAAACATTGCCACAATGTTTAATTGTCTTGAAATTCAGCTTTTGTGAGATTTGATTTTGAGATTTGTTTTTGTTACAGCACACAATATAACCACAATATAATGTAGAAGTATAATTGGTAACATTTTAGTTTAATTCTCACTATTAACTAGTTGCTTATTAGCATGCATATTGCTAGGATATTGGCAGTTTATTAGTACATATAAAACACATATTAATGCCTTATTCTGCATAACCATATTCTACATCCCTCTACCCAATACCTTGGGCCCTATTTTAACAATCTGAGCAAATGGTCTGAAGCGCAGGTGCACTTAGGGCATGTCCAAATCCACTTTTGCTAGTTTAACGGCGGAAAAAATGGTCGGCGTGCAAGACACATGGTCCAAAAGGGTTGTACCTAGTCTCTTAAAGGAACATGCCGGACTTTAGCTTATTCACCGTATCACCCAGAATAAGATAAGTCCATACATACCATTCTCATCTTTGTGCGTGCCAGAACTCTGAGTAATATCATTATTACTCTGCACCCATGGTATGTCAGCAAAGTTAATTGATTATTACGCAGGATTGAGAGTATAGTTCCTAGCCATATTGGTCTAGAAAATCCCAACTTTTCATTTTCCGTCGGTCTTAGTACACGATGTAACTATACACATCACAACATGTGTTGGCGTTATTTTGTCTCTTATTGAGCAGTAGGCTAGCTGGAGCCATTTACCTCCAGTCTTTGTGCTAAGCTAGGCTAGCGGTGGGTAGGGTTGGGAACCGAGAACCGGTTCTTATGCAGAACCGAAACTGATTTTTGAAAAATACCAGAACCGCGCGAAATTCCTAAGTTTCGGTTCCGAAAACGGTTCTGGTGCAATGTGTGTGCGAAGCGCTGGAAGCGTATCCTTTCATAGCGAGTGACAGCCAGTGTTGCCAAGTCCGTGGTTTTCCCGCTTTCCCGTTTTCCACTGTTGCCGCGGACTGTGTTTCATGTCCGCGGGTTGAAGCGATTGTGCAATTGTGCGGGTTTTGTTGTGAAAACCTGGCAACCCTGGCTCACCTCATCATAAATATTAATTACGTTGCCTGCCGCTTCCAGGAGTGCAGCAGTTCAGCCTGAAGCCCTCGCGCTACACATTTATGGTTTTGCGTCAGATATTTTCTCGTTGACCACCAGCATGGCGAAGAGAAAGTCACAAGTATGGATTCATTTCAAAAGAATGAATGATAATGAAGCAAAATGTAACACGTGAAAAGTTAATAACATGCAAAAGAGGCTGCACTAGCAATTTGACAAAACATTTGCTACAGCACAGAGAGTGCCTCAGGGCTTATACCAGATTTATTGTGAAAGGCTATAGTGATTTATATATATATTTATTTATTTATTTGTCAACCGTTGAGTCACCATGGTTTAGGTAAGCGTTTAGGCACAATTACCTTTGTAATGCTGAATTGCAATTTATTATTTACAAGTTCACTGAATAACTGAATTACTATTAAATTAATATACAACTAATTAATAAATATAACTAATAAATATAATTTATAACTTCGTTTTATTCAGAGACAGAGATAAAATGTAACAAGACAATTTCAGGTGTTCATTTGAAAAACAATGTGTTGCAAGAATGGCTTAATTAATACTGTAATATATGTACAGTACAGGACTTTTTTGACATTGCCAACCTGTAAATAAATTTTAGAGCAAGTAATAAACACAAAATGGATTGTTTGAGTTGCGTATTGTGCTTTTTTCCTTTACCACTATTTGTTTAATAATTTTAATGGAACCGGAATCGGAACCGGAATCGTTAGGCGGAACCGGAACCGGAAAATTTCTCACGATTCCCAACCCTAGCGGTGGGTGTGTCAGACAGAGTTATGGCACGCACTGAGATGAGAATGGTATTTATGGACTTCTCTAACTCTGGGGGATACAGGGAATAAGCTAAAGTCCCAAAAAGTCGGCGTGTTACTTCAATGAGTAATGGGTGTGTTTTGGGCGTAACGTGCAATAAACCAATCAGAGTCTCATCTCCCATTCCCTTTAAAAGCCAGTTGTGCTTGCATTCTGGATTCGCTATTTACATGGTGGAATATAGACGCCCTCAACCTGACGAGTCAGTTTAAATACATGTGTGTATTGCCACGATTGGTCAAATAATTAGCCAATTTAATTTGTCATTACTGTAAAAGGTCATTCTGATACATGCAATGACTATCCATTGTGACATGTAGGCATTTTTATCTTTATGTACACAATAATAATCTTTTACATTGTAATCCTTTAATTTTTCATATTTAAAAATGTTTGTGTGCTGCTGCGTTCCTGTGTGTGTAATAAGCAGAGTGTACGTATGTTGTGCACCCGCGCATATTACTAACACACCCTTTAAATAACACAAAAGATACTGATCTATTGGCTTTAGACCAGGGTTTTGTTGCCTCAAAATAGCAACGCACCAACAATGCGCCTGAACACCCCTTGTTATCAGACCAGCACAACCAATGGGCGAACAGATGGGCGCAAGTGCATTTGCTATTTAAACAATGTGATGCTGGACGTGAAAATGATAACTGCGTCAGGCTGAAACTAGCAAAAAACACTTGCATCACGCCTGCAGTCACATTGAGCCAGGTGTATGATAGAGCCCCTAAACTTAACAACTACATTACTAATTATTAAGTATTAAAAAATATTTTATAAACACTCAATTTATACACAAAGAATTAATATTATAAATCTAAAATTAGTTTATTATATATTTTGTTCTTCTCAATGTAGTTATGTATTGTTATATGTATTTTTATTTATTTATTAATTAGGAGTTTAATGAGGCAAAAGTCATAGTTAATAATGAATTAATAATGAAAAATGGACCCTAATCTAAAGTGTGACCGTATAATGAATTAAATTCAATTTGCGCACAGCTCAGCTAGTCATTTTGGGCCATGGCAAAAATAAAATAATGGACTCATATCTGCCAAATAGATTGAAAAATGTAATTTTTTGTCAGGCATCTCAGATGATACACACAGACGAAGAGCCCCCAAAAAAATCAGAAAATGAAATATTTATTATATTATATGGCAGCAGAATATGATTAGCTATTGAGTTATTATAAGCATTTTTAAATGTTTTAAAATACAATTCATTCTTGTGAATTTTTATCATTACTTCAGTTTTCATTCACATGATCCTTCAGAAATCATTCTATTTGCTGCTCAAAAAACATCTCATTATGTCATACATTTATACAGTGATCCATATTTTCAGGATTCTCTGATAAATAGAAAGTTGAAAAAAACTATTTAATACATCCTTGCTGAATGAAATATGAATGTCTTTGACCACAAACTTTAGTAAAATGGTTCTCAACCTTTTGTCAAGAGAAATGTTACTTTTTGTTTGGTCACTTAAACCAAAGCAATTTTAAAAACTGAAATATAAAAACAAACACACACACACACACAAAAGATATGAATAGCCAGTTTAAATAGAAAAATCAACTTTATTTGCAATATTTGGAATTTACTGTTAATATTGCATTATGTACAGTGGAACATTTAAAAATCAAATATTCAATAACCAAAAAAAAAAACACACATTACAAAAGATGTCCACAGATGGTAAATGACCCTCACTTCCCTTTGCCATACTTTTGTAACAAATATCACCAGCCTTTAAAATGACCTCAATGTCAACAGTCTTCATGAACCCCGCAAAGCATCCATAATAAATACCATCTACAAACAAGTGCTGCCGAGAATCCACACAGTCCAGATCCAGTAGCAGCACAGAACCTCATAGTGCTCAACCATCAGATTTCCCAGAGTTCTGCAGGCCTAAACGTGTCTAAACGCAAACCTGGAAGCGGTCGCTGAACACGGGCAGAGGGAATGTCGAAGATCAACAACGGTGACAAAGTACAACGTGCTGAAGGTCCTGATTTACTAAACGACGACAGACGACATGTTATAAAAATATTCTCAAATCAATCACGTGTACGCTCCAATAATGACAAAAGCGTCTAACCAATTCCTAGTCGAATAAAAATAACCTCTATATGATTTCATTTCACTCGCCGTATGTCATTAGCCAGCGCATAATATAAAACTAACATAACTTCCTATAATTAAAAGATCCTTAACATACATCCGATTCTGGAATGTAAATAGCACTCAAATGAGCTAAAGCACTTGTTTTGTAGCATGTTTAAAGCACAATGGTGTGATCAAATCCAGAGATTCAACTAAAATAACAAACATAACATGCTTAACCGAATTAACCCAAACCAAATCATTCAATTTGCCGATTTCATTCCCGCTGGTTTGTGCGCACAAAATATTCTGAGTGAAAGTGTACGTGCAAGAGTCGAATCTTATTAGTGCAGATTCACTGTCTAACTGACTGTAGGAATCCAAATATATATTATACCAGATAATTAGTGAAAAGTAGTGACATTACTCAGGAATTCTGTGGCAAAATCCCTCATGAACTGACATAAATAATACGCCTGTTAAACGCATAAATAATTAGTAAGTAAATCAAAATCTATACTGTGTTTCTGCTGAGAACTTGTGTTAAAAAGAACAGGCTTCTGTTTTAGTGTTAATTCGATGTTGCTAGTGGAAAGACTTCAAAAAAATGGGGTGGAAAATACAATTCATCAGGTGTGCGTTTCCCAAAAGCATCGTTAGCCAAATAAGGTCGCAAGTTCCTGTTGAATTGTGTTGGTAACGATGGAACTTGTGACTATATTTGGCTTATCTGGTCTGTTTAGTTCTTACAAACGAACCATTAGAAACTGAATCAGAAACTTAAAACGCTACAATTTTGGGAACCTCAGAAGGGACGCTTCTTAAAATGGGTTTTAAGACCCCAAACTACTGTAGGACACTAAAACTCATCTAAAAACCTCTCAGGATGCCTCCAAATTCATCCTCTAAATGGAGTTCACTCGCTCTGAATGAGTCATTTGCTCCATGTAACAGTCAATATAAAATATACTACAACTGCACATCTAGAGTTTTTGCGAGAGTTTAAAATTTGCATGCGACTTTAATGCATTAAAAAAGAGAAAACAACTGATTAGAAATGGTGATTGGACGGCAATGAAGGATAAAAATACTGTTGATTGTGTGACGGGTCATAAATCACAACAATAAAAGCGAAGCCAGTAAAACTATTTAAAAGCACATACGTACGTACGGTAGACGATGAAATGGACCATGGCGATCTTTCTTGACCACGAATATACGCTTAAACTACATCAAATATTGCATGGACCCTGAATGGTGCTGGGAATGTCCAGTTAACCCCATACGGTACATTCGTTCTCCTCATAGGCGACACATACGCTTGGTAAAGGCTAAACGGTGTGATAGCAGCTCAAACCCTCTAATACAAGTGTCTGAAATGCCAGGTGGAGATCGGATCCACATAATGTTCTCGCCAACATATTCAAGACTCACTGTGCGATTTGGTTTGTCAAAGTTTGAAAAGCAACTGTCCTATTGGCCAATAGCCTGACTGACAGGAAGACAGGTGAGAGACGGACAGCTGTGGTCGTGGCTCAGACTGGCATGTGCATCTCTGTGTATTCGTCGTGTCCCTCCTTCTCGTCAAAAGTGGGCTCTGCATCGTCAGCGTCCAACTGAGAAAGAGAAGAGGGACAGAAAAGTCGATTATTATTTGAAAATCGCAACTCCTCCCCCCACAAGTATAGGCGAAACAGAGAGAGAGAGAGGGAGAGAGACCATTCACACTCTCAATCTGTATGATAACAAACTGTTTAATTCATTAGGGAATAGGCTATATTAACTCTGACTGTTATTTGACATCGCCCAAAGTTACGATAACCGTTATATGCCACGCAAGACTACAGTGTCCGTGCGAGACACTGTGTTCTTCTTCTGTCGTTTTTACACTGGCAGTTTAGTTCGAAATGGGGCACGGTTCACATGAAAAATTGCTAATGAGAAAGCTCTCATACAGAGGTAACAAACCCCAGAAACCAACACCCTGAGTTTGGTTGCACTCGAAGCAACACTCGGGTGCGCACTTATTCAGGAAGAAATGTAACCAGCGCATGCGTTTTAGCCAAGCGGCAACCTCCCCCAGTTTCTCTTGAAGCCAATACGGAAGTGACTTAAACTGTAATTCACCGACTGGCCACTAGGGACAGGCTCCACAAGGGAGCAGAATCACATTGAGCCCCATGTTAAGACGCCCAACTTTAGAGCAGAAATAAACATGTTTACAGCCTGGTACAAATCGTGGTTTTGGTCTATATGGCTAATTTTGAGGGGGTGAATTTTTTCTCATTCGTTTACATTATATAAAGCCTTAAAGGGTAACTAAACCTTAAACCAACTTTTTTTAGTTAATGATCTGCAAGACTGGGGCTTTATTAATGCTGTTCATTGATTCGAGTAAATGTTTTGACATTTGGGTATAAAGTGTTTAAATTCTATAATATATGGTGTTAAACCGTCTGAGTGCTGCCCTCTTAGGGTTGAACGGTGGCTACTGCAGTTGAATTTTCCTATTGGACGTTGTTTGCCATCGTGAAGTATGATGGTTCTTCCAACGGCTCACTCCCCACGCCCCTGGCACGAGCTCACCACGCTCTCAGAAATGTTTTCCCCAATCACATGATGAGAACGGCTTCACTCCAGTATGAACTCTCATGTTACATGAAGTAGAAACATTATGAATGAAACTTACTTGACACTTGCTTAAACACTGTAATGAAGAAAATGCGGTTAAATAATGCAATAATACACGTCTGGCTTTTCTTGCGATATTATTGATGTTATTCATGTGTACAGATCATTTTCATACATACGCACTTTCAAATCCTGACACGCAAGTGGTTGCCGTGGTAATGAACAATACCGTAACGTGCTGGCGTATATAGTCTAACTTTATTTGAGGAAATCTGTTTATAATAGGCTATTAGGTTTGAACTTATTGGTCCTGCGATGCTTATTGATTCAGTTCATTTGCATGAAAATACATGTATTGGATCTATTTTTAGTGGCATTCAGTATAAGGATTTGACCTTTCATAGATTAGGTCAGATGTCTCATTCTCTTTCGCTGCTGCTTCACTAGCATCGTCGGCATCGGGAGTTAACGCAGTTTGAGCCAGCGGCTCGCATTGATAAGACTCTGGGTCTGTGTCTACAGACAATTCACCCTCCTCCACTTCAGGTGAAGGTGGGGGAGAATGACCGCTCTGTTGCAAAGCTACTGGAGTCACTCCAGTCATTCTCCCTCTTTGCGACTCGCGAGTCAGACAGTTGTCAATCAATCCGTCACTGCGGGTGACAGCTCAGGTGCACGCCCTCCACTCAGTCCTGCCCTCGGTTAGTCCCCTCTGTCTCCGCTGGGCTCTGCCCACTTTTCCAGCATTTTTCAAATATTGCCAGTGGGTGGAGTTAGGCTCTGAGCTGGGGTTTAGTTACCCTTTAAAGTTCTGCATAATTAAGGGCGTGGTTACTTTGAGTGACAGGTGGATTGTCATTTGTCTGCTGTCTGTTAGTCATCTTTGCCCATGTTCTGTTATCCGGGAGTGACGCGCTGTCAAGATGACATTGGCCAGCTCGACCCTACTTTACGCTTCAAAACTGCTCTTCAGAATCCTATGGGTGATGTCACGGACACTACGTCCATCTTTTTTTACAGTCTATGGTTTTAGCTGATTACAATGTCATTAGTGCAATAACATACATGTAAGGGATGATAGTGTTGATGATTTACTAAGATACGAGCGAGAGCGAGCCTGCAGTGTATTCGCGCATAGCGAGTGCAATCAGGGCAGCAAATGAACGGCAATTCACTGTTCCCTCAAAAGAGTCCGTTTGCAAGCCGCCTTCAAGCGACACACATACGGTAAACCCAAGTGTCGTTTACTCAGCTGCGTATATTAGCAGCAAATTAATAAAAGAAAAAAAACAATATATTGACCCGCTTTCTGTTTTCTATCATGCCCGTGCACGTTTGTGATGACGTAAGATGAACACAAAAGCACCAGGGTTCAAGTTGAGTGTGAAACCAGACTAGGGCTGTTGGAACGAATTTCGGTAGTCGAATACAATTCGAATATTAAAAAAATGAATACTAATCGAATGTTAAAACTACTATTCGAATGGGTTTAAAAAAAACAATACAAAATAAAAAAAAATTTGACTATCTTTAGCGAACGTGTGGTAACAAATTGCTTGTCACTCCTGATGCACCAAACATGGCCGACAGCGGTGCACACACGGAGACGGAGAACACCACTCCTGGCAATCTTAGAAGTGATGTGTGGAACTTTTTTGGTTTCCCATCACAAAATGGAAAAATAAGTAAAAAGACAGTAATCTGCAAAATATGTAAGGCTGAAATGAAATACCACTCCACCACGAGCAACCTGAGGGCACACCTGATAACGGTACACCCTGGTAAGCTAGGCGAACAGTCTGAGGGCAATCAACCACTGTTGAAGCAGGCAAGGATTACTGCTTTTTTGCCTCCCTCCTCATCACGGGGTTTACCCACTGCCCGCCAAGCAGCAATTACGGACAAATTGACACGATTTATCTGCAAAGATATGAGACCAATTAACATCTCTCAGGGGTCTGGTTTTAAAGATTTTGTCTACAAGCTTGAGCCAAGGTACACGGTTCCAAGCTGCGCAACCATCACCGACAGAGTTGTGAAACTCTATGATACCACTAAAGACATCATAAAAATGATTAGTGGACAAAAAAAATAAATAAAGAAAAAGCCCTGACCACAGATGGCTGGAGGTCACTGAGGCATATGTGACCATCACTGCACATTTTATCGACGAGGAATGGGAACTGAAAGATGTCCCATCGGAAACATACTTGAAGAGTAAAATGTGGATCGGGAGTCTGTGCTGCTTTCTATCACCACAGACAACGCGGCTAACTATGTTAACACCATAGAAAGGCATCTACAAGCCATTAATGTCCCTTGCATGGCTCACACTATCAACCTGGCTGTGAGGAAAGGGTTGGCAGTGCGAGCTATTGAAAGTCCTGTCAGCAGACTGAAGGCCACAGCACTGCATTTCAATAAGTCAACCACAGACAGCTACCAACTGGAATCTAAGCAGAAGCTGCTTGGAGTAAAACCTGCGAAGCTAATCAACGATTGCACTACCCGATGGAACAGCACGTACGACATGGTGTGTCGGGCAGCTGAGCAACAAGCTCCTGTAGCAGCGGTCATCGTGGAGAAGAAACTATGCCATCTCGAATTGAGTACCAGCGAGTGGACCCTTATGGAGCAGGCGAGTAATAGAAATGTGAATGTCCTGGTGATATTGGCCTAATAATGGGATATATTGTTTAATTAATAATACAAGAGATGTTATGCAAAGCTAGAACGGTAACATTATTACAGTTTATATAATGGTACACTTGTTAGCTAGGCTACCCCTGTAGCTAGCTAGCCATAACGTTATTCTAATGTAGCCTATGTTTGTTTTCCAGGTGAGAGCTGTGCTCAAGCCTTTCAAAATAGCCACTGAGGCGCTATCGACCGACCGATTCCCAACAGCATCAGCCGTTCTCCCCCTAAAGTATGTGCTTTTGTCACATCTCAAGACCATCCATCAGTGATTCGGCAGCACTCAATGAAATGAAAACTAAGATCTCAACGGATCTCGAGAAGCGATACAGTCATACCGCTAGCTACCTTGACCCGCGTTTCCATTGGCTAATTCATTTGGAACGAGACCAGCAGCAGGAGGTACGTGAGAAAGTAAAAGCGGAGCTGATAGCGATTGCGGAGGAAAGCAATGAGGAAGATGAGGAGGGAGCAGCCATGGCAAAGGTGCCAGGAGAAAACCGCTCTCAGTGCTATGGGCGATCTTTTTGGGAATGTTTATTTCCAAGGCGCAGCCGCAGACGCATGGGGTGGTAAGCCTACCTTGGAGATTGGCAATATGTTGCAACAAGAAATGCTGATCTATGAGAGTGAGAACCCGCTACCCACCGACGGCGATCCACTGTCGTGGTGGAAGACGTCAGGGTCTAAGTACTCTCACATTGCCCAGCTGGCACGACGCTACTTGAGCATCCAAGTCACCTCGGTTAGAGCAGAAAGGGTTTTCTCCACGGCGGGGATTATAGTAAATAAAAAACGCTCTGCACTAGATCCAGAAAACGTAGATCGCCTTGTGTTTTTGGCCAACAACCTTTAGGACCAAATCTTGCCTATGTTGATTATTATAGCCTGGCCTATAGCCTAATGTTAGTGTCACTGTTACACACTTAAGCAGTGCACTTTGGTTTACTTTTGTTCTACATTTCTTTAATGCTAATTTGTTTGGATAAGTTTGTATTTTCGATCAACAGTGACAAAATACTTGTTCAAGATCCCTCTAAGATGTGTTTAAATGAAAAAGGAATAGTGAAATTTGAGGCCAGGGGATGTGTGTAACTAATGATGCGATCTACGCAGCCCTCATACGAGAACAACGAGAGAAAAGTTGACAAAGAAAATGTTAATTAAAGTTGACAACTTTATTCATTTTATGTCCAAGCTTAATCATTACTTATTTAGCAAGAAAGCTATCACCTGTTGGTATTTACATGTTTATTAATAATACTGAAATGCCCTCTAGTGGACATAATGTAAAACAAGTCAACTACGAGCTCATAGTGGAATTGGCAATGCTTAAGCCCGTTTTTATAGTGTGTGTGTGTATAGATATATACATAGTTAATATTAATAAATCAAATTTGAGCATTTAATATTTGAATATTAAAAAAAAAATAATGAATGAAATTCGAATGGGATAATGGAGGAAGATTGACAGCCCTAAACCAGACCGACGCTGCAGAGGCGCAGGGAAGAATCACGTTCGGACCGCAGCAAACGTGCCAAGTATAAAACACCCTGAGACTTTATTAACAGAGCTTTTAGCTGCGTTATTGACAGCACCACCCTCTGGTTACATGAATGTGTCACCACCACATCAGCACCGAAAACATGGGGATTTTTAGACGATAATCGCACAACCTATTCGATATTCTATAATTAAATCAACTAATCGAATATTCGAAAATCGTGACTCATCCCTACTAGTCAACCTGATTTTGAAAATAATCTACATTAATGTCTTTTTGTGCATAATAAATCTGTACACATTATTCCAAAAGGGGAAAATATAATACTCCGTCTCCAAGATGTCACCAAGTCTTATAAAATAAAATAAATAAAAATAAAATTCAGGAATTTTTTTTGGATTTAGGAATTAAAATGGTTTGTGAACACGGTTTCAAACAGACTTAAAAACATAAAAAGACATTTTATGTTTCCTATCTACATATAATTTTGTTAGTTCTCTAGAAGTACGTTACCGTTCAAAAGTTTGAGGTTGGTAAGATTTTCTTATAGTCTCTTATGCTACCCAAGGCTGAATTTTTTTCTATGAAAAATATAGTAAAACAGTAATATTTTAACATATTAAAACAATTTAAAATATCTGTTTTCTATAGTAATGTATTATTAAATGTATTTTATTCCTGTGATGTTAAGCTGAATTTTCATCATCAATAAAATTGCTAAAAATATTAAAAAAAAAATCTGACCCCAAACTTTGTATGATAGTGCATCCCTAAGAAGCAAGCAAAAATGTGTGCGTGTGTGCAAAGGTCCTTACACACTGCATTTCACGAGGGCTAAAGATGCGTGACAGAATAAACATCTTGACAGGGACGGTCATGATGAGAACGAACGGGAAAGCCAGCGACGCCACGGTAGACATGACCGCCCAGAGGACAGCGAGA
Organism: Gobio gobio; assembly: GCF_949357685.1. Taxonomy (NCBI): domain Eukaryota; kingdom Metazoa; phylum Chordata; class Actinopteri; order Cypriniformes; family Gobionidae; genus Gobio; species Gobio gobio. The sequence continues at coordinate 35,973,773 of NC_137119.1, forward strand.
CAGACCACCTGTATCGCTGTGAAGAGATGCATACGCAGGGTCCGCACCTGAGGAACAGTGATTCAGTCAAGATACACAGTACAAACCATACGATTTCTGTACAGTGTCTGATACCAGTACTGCACCATGTTAAGTAGTTTTGATCAATCCTCTTAATTAATAAACAAAAAACAGATTGGGGTCCTGACCTTGCGCACGTAGGTGTGGTCTGGGTGGTATTTTGGGGGCATCAGCAGGAGCAGGATCCGTTCTGTCAGCTGGATGCCATTGAGTGACATCACACCCATGTACAGGAAGATGCCAAACAACACAGCGATTGGGATTTGACGGAGCAGATCACCGATTACTATTGAGAGACCTACAACCAACAAAATTTGCAGTATGAGTACATTTTATACGTTTTCTTCATATAATTCATATGTTAATACATACAATAGTCATTTGCACTGATTTAATGTGCATGTAATGAAATATTATGCATCTTAAAACAATAACCCAACAAGATGCTATGTGTTACCTTGATTTTACCATGGGTAAAGGGTGTTTTTACTCATTTAAATTGTGGTAAAAATCACTGTAATACTTGGACTGAGGTTGCATATTGTTTGTTTGTTTGTTTGTTTTAAACAGTGGCAACAGCAATATGATAAAAACACAAATGTCCAATAAATAATTACATTTACCTGTTTGTTCATAAAAAATTTGAAAAATAAAAATGTATTCAAACTATCCATATCGGTAACACTTTATTTCGATAGTCCACTTTAGACATTCTATAAGTAATTTTGCAACTACATGTCAACTTATTTTACTAACCCAAACCTAACAGTCTACTAATACTCTAAACCAGGGGCTGGGTACCTTTTTTGACCGAAGAGACATTTTTTCTTTTTTGGTCAATACATTTTTCCAAAAGAGCCACAGTAAAAAATAATATAATATTACTATTAAAAACGCGTGTTTTTCCCCCCAATAAAATTTCAATAGTAGTAATTATTAGGTCCATAGATGACTAAAAACAAACAAATATGCAATAAATAAGTTGCAATATGGAATTAATTGTGCAGGGCTTTCACTGTGAGGTTGAGTTACCAACTGATAAACATAAATCCTCTTCTTGTGTGTGTATGTGTGTGTGTGTGTGTGTGTGTGTGTGTGAGTGTGAAGGAGTGAGTGAGTGAGAGAACGTACACAGTACTTACATGTACTGTGTTTATGTGAATACTCAACTTGGCATTTTGACATATTTCTGTGTTTATTTATCTGTTTAGGCGCATAACCGAAGACAAAGGCTGCTTGTCCGTGTTGTGCTCGGAGCGCATGCAGAGCATCCTGTCAGTAGAATTCTGCATCCCGCTCTTTTCTTTCTTATTCATTCATGTTTCGTTATTATTAACTTTAAACAGTATCGTCAATTGAAATCTGCGTGGATTATCATAAATACGATTTAAATACATTTAATAAATACATTTATGGAACATAAAAGTTCTTAAAAGCAAAATTGAAAGTACTAGCCTGGATGCCAGCCGAATTTAGCCCCGTCCACAACATTTGAGTTTGGGAAGTTCGTCTGGAATTGATCCATTGTGGAGCTACTATGCTCGAAACAGAGCTGTTTGGACCAATCAAATTGTCAGGGCGGGCTTTATACGATGATGGACAGATGATCAACAGTAACGTCACCAAAGAGCGCTTGGGTTGAATTCGTTCTAAACCCAAACGGAGAACTTGTTCGTATACGCATTCACCTTCACTATTTCTCTCAAAAATGATGATCGTGTTGGTAAGTACTCCGTGTGTGAATGCCTGTTATTTACATGGCTTCTTCTGATCTCTTACATTGGGCACTTTTTGTACTTAAATTGGCTTATTCTTACTGTTGACATTGAAAATTATGCATGTGTTTTTCTGAGGGATTGCCGTTTTGACAGTTTCCACCTGGACATAGTCATATTTGCTAATTATCTTTAATGTTTTTGCCCTGTTTTGATCCGATTATTTTTTACAACACCGGCAAAGATTGTTTACACTCATCTTCTTCTTCTACTTCTTCCAGCGTGTGTGCAGTTGAGTTCTGTTGACAACTAACGTTATGCGTCGCTCCGTTGCTCTGATTGGTTGTAGGTCTATCCAATGAGGTCTTTCCTGGTTTGGTTGAAACACGCCTCATAATCACAGCCCAATGGTGCAGTATCAGACTCATATTCTGACTAGAATTGAGTATGACGACGTCAGGCTACGAAAGTACCCTACCAGCAGGTGAAATGTTTTGAAATGTTTTTAGCACAGAAAGCACCAGTTTCAATCAAATTATAAATGTAAGTTTAGATAGCCTATTTTTACATTTTCCTTGCAGTTCTAAAAATGGTCTTCGTCATTAAGTTACCTCAAACAAGCTACAGCTGCTTGAATCCCAGTGCAGGAGCTGTAGGTTTACCACAGAAACGTAAGTGGTTAGTTGATTGCTGTCGTGACTTGTGACACTCGCGAACAGCACTGAACGCGCACTTTGGCCGATATAACTTGAATATTATTATTATTATCATTTTTTCATTAACACTTTTCATTAACTTCGGTAGGCTATACAACAAGTAATTGGCTGATTTTTCTGCAAAGAGCGGATCTCTGTTGATGTGTCTAATTATTTTATCGACCATTTATTGGTAAAGAGTGAGAGACCTGTCGAGCCACATGATTTTTGTCCACTGCTCTAATATGAGAGTTAGTTGACATTATTTGACAAGTTATCCTCATCTAAAAAAAATAAAATCCCTTCATTTTCCTCTATTCCCTCCCTATTCTAGCTTATGTTACTCTAAGCAATGTCTGAGACTTAGTATTTTGAGCACATTTTGTGTTTATTCGCCTCTTCATGACGGATCGCTTTCTGTATTCCTCAGTTGTAAGTCGCTTTGGATTAAAGCGTTTGCAAAATGAATACATGTAAATGTAAAATGTAAAGTGTACGATCGCCGAAACCCTCTTACCCACTTTATCCGACAATATGCTAATCATCAAGATTTGAATAATCGTTTATGAGATTTATTGATCTTATCAGCCGTTTGTGTTGATCAGGTTGCAATAAAATTGATAATGTTGTTGAAACTCACCTACAAGTATTGCCACCAGTAACCCGGTCACCCTCTGCTCCTTGATCTCCTGGATTCGAGGTTTGTCTCCTGGGGCGACGGCTTTGCTCATCACGGTGAGGGCGTTGGCATGGGTTACAGAGCGCACGGTGGCCGCAGCCATCCACGGCAGGCCAAACAGAGCGCTGGTGCCGCCGAGAGTCACGATGATCAACAGGTCCAGATGGAAACCAGAACCCTTGAGCAGCATTCGCTCTTTCTTACTGACGATCAGCCTAGAAGGAGAGAGCGTCTTTAATACTGCCATGATTTAAATGTGCCAGCATTACAGTTGCATTACAGCTGTATAATTACAGCTTTATTACAAATTAAAAACCGAAAAAAATGGACTCACGTGGTGATTTGCGTCTCCATAAAGATGAGGATGAAGACGAGCAGAGCGGGAAGGATGCTGGCAAACATCATCCAGATGGGGAACTGACCATC
>NC_137119.1:35979847-35984847 GCF_949357685.1 Gobio gobio
ATAACCATCCATCGTCACCTGTGAATATGTGTCTTTAATGCTGTAGTCTACCAGAACCATGATGAGAATGGCAATAGGAACACCAAAATCTCCAATAACTCTTCTTAACTGTAAAAAAAATTAGACTTCATTTAGACAGAAAATGACATTTCAAACACATTTTTCTTTGCAATGTTCTAATCCCTCAACACTGGGTCAGTTGATCAGACGGCGTCTTACACTGCCAGGGAAGAAGGCACTGTTTTTGAACTTGCGCAGGTAGAAAGCGATGAAGAAGGTCCCAGACATGAGCACCAACGACAGCAGAGCAGTATTAGGTTCACCGACCACCTTCACCATCTCCGGAGTACTGCTGTTCGCTGCGAATGGACTTAAAGTGCTTGAGTTGTACATTGAGTCGTTCACATCAACAACCATAGAGCAGCGTCTCAGAGGATGTTCCTGGAATATCTGTGGGATACATCAGCAGGTCAAGAGGACTTCATGATTATATATTCAGACAAAACACAATCAAAAGACGATCCAATCTACCTTGATCAGTTTTGAGAAGGTCTCGTAGATGAAGATGAGAGAGATGAGGAAGGAGAAGATCTCCTGGGTGAAACGTGAGACAAATCGAACCAGGAAGCTGCCCTCAAAGGCCACCATCAACACCACGATGATGATGAGCCAAAAACCGATCCAAACGCGACCTGTCAGATACTCCATATCATTGCCCTTACAGAACTGGAGAAGAAGAGGACAGAGTGTTTATTTTTGGGTGAACTTAAACTGAATTGAATAGACACTGAACTAAATTGAGCTGAATAAAATATTATATTCTGTAGAGCTGCTTTATAGTTCACAACTAATGAAAGTTACAACATTCACACTGTTATTGAACTAAATTAAATCAACATTTAACTAAATTGAGTTTTTTTTAGAGCTGCTATACATCTGAAATTGTACTTACAGCTATTTTATTACTGCTTTTTAAACAATCTGTATTGTATAAATGACTATATAAATGAATGTGAAAAATGGGATGCATTTATGGTATGGAATTATACAGTCATAGTCACTGAAAACACTCGAGATACACTGTAGCGTGCAGCATTAAAAAATAGTAACAAGAAATAATAATTAAGAAACAATAATAAAGTAATAAAAATAAAGTACATAAAAAATAAAATATAAAAGGGTCCAGCATTAAAAATAATACAAAAATGTACCAAAAAAAATGTATGGTGCAGCATTAAAAAAACAAAACAATAAATAATAATTATAAAATAATAATAAAAATAAAGTAATAAAAAATAAAGCACATCAAAAATAAAATATAAAGGATGGAGCATTAAAAATTATACATAAATTAACAAAATAAAAGAATTGTCTGGTGCAGCATTAAAAAAAATAATAATAATAATACAAAGAAAAATAAAGTACATCAAAAATAAAATATAAAGGGTGGAGCATTAAAAAGAATACAAAAATTAACATAATAAAATAACTGTATGGTGCAGCATTAAAACATTTTTTTAAAATAATAAAGTAATAAAAAATAAAATATAAAAGGGTGGAGCATTAAAAATAATACATAAATTAAATTAAATTCTAAACAAAATAAAATAAATACATAATAATAATAATAATAATATAGAAAAATTATTGGAAATAATAAAGTAATTTAAAAAAATAAAGTAAAATTAAACAAGTAAAAAAAAATAAGTCTGTTTGCTTAGAAAAAGTAACGGCACGCTGGTCTTCAACAAACTGGACAATTTTAGTTATCCATAGCACAAAAAGAGCAGGTTTCTGCGTCAAATTTCAATATTTAGGCTCTGTAACCTCAAATATGAATGTCAGTAAAACTAATGCTAGACTTTGTTAGCAAATGATTTCAAACCGTCAACTATCCATTGTCATCTGTGAGTATGTCTTGAAAACCCCCCCAAAAAAGTGAAGTTGTCCTTTAACAGTAGGGGTCGTATCTGCTTAAAGCAACAGCATTATAAACTCACAGAGAAGAAGGCCTCTTCAAACACCAGGATTGGTCCAGAAAAGCCCACCACCAGAAGCGGCTGGGCCCCAAGCAGACAGAACAACACACCCTGAACACACGTGGCCACAATCAGCTCCGACACACCAATGAGCCCTTCAGTCTTCTCACCTGTACACATAAAGCAGACCAGAGATCCTGCGTCATGAATTATTGAACATCGAGGTCGGACACATATGCCGTCTGGAGTTCAGGGCATCTAATCTAAAATACTTATCAGAATCAGAGCCACTGATAGCATTTATCACGATGAACCTTGTGTTACTTACTGGTTAAAGTCATTTAAGTGGGTTCTGGATGCAGTTTACTAACTAAATACACTTGCCTTTCAAACAATGTTTAAAATTTCTCATCTTAAAAATGCTTCCCAACAGTTACTGATCACATGCATTTAAAACGATTCCTTTTAATGCATTTAAGATCTTATCAATATGTTTCTGTCATTGACGAAATGTAGAACAATAGCCGGATACTGACCCAGAAGGCCTCCGAAGGTGATGGCGGGAGAAAGAGCGGCAAAATAGATAAAGATGACAGCAGCCATGCACTGGGGGTTCAGTGCATCCTTAAAGTCACTGATGTACTTTGGGTAACGGCGCTGGGCGTCACGGATCAGTCCACCAAACAGACGGCCTGTGCGTCGCAAAGGGTCGTCTTCTGGTTTAAAGGGCGCCAGCAAGGCCTCTGATTTACACATGAACAGAGAAGTCAGGATGTTATTAATATAACAGGGCACTGGTGAAATATTCATGAAAGTTGCAAAACAACAAAATGCACGCGCGCACACGCGCACACACACACACACACACACACACACACACACACACACACACACACACACACACACACACACACACACACACACTCAAAACTAAATAAAAAACAAACAAAGCAAAAGGAAAACAAAAAGGCGTTTTGTTTAGGAGTTATAGACATTTGTATTTATGAGCATATATATTATATATATATATATATATATATATATATATATATATATATATATATATATATATATATATATATATATATATATATATATTAAATTTTTTTTTTAAAAATTGACATTTGGCCATTAGCATATGGTTTCGAAGATATATACGAAAGTTGTTTAAAAGCTAAATCACAACGTTGAACAAACCATAAGGCAAAACTTAGCATGATTGGTATCAGCAAGGATTCAGGAATCTAAGGATATGAAAATAAGTCAACCAAATCCAAAGTTATAAGCATGTGAATATTTGATTTTACCACTGGGTGGCACTGGCTCAAAACGTCTCATGAAATACAACATTTAACTACAAAATTCAAAATGGCCAATGCCCAAAATGGATGATATGGAAAAATGAATATCATTTGACTCCGCATGCTGCCCCAAATCTATCAAGACCGCTTTTATGATTTTTGGACAAACCATTCAGAAGTTATAAGCAAAAATAGCCATTTTGTATCTCCAGACCAGTAGGTGGCGCAGCGCCGAAACACAGCATGTAGCCTCGTGTCATGCTTGTGATGATATGCATAGATATCCATAATAAAGGCTAGATGTCTTACGGCAGAGTCTCTAACGTCATCACCGGCGGCCATCTTGTCACAGGCAGGGCTCTGTGGTACCTGATGTAAGGCGAGTGATCTGCACGAACACAAATACTCTTATCTTGCTGAAATCTTGACAGATTTACAAATGGTTTGGTTTCTAACAAACGTTATTAACGTGGCTATAATTATGGATGCTTGAACAAATTATGAATAATTTTTCATAACTATGGAGTGTCATAATTACATCTCTGACGTTTATAACAAACCAAACAGTTTGAAAATCGGTAGAAAATTGAGCAAGTTATGGTTATTTAAAAAGTGCAAGCACCATTAAAACACAATGTTACGAGTGAGCGAGCTGCCTGTGACAAGATGGCCACCAGGTGCGGACGTCGCCCTCCATTGGCCAGCAGCGCTCACGAGATGTCCAGCCTTTATTATGGATATCTATGATGATATGTACCAAGTTTGGTCAAAATACGATAAAGCGTTGTGGAAATACAGCCTTATGTCTATTTGTATCGACTTGAATTCCATAACTTTTTGTTGGCATTGTCTGAAGATGATCTGGTTGACCGGATAAACCGTCTAGGAGGAATTTTTGGCTGAAAAATTTGTTGGGAAAATTGGCACTACCAAAAATTATGCCATAGGGTTCAATTTTGTTTCTAGCCCTTACGGTTCAAAAGTTATCAGCACAAACGTAAGTGTAACATTGGACAGTTGGTGGCGCTAGAGGGATTGAGTTAGAGACTACAAATTTGCTATGGTGACATTTCAGACTGTATCTGTTTGCTAAATTTCATAACTTTCCTGCAAGCTGTTCGATGGGCTGCCATAGACTCAAGAGCGGAAGAAGAAGAAGAAACAGAAGAAGAAGAATAAGGCCAATGATTACAATAGGTGCCTACGCACCTTTGATGCTTGGCCCCTAAAAACAATAACACGCGCACAGAAAAACCACACACAGAACAAAAGAACAAAAATACATAATAAAAGCTTAACTGGAACTACAGTCAGCCCAGACTGATTCTACACAGGCAGATGCAGACCTTTCTCTTCAAGGCTCTTGGGCTCTTTGGACAGCATGGCCCCCTCCTGCTCCTCTCTCTTGCGGAGCATCTCTCTTTGGAAGTGAGCGACGGACCGCAGGAGATCTTCACCGCCCAGCTCTGACGGAGGGAGCACGATACTGCAGTCCAGGAAGCCGTTGATGGCGTTGAGCAGGTCCTGCCGATCGTCTGCCAGATATGCAGATTCGTGAAATTGCTGGAGAGACATCGGATCAAGTTAACACTGGAAATAGGCATTATAGTCTGAGCTTTTACAACAATGCATGTTTATGATCTTAGGCAATCGTGTGCTAGACCGAGGACAGTCTTCCTCACCTTGTCGGACATGAGTGTGGAAATGGAGCGTCCGATCT
>NC_137119.1:35989847-36032347 GCF_949357685.1 Gobio gobio
GTGCTTTGAAAGGGAGGGGAGAGTGGTGGGCAGTTGCACTTCGCAACCTCACCACTAGATGCCGCCAAATTTACACAGTTCACCTTTGAAAGGCTGTGGCAGTTGATTTTTGTGTAGAAAACTCTATAAATGGTAACACAAATAAATGGTAACACTTTACAATAAGGTCTCATTTGTGAACATGCATTATCTAACATGAACAAACAAGGAGCAATATATTCTTACAACATTTATCAACTAGGGCTGGAGCGATATAGCTGAAAACTGTATCACAATATCGTTTTAACGTTTTATCGAACGCAATTTTTATTGATATCGATTATGTGTCTATCGCGATACATAGCGTTATCGTTTTATCGCCCAGCCCTATTATCAACCTTGGTTAAAGTTAATTAATACAAATGTTTATGTTCATGTAAGTTCACAATGTGTTAACAGATACCACTTTCGATCTTAAAAAGGCATTAGTAAATGTTGAGATTAACATTAACTAAGATGAATAAATGATGTAGAAGTACTACATCATTGATAGTTCATTTTAAATAATGTTAACAAATAAAACCTTATTGTAAAGGGTTACCTAAATAATAAGGGAAAATGTTCCAAAAAAAAAAAAAAAAAAAAAAAAATTTCACACTACCATTCTAAAGTTTAGGGCTGGTTTTTTTTACGTTTATGAAAAAAGTTTCTTGTTATGCTCACCCAAGGCTGCATTTATTTAATAAAAAAACTGTAATATTGTGAAATATTACAATTAAAAAAAAAAAAAAAATCTATTTGAATTCATTTTAAAATGTATTTTATTCCTGTGATCAAAGTTGAATTTTCAGCAACATTCCTCCGGTCTTCAGTGTCACATGATCCGGTAACATTACAATAAGGTTTCATTAGTTAACTACATTAGTGAATATGAACTAATAATGAACTGCACTTCTACAGCATTTATTAATCTTTGTTCGTGTTAATTTCAACATTTACTAATGCATTATTAAAATCTTGTTAACATTAGTTAATGCACTGTGTACTAACATGAACAAACAATGAACAGCTGGATTTGTATTAACTAACATGAACAAAGATTAATAAATACTGTAACAAATGTATTGATCTTAGTTACTTCATGTTAGTTAATACATGAACTAATGTTAACAAATGAAACCTTATTGTAAAGTGTTACCCATGACCCTTCAGAAATCATTTTAATATGCTGATTTGCTGCTCAAGAAACATTTCTGATTATTATCAATGTTGAAAACAGTTGTGCGGCGTAATATTTTTGTGGAACCTGAGATACGTTTTTATTCAAGATTCTTTGATAGATAACAGAAAGTACAAAAGAACAGCATTTATTTGAAATATAGATATTTTGTAATATAAGATAAGTGTCTTTACTGTCACACTTAATTTAATGTGTCCTTGCAAAATAAAAGCATTGTTTTTGTATTATTATTTTTTTTAAACAGACCTCACTGATCCCAAACTTTGAAATGGTAGAAAGAGCTTAACTGATATGGAAATTAACCTCAAATGTATTATATGCCACATTCATGAATAAAAAAAAAAAACATGCACTAAAATAAAAAAATAATTATTAAATCAAATTTCCATGATTTAAGATGGATTTTCCTCCTCAAATCTGTCAAATGACCACACTCACTAGGTAAAATCTCCTTGGCAGAGTTGCGAAGCAGGTCATCGCCTTTGTTCATTACAAGCTCATCAGAGTGAAATTACAGGATGGGCCAGTTGCCAAAGACATTCAGGGTAAAAAGGTCAGGGCGGGAACCGAAGGGGATTTGACTAACTAGGGTGATTGTAGGAACAAACTCCAATCAAGAAAAGAGGCCAAAGCTTTTTCCCACAGAGCTACTTTGCGAGTTGAAATTCACTTTAAGATTTGTATATGCAAACGTCTTAAAAAAAGCGTTCACACTGACAGTGATTTACAACGACAGATTAGAGCTGACAGTCACAACAAAGCCGAGCAGAGTTTAACATATTATTGTCTATAACGGCTGTCAGACTTGTATTTGCCTGTGAACTGATGTCCCAACATCCATAGGTTAAACTAAATGGTAGACTGTGTAAGTCCTGTCTTTCAGCATACGCAGCAGATGGGCTTTTCCCAGACGAATTAGTGGCTCGCATAGGAAGACGGAGAAAGCTGATGGGGTATATTACAGGAACCGCTGTTATACAACTGAAGTCTGAGAAAGGTTTGTCACTCTGGGGCACAAAAGACTCTTGCTGTGAAGCGTAGCGGGATGCTTGGTACAAATCACTTGAGAGACCATGAAACTAGATGTTGAAATCACAGAAGACCAGATCATGGATTGTCTTTTATATATATATATGCATCAAAAAAAGAATTACACCACCACCAAGGCTGCATTTATGTAATTTAAAAAAAACAGTAAAATTGTGAAATATTATTACACTTTAAAATAACTGTTTTCTATTTGAGAAGTTTTTAAACGCTGCATTTTCAGCATCATTACTCCAGTCTTCAGTGTCACATGACCCTTCAGAAATCATTCTAATATGCTAATTTGCTGCTCAAGAAACATTTATAATATTATCAATGTTGAAAACAGCTTGCTGCTTAATATTTTTGTGGAAATCGTGATTTTTTTTAAAGATTATTTAAAAAATGGGAAGTTCAAAAGAATAGCATTTATTAGAAACAGAAACATTTTGTAACATTATAAGTGTCTTTACTGGCACTTTTGGCTAATTGAATGCATCATTTGGATTTGTGCAGTTAATGCACGTTTTGAAACGTAAATAGCTGTGTTGTGTAACACCGTGTCCTAACTACACGTGACACGATAAGATTCTAGAGACAAGCAACTTGTCTGTCCACACCAGACGCAACACAACTATGAAATGCGACAAATCAATCAATAAACACAGCCAATCAGAACAGCGTGTGGGCGGGCTCTCGCAGCAAGTGTACGGCACCAGAGATTAATCTTGACGGCACTCGCAAGGAAATGGATAAGTACATAATCAAATTCATAAATATTACGTCATTTAAACAATCCAAAAAATACATACTGAGTCACTATAGAATATACTTGTTTGTTCAGTTTGAACGTTCTTGTTTCCATTTGTTCAAGATCTGAGGTGAATTATCCATTGTTGCTTTTAGTACGACTATGTTACAAAGCTGGGAGCACTAAATGATATTCAGTCACATTATACGCTTTTAACATTAAATAAAGCACACAAACATTACCTGAGATTATGTTTTGTGTTGTTGTTCCAGCCGCGACATCGCAGAAAAATATGGTTAGGCTGGTTAGGACAAAAAGAGATATCTTTTCCATGTTAATTAGAGTTTATTGCGTGTTGCGACGTCGCGTGTAGTTAGGACAAGGTGTAACATTATATTGGATCCGTGCATAAACTCTTAAAGTGACAGCAGCATAATAAACCTGCAGCTGTCTGTCATGTTCATCAAAGAACAAAAGACAAAGAAAATCATTCTCTGCTCTTGACTTTTGTAACTTAAATTGTAACCATTAATCTGTATTTAATTTTTACAATGAAAACCATCCAGTCATTTTACATTTGATTACGTTCATTTCTGTAGCATTTCTTACCTGTATACCCACCTAAAAACTTAAAGCCATGTTTATTTTATTCGTCTCTTTATTCTATTGTAGTTATTTTGTGCTATCATTTGCAATTTGTTTTTGTTCTTATTTTATTACTTTTTTTTTTTTTGTAAATGTAGATTAACGGATTAAAATAAAGCCTCCGTGTGCTGTAAGCTATTGCAACAAAATTACCCATATTTTCAAAAAATTATGAGATAACAAATTATGTTTTTATTGTATTGCGGTATATATGGCAGTTTTCCCCGTGGTATCGAAAATGGTATCAAATATCAATATTTTTCAAGGTATCGTATCGTGACAACACTAGTACGTACCTGAAGATTTCATATTACAACTGAACAGTTATTCACCAAACCTGAAAAAGCAAGGTAGAGACGGATCCTACTCACTTTTAATGCCATCCAGGTCGGCCGAGGCCAGGGTCCGAGCCTCAAACTCATCAGTGGGGATCCGCTGGTATTTGGCCTGCTCGGTCCCCGTCATGTTGCCCGTGCGACGTCTCTCCTGAAGGTCGTAGCTGCGACTCGACACACGGGGCAGAGAGCTGGGCTCAGTGGAGCTAGGGGTCGGAGGAGCAGGTTCAGGCGTTCTACAGGAGAGGAAACAAGACTGTCACGTTGGTTTCAAAAAATTATTTATACAAACAGTGTTATCTTAGTTTTGTTATAAATAATAATTTTTTAGTCATTTTTGTTATGTGCTTTATTAAATATGTGCTTTATTTTCTTTTTTTAAATATTACAATTTGTTTTTCTTTCACTTTTAGGGTAAGTTTACACAACAACGGTGTACTAAACGTTTTTCCTATGTGCTTTTCGTGTACAGGCGACAACACTGTCAATACGATCCCCGTTCACACGGATCTGCGAAAACCGATTAAGGCGGTGTTCACACTTAGCATGCAGGATTTGATTAAAACAAACCCTGGTGCGATTGCTCAGTGCGGTTCAGTTGAATAAGTGTGAACGCTGCCATCTAAACCCTGGTGCGCACCAAACAAGCGGACAGAGACCGCTGAAAAGATGGGTCACGGTCCGCTTCCAAACAAACTCTGGTGCGGTTCGACTGAAAGATGAACGCAACACAGACCAAAAAACAGAACATGATGTCACAAGTTGCGACCCTAAAAAGGACAGAATGCTCAAGCATTTTTCTCATCATAGTTGTGATGTTGCTCATCACAGTTCAGTACAGGCGTCAGAACCACGTCTCCTCGCAGCAGATCTTGGTTTGTTTGTGTGTGACGGAGGGATTCCTGCCGCTGTTTTGACTCCTTTACACATTTTACAAGCTCTTCACGAGTTCTCAGCTGGACAAAATATCATCATAAGTAGCTACGCACATACAACGAGCACATTTAGGCCAGCACACAGTATTGTTTTGGATATTCGTAAGTTCCGTTGCGAAATATACGTAATAAAAGCCGACCAATCAGGTTGTGAACATACACCTATGCCTTTAGGTTTGGTATCTTTAGGTTCGGTGTTAAAATGCCAATGTGAACGCAAAACGGACCACACCCTAAAAGTGTTAACACACCCTAAAAATGCTGTATTCTGCTGCCAGGCCAGTAGTTGGTGATGTCACTTTGTAAAGAAACACTACGCATCTACAGACTGAACACATGACATCACGTTTTCACAAATTTGCGTTTTTGTGGTTAACAGAGACGACAATGGTATCGTTTTAATGGTCACCCGTTTTCAAAAGCTTGCGGTTTCAGGCCCCCAAAACGCTGTTGTCGCGTAAATGAATGGCCAAAACAAGTAAAAAGTTTGACGTTTTTAGTTGAAAACGCTTTCACGTAAACGGCCCCTTAGTTTTTATATATTTCCAGTTAATAATTGTAATGCTTCAGCTTCAACTTATTTCAGTTCTAATTCTAATTCGGTTTAGTTTAAAGTTTTTCAACTAATATTTATATTTTATTTTAGCTTTATTTTTATTAACATAAATGTTTTTAAATGTTAGTTAACGATAACCCTGACTATAAACGTGCGAAAACTTTTTGAAAAGAACATACATGGAGTAAAAACTGCTTTGTGTTCACAATTTTTAAAAAGTGCTAGTGTTTTACTATGATAAATATCTTTTGGAAGCGTTTTATTACTTAATTAGCTTAATAACATGCAGGCAAAATATTGCATTTTGTCCGTCCACAACAAAAATAAGATGCATGTAGTAATACAATACACAATACTTGCCATGAATACTCAATCATAACTATAACTAGTTCACTATAGAGTATGCACAATTTATTTAACAGATTAATCGAAAAGTAGTAACAGCAAATACAAAATCTTCATGAGCACTTACCTTTAGTTTAAAATGAGTTATGTTTTTAAAAGCTTCTTAGACCAAAAACATTAAGAACAAAATCCCTGTCATTGTTAATCTTACTAAAGAACAGAAGAAAACAACCTGCTGGAAATATCTTGACAATGAATCCTGATGTTTGTAAAGACACTCCTGCGTTTAAAAGATGAGAAAGCAGAAAGGAAAGGTGGAGAGCGCTTTATAAAAGCAAAGTGCGGTTGCTAGTAGCAACGGGTGAGTGATGTAGACAGCGGTGATGGAGGTCTGGAAAGAGACTGATACCCTGCTGGTCTCTGAAATAACTCGTCCTAGGAAACGAACAGGGTGTGCTGTGCACTGGCATCTAATGATTCAATTTACAGTAAACCAAGAACAGAGAGGCGGACACACGCTGAAGGTGCATGCTTTATAGGTCGAGCTACACAACCTGCGATGTCCTCCACTTCAAATGAGTAAATAACAAATCTGAAGACACTGAGAACTTCCCTTAAAAAAAATGTACTATGGTGACACAGTTTCCAGCAAAATACCACAATTACACAAAAAAAATTCCAGGGCACATTTCACAACAAAATGGAAGAAATAACTTGAGAAAGACAAAGAAAACCAAGTCATTAATAATGTTTGCATTATTTTCTCATTATATTATGATAATTAAAGGGATAGTTCCCCCAAAAAGAAAAATCCTGTCATCATTTAGGCCCCATCCACACGGAGACGTGTTAAGCTGTATACATACAAATGTTGTACCGTATCAGCGCTTCGTTCACACGGATCTGACGTTTTGGGAGCCTGAAACCGATATTTTTTTAAACCGGGTTACCAGTGGATAAATCTGAAACCGACACCCTTGCGTTTTCATGTGTACAGTCATCCCTATATTTTGTGAAATGCTGATGTCATCACATCACGTCCCGCACGGTAAAGACTAGAAGGGATACAACTACGGGCACTGGGTATGCGCACATCAATATTTTCTCATTTAATTACTGTATTTGCATTATTGTAAGGGTAGGTTTAGGGTTGGGGTAGGTGTAGGCGTTAATAAAACACAATCTGGTAAGTAGTACATGTATTTATTGTAATTTTTTGTGAGATTTTGCCTCTCTATCAAAGCCACAACTCTTCTTCTCCGTTTTTAGTGTATTTCTGTGGCAGAATTACAGCGTCACATACTGGTCTGGCATGTAAACTACATCGTTTTGAGTCAGTTTCAGTGGTTTCGTGTGTACGCAGATATTTCTTGAGACGAGGGGGAAAGAAAGATTGGATAGGGAAAGCTCTGGCTTCATGTGGATGTGGCCTTACTCACCCTCACGTTATTCCATACCTGTAAGAATTTATTTCTCCTAAACACGAAAGAAGATATTTTGAACAGTTGATGGGCACCACTGTCTTCCATAGTTAGGAAAAAAATACTATGGCAGACAATGGGCTCCATCAACTGTTTGGCTACCCATATTCTTCAAAATATCTTCTTTTGTGTTCAGCAGGAGAAAGAAATTCATACAGGTTTGGAACAACACCAGAGTGATTAAATGATGAGAGAATTTATCAGCATATTTTTACTAAACGTAATTGCATATGGAAAGCTAAAGCAGGCGGACTCACTCAGTGGATGTGCTGTCCTGGGGCTCCGAACACACCGCAGACGAGGGGACGATCAGGATTCCTCGTGCAGGAAGAGGATCTGAAGTCTCAGGTGTGGACACATAAGGGTCATCATCGGACACGAAGAACTGGACAAGAGATAAAATGATAGAAATAATGAAAAATCTATTATATTTAGTAATTACATAACAGTAAGCAAACTTTGAACCTGAATATGAGTTTGCATTTCAGTATACAGTATTTATTTCAGTAGACAAATAAAGTCCTAAATCTGGTTACCTGAACATTGTCTTTTCTCTCAATGTCTGCTGTGGGAGTTGGAGTGGGGCTCTGGGCTTCTGTAGACTCTTCTTCCTCCTCCTCCTCCTCATCTTCACCCTCTTCGATGGCCAAAGCACTGCTGGGGCTGGCACACGCTCTGTGCTCCTTATTGCTGCTCCTTCTCCTCTTCCTCCCACTCTTCTTCCTCCTGCCGTCTCCCGGGAGTTTGGACAGAGGATGGTGGATGTGATGGGAGGAGTGACGGTGATCTGGGGATGATTACAGCAGAGTTTCATTTCTGCATTTTCACATTTATGGGTTCCAAACTCAGTGTACTAGAGCTGTAAAATTGGAACATTTTATTTCGAAACAAGATTGAAACCTCTAGTGAAATGTGCTCCTATAAGACAATGTTATTTATACTATTACTAATACTATCGTATATTACTACTGTACTATTGCTGGCTCCACCAAAAAAAAAAAAAAAAATGTATACAATTAATAATAAATAATTAAATACACTGATCAGGCATAACATTATGAATATTGTGTTGGCCCCCCCTTTTGCTGCCAAAACAGCCCTGACCCGTTGAGGCATGGACTCCACTAGACTCCTGAAGGTGTGCTGTGGTATCTGGCACCAAGATGTTAGCAGCAGATCCTTCAAGTCCTGTAAGTTGCAAATGAGGACCTCCATGGATCGGACTTGTTTGTTCAGCACATCCAACAGATGTTCGATTTGATTGAGATTTGGGGAATTAGGAGGCCAAGTCAACACCTCAAACTCATTGTTGTGCTCCTCAAACCATTCCTGAACCATTTTTGTTTTGTGTCAGGGCGCATTATCCTGCAGAAAGCCACAGCCACCAGGGAATACCGTTTCCATGAAAGGGTGTACATGGTCTGCAACAATGCTTAGGCAGGTGGTACGTGTCAAAGTAACATCCACATGGATGGCAGGACCCAAGGTTTCCGGGCAGAACATTGCCCAAAGCATCACATTAACTCTTGTCTGTTTGATCGGACCACACGGGCCAGCCTTTGCTCCCCATGTGCATCAATGAGCCTTGGCCGCCCATGACCCTGTCGCTGGTTCACCACTGTTCCTTCCTGGGACCGCTTTTGACAGATACTGACCACTGCAGACCGGGAACACCCCACAAGAGCTGCAGTTTTGGAGAGGCTCTGAGCCAGGCGTCTAGCCATCACAATTTGTCAAACTCGCTCATATATATTTTAGATATAAATATTTAATGCAAACTTACACTCAAAATCTTTTTCATTGTAGGTGCGGTGCTGCTCGCCGGGAACTTTGGGAGTGGGGCTCAGAATCTGCTGGAAGCGCTGAACACCTAACGCTTTGTTCAGGTCACCTTCCTCCTCTTCCTCCCTCTGTGGCAATCGGACAGATGAGGTTGATGACTCGGGCTGGAGGACAACACACAGGATGAATTCAAAACAAGTTTAAAATAAAATAAAATTTGAAATGCAAAATAAAATAATTTATATTTATAGTATGTTTTTCTGATGACCAACTGTTCCTGATGGTGTAGTAACAGTATGAATCCTGCTATTAAGAAGTGATAACAGCATCCTTAAACCATCACTAGAGGGAGTCGTGGTCAAAAGCATTAGCAACGGTCCCAGAACACCACCTGATTTTATATGATCCCTGTCAGAGTTCCCAGTGATCCCGATACAGTTTTTTCAGTAGTTAATCTCTTTCTAAATGAAATGAGAATCAGGATATAAATGTAAAACAAATGTAAACACTAGAGGCTTTACAGCTCATTGGTGCGCTTATTGCAATGACATGAGCAAATATCCTCAAGTCAAAAACAATCTCATTAGCTACACCTCAATGGAGCGTTCTCATTTGCTCAATAATCACCCAAACAAACACATGTAAGGAAACTGGAATAAAACTAATTCACAGTAAATTCATTATCAGCAATATCTTTTTTTTCCCTATATGCAAAAAAATGAAACCACAAACCTTTTCCATTCAAAATTCCTTGCAAAATCAAAACAAATTTGACTAACATCTCATCCAAACCTGTCCTTGCACATCCACTACAAGAGATCTTTCCTGCCTCCTCTTCCTCATGTGCCCGCTCACACGGTACATTACACAAGGAGAATTTCTGCCATTCTGTAGCGCCAGATAATGCATTTGTATGACGTATGCATGCATACCACGGTGAACAAAGAGTTTTTTGTGTGTGATATATCCTTCAGTGACCAGTTATTCTGGACTAAATTACTCTGCCTGCATCAATTTTCTGTAGGATATCGGGGTCTGATGTAGGGCTGCATGTTACATCGAAATAAAAATAGATATCGTGATTTTGCGGTTTAATAAATATATATGCTGCTGTTTTCAGAGTGCGATCCTGAAACAGTATCATGAGCTGCATGTGGCCCATAAAAAACTCAAGTGGAAAGAGATTTTTATTTTAAAGTGTTACCAAAAAAAAAAAAAAAAAAAAACACATGTCAGGTTTGCTGTGCTTGTTTGTAGGGCTGTACAATTTGGCCAAAATTTTGGATTATATATCAATATGGCTATAAAATACTATTACTACTATTATTATTATTATCATAAAATATTACTATTTTAAAGTAATATATATAAAAAAGAGAATTAAAGAAAAATATAACAATTTTATTTTACATTATCATACAACTATAACAATACAAATACAATATTTATATTAAATACTAATATTTAATGATGGGATAGTTTTTCATTTTCAATAATTTAATAATTAAAATGTTATTTTGACATAAAACCACTTGGAGCCCTAAATAAAATATTAGAATAATAGAAATAATAAAATAAAAAACAAAAAATAAGATATAAATAGAATAAAATAAAATAGTAAAAAAATAGAATAATAAAAGCAAATATAATAAAATAAAATAAAATAAAATAAAATAGAACAGAATAAAATAAAATAAACCATAATTTAATCAAATGTAAAAAAAAAAAAATAATGGAATAAAAATAAATGAAATACATAAAATTACAAAATACAATTAAAATAAAATAAAATAAAATAATGAAGTGCCTGATCAAATGGTGCTGGATGATGACCCAATGACCCAAATCACTCAAGTAACTGAAACATGTCCATCTTCGATCAGTTCAAACAAAACAAAAGAGAACATAAGAGTCTGCACATGCTAACTACGGTCCAAACCACGGCAAGAAATAAAGCTTACCATGGTAAAATGTTGCTAGCGCTAGCGAAAGAATCAGTCAGTGCTCACAAAGCTGTGCAGGAGAACTTGTGAGAACGCCGTTCTTCCCGTATGTCCTCAATAGAAACAAAGTGAGAGAAAACTCATTGTGTTCTCGCTGTCATCGGAGGGCTGTTAGTCTTTCTCCACAGGGTGATCAAAAACAAACACGATTTGGAAGAAAGGCGCATGGTTTCGATTGTTCAGAACAATATAATCTCCTCAGCCACACTTCAACATTTTCCACACGCAAATATTGACACTCTCCAGAAAACATCCGTCATCTTATGGTTACCTTGCGCCGCTCAGGCTTAAAATCTGCCCTAATTTGTTCTGAGACTTTACGTGGGCGCCTTTAATACTTTTATTGGCATGTGGGAACAACAGATTGACCAGTCTCAACCAAGTCTTCTGAACAAAACCAGTTAAATTTGGTTTTATACAGTTATGCAGACTTTCCCCCGAATGCACAAAGGCGATTTGCACTTCGTAACATCACAGGACAAAGATTATACACTTGAAAGTCCATTAATAGTCTTTGTTGTTTGGCTCAACTTATGAAGCAGGGTTACTATAGTTAACTAAAACTATTTAAAAAAAAAAAAAAGTAAATCCCTTAAAATTACATTGATTACTATGTATCCTTAAATACAACTTTTTTAAAAATGCATTTCATTTTTTATATAGTTTATACTTATCACGTTTGCACTCTCAATGCTGATTATTCTGAAAATGCAATAAAAATAATAATAAAAAAAGAAAAGAAAATGTGTTATTTGAAATCAAGTAAAAATGTAAAAACCTTTATTTATTTTATTTCAGCTAGTTGCCAATATAACACCTATTATTTTCATTTAGTTTAACTTGATAAACTAAAATAATTTAAAAATTAAATAAAATAATTATAAAAAACATACATAAAAAAAAGACAAACAGAACAGATTTATATTATTATTTATGTATTTATTTAGTTTTTACTTCATCACATGCTTGTACTCTCAAAGCTTATTATTTTGAAATTCAATAAAATATATATATTTTAAAAATCATAAAAATGTTATTTGAAATAAAAAAAAGTAAAATGATTATTTATTCATTTGTTATTTCAGCTAATTGCCAAGATAACATTTATCATTTAGTTTAGCTTGATATACTAAAATAATTCAAACAATTAAAATAATAAAAATAAATTAATAATTATTTAGACATGTAAAAGACATTATATAGACAAAAAAAGACAAACAGAACACAATTATTAAATTAACTAGTTAAAATAACATTTAAAATATTAATAAAAACCATAGTAGTGTCTCAATGATAATAAAAAAACACTGTTATGAAGGGAGAAAGTCAGAAGAAATTATGCCAAAACAAACTTGTTAGTAGACGAAAAGTGACGAATCAAAGTTTTCCACAAAAGACTTGTGGTCAATATCAACCCACATGAAACACATTTTCTCTACAGTGAAATAACTGAGGTTTGGCTCTTCGCCCAGTAATATACGCACAAATAAGTGATTCAATGCTCACAGACCCACAATGCTCAGGCCAACAAGACAGCAAGCTGAACCCAAAATAAACCATTTAACTTCCCGCAAGACCACTCCAGACCAGCTGAATTCTTAGAGGAGAAGCAGTGGTTTATATGGCAGTGGCTGACTGCAGGCGCGCGGTGGCTCCCATGCGGCATTAATGTCAGTTCACACGAAGAGCCACTGGCCAAAGCAAAGTCTCCTTCATGCGAGCGCACGGCCAGCCAGAGATTAGCCGCACCGATCTGTGAGGTGTCTGAAATCCCACTGACTCAGCAAGACACGCGTGCAACACAGGAGGGAGCGTTACGGAGAGCTGTGGGTACAGATATCCTTACAGAGCTCACGCAACTCTTGTTTTTACATCCATATCTAATAATGTTAAGAGTACAATCTATTATTATGAAGCCCTGTATGCCCTAGAAGTGAAAATAATTAACCATTTCTGACAGTTGACAACTATAGGTGCTAGAAAGAAAAGACTGATCACAATTAACATGCAAATATTGCGTTAATTAGAAATATTTCAATTCACATTTCTTTAAATGTATATCAAAAATGAAAAGAATGCAATACCAATGAAATTACCAACAAAATAAAAGTTGGAAGGGAGCCTGTAAATTAAACTGGGATCAAACTGAATCTAAATTAATTGCAAAAAAATTTGAAAATTAGATTGTCCAAAGATTCTTCTAGAAGTGCATTTGTGAGGTCAGGCACTGATATTAGACGGAAGGCCTGGCTCACAGTCTCCGCTCTAATTCATCCCAAAGGTGTTCTATTGGGTTGAGGTCAGGACTCAAGTTCCTCCACACCAAACTCGCTCATCCATGTCTTTATGGACCTTGCTTTGTGCACTGGTGCACAGTTTTTGGAACATGAAGGGGCCGTCCCCAAACTGTTCCCACAAAGTAAGGAGCATGAAATAGTCCAAAATGTCTTGGTATGCTGAAGCATCAAGAGTTCCTTTCACTGGAACTAATGGGCAAAGCCCAACCCCTGAAAAACATCCCCCACACCATAATCCCCCCTCCACCAAACTTTACACTTGGCGCAATGCAGTCAGGAAAGTCCCGTTCTCCTGGCAACCGCCAAACTCAGACTCGTCCATTGGATTGCCAGAGAGATAAGCGTGATTGGTCACTCCAGAGAACACGTCTCTACTGCTCTAGAGTCCAGTGGCGGCGTGCTTTACACCACTGCATCTGACGTTTTGCATTGCACTTGGTGATGTAAGACTTGGATGAGCTGCTCAGCCATGGAAACCCATTCCATCAAGCTCTCTACACAGTTCTTGAGCTAATCTGAAGGCCACACAAAGTTTGGAGGTCTGTAGCTGTTGACTCTGCAGAAAGTTAACGACTTCTGTGGATTGTGCACCTCAGCATGCGCTGACCCCGCTCTGTGATTTTACGTGGCCTACCACTTCATGGCTGAGTTGCTGTTGTTCCTAATTGCTTCCACTTTGCCACTAACAGTTGACCATGGAATATTTAGTATTGAGGAAATTTCACGAATGGACTTATTGCACAGTTGGCAACCTATCACAGTACCACGTTTGATTTCATTGAGCTCCTGAGAGCGACCCATTCTTTCACAAATGTTTGTAGAAGCGTCTGCATGCCTAGGTGCTTGATTGTATACACCTGTGGCCATGGAAGTGATTGGAACACCTGAATTAAATTATTTGTAGGGGTGTCCCAATACTCTTGGCAATGTAGTGTACCTTTATATAATTTAGAAAGTTGTGACACTGACTTTTAACAAACTACAATACTATATAAAATAAGCTAAACACATAATATCAATCACATCTGTGAGCCTTTCAATATTTACTCAAACCGATGAGGCAAGATCAGCCTTTCAAAATTACTCTTCACTCAAACTTTGTTTGCCAAGCATTGATTCACAAGAACTGACCAAGAAATATCGCAAAAAATGCATCAATAATGGCTCATATCAGAGAGCCAGAGACTATTATTCAACATACCACATGAGGATGCATGGTTGTCCTCAACAGGTAATGCATTTAATACTGTAGCCAATTTAGAAAGTCTTCAACTTAGTAAATGACTGACCGTAAACTTGTACAGGAAGTCCATTGGTAATCTATTAGGTTTACACACGAAGGTGTCCCACAGAGCGAGAAAAAGAATCTATTTTACAAAGCTAAACTAAAAGATGAGCAAACAAAAGCTGTACGCTTCTCCGTAACCCGTCGTCACATGACCGTAGCAGGAAGAGGATATGGAATAACCCACTTTCACAATACCAGGCCTCGTTTGGACTCCAATCGCTGATTTGTCTAGTCTACCCCCAAACACACCCCCAGATCCACACACCCAAAACCAGCAGTCGTGTCGTCGGGTTAATCATTAACCTTATCTGCCATCAAGAGGCCAGCCAAAGTCAGTTAACCAGTTATGCTCTGTACTGCTATTGAATTGCACTAACTAGCAGCAATGAGAAATTCAAACCTATTGGAACATAAAATATAGGGATGCACCGAAATTTCGGCTGCCGAAAACTGGACAAATATTCTGAATGTTCTGATCCAATCTGACCTGAAATGTTCGTTGGCCAGAGCCTGGTTTCTCCCAAGGTTTTTTTTTCTCCATTCGGTCTCCTGATGGAGTTTTGGTTCCTTGCCACTGTCACCTTGGCTTGTTTAGTTGGAGACACTAAAT
The DNA here is from genome assembly GCF_949357685.1 of Gobio gobio. Lineage (NCBI taxonomy): Eukaryota > Metazoa > Chordata > Actinopteri > Cypriniformes > Gobionidae > Gobio > Gobio gobio. The sequence continues at coordinate 36,005,121 of NC_137119.1, forward strand.
ATTCAACCATATTACTGATCTGCCTGCACTGACACCATTGTAGGAGAATTGAACTGAGCTGGACGATGACATCACGGTTTTCTCCAGAGCGGCTGTACAGCCGAATCAAATTTTGTTGCATTATTTTCGTGTTATCACTGTGAAGCTGCTTTGAAACTATTTGTATTATAAAAAGCGCTATATAAATAAAGGTGACTTGACTTGACTGTCGGCCAAAAATGGTTTTTGGATGGAAAATACAGCCAAAAATATATGCCGCCCCTCAATGTTTAGCGCTCAGGTTTCACTCTCACTCGAGCCGTTGTCTCTGCTTGCCCTGGTGTGTCGCTGTGCTCAATATTTCCCTCTATGCACGTGTAGAGCTCAAGTAAACACTCCCTGTTCATTATTTGGATAATTGGTAAAAAAAATAAATAAAACTGTTAATTCTGATTTGGTTGCATGGAACTGAACAAAGAATAATATATTGATTTTAAATATAAATATATTTTCTGTCCAATTGTAGTGTTACTTTCAATAAAATTGTGGTTATTTTATTGGCTTGTTTTTATTGTTTAATATTAGATGTTTTTATTGGCTTATTTTTAAATTCAGTATTATTAAAACAATTGATTAAAAAGTCTAATATTAATACAATTATACCAAAAAAAAAATCTAATTTAAAATAAGATATAAATCATTTTTAAAAAGCATTTTTCGCTTTTGGTTCAGCCCAGTATTTTCATTTCAGTGCATTCCTAATAAAATATATAACAGAGATTTGATTTGAAGATAAAGATATAAAATAAATGCTTAGGTGTCAATAAAAATTGTAATGGGAAGGATCAAGCACACCGGGGCGGTTCCCAGAGAACCCTTAGGATCCCCATTTTCCTGGTTGCTTTCGCACTGACAGTAGGAACTCTGAAGTGATGTAAGCCACGCTTGTTTTTGTGACTTTTGTTTTGACATCGCCATGAACGCCTGAGCACACAGTGCTCGCATTCTCGATCTTCATTAGTTTGCGATAGGTTTACCCGTCCTGTCCAAATACGTTATTAGATAGAACTGTTATACAAAGAAATTAAACTGTTTATGACAAAGTATTTGCGTTTGCGGTGTGGTTGATGCCTAATGTCGCTAGCGGAGCAGAAATAATCATGTTTCTCTTGGTCCCCTTAGAAGTCACGTTGGATTTGGATAGCGTAACAGTTGAGGGGTCAGCTCCATCTATCAATATTTTCCATGTTCACAAAGCTATAAACTGTGTTTTTTTTAAATGGCGGTTGCTGGCATTTTGCGAGTGCTTGGGTCAATCAGCACGTCACTGGTAGTTTCTATTGTGCTGGGTTAGACCCTACCCTGAAGTCAATTAGTAGCTAATTGAGTCCCCCCAAAATGAGTTCCTAGAACTAAATTCATTCCCAGTTCCTGCGGTGCCAACACGCCAAAAAGCGTGTAGGGCTGTCAAAATTGCTCAAAAATGACGTTCGAATATTCCCTCTAAAAAAAGCACGAATATTCGAACTATTCGAACATCTGGTTGCGCATTTTATCAATGACGCGCATTACGTCAATAACAGGACAAATGAATACAAAGACACATAACTACTTATATAGGTAGTCTATTTAAGTTTAAACATATTTGACAACGTATTACCTACACAAAAACAAGTAAATCACTAATGGCTAAAGACCGCAGACCTCACTCTCTCGCCCTCACCCTCTCTGCGCATAACGGTTTAAATGAACACACACACATTTTGAGACTGATCAAGAGTTTTGTGCAAGCAATTTAAGGTCGCGACTCTTGTCCCGAATATAGCAGGCTTCATTCAGTGATTGAAACAAATATTAATATAAGTTTTACAGCATATTATTGAACGCTCCGAGCGAGCTGTGCTGTGGTAAACATGGAACTTTTCCTTGACATGAAACGGTAAATAATCAAACCAGTGGAAGCAGTGCATTTATCCTTCATTCATGCAATATCTATTCAGTCAGTACCTCGGTTCCATTGCTTGACAGAACTCCCTGAAGCCTGCCCCATCCACGACACTGATCGCTCTCATGTCCTTACAAATGAACAAAATTAATTTCTCCGTTATGGCCTCTTGTCGTGTTGCAGACAGAGAAGCTTGTGGCGGGCTTTGCAAAGTAAGGCTGGTCCAGTTTGCACATACAAATTAGTTGCTTATATTTACAAAACGAGCCTACAAAAGCATAAAAAAGCCCGTTTAATAAAGAAAAGTTCACGAAACTAAGTGAAAACTCACTAAAGTGTTTAGTGAAATTAGGAAACATTTAGATATCATACATTGAGTTGTATAAGTTAACGTTACATTTCTACATACATTTTGTTCTCATGTCACAAGTAATATCAAGGTTTATTTTGATCTGTTTTACATGATTCTTTTGTAGTGTGGTTTTCGGTGAAGTGTACTAAAATAAATATCGTCACCTGTGTACATTAGCCCACTTCTTCTCGACGCTTTTCCTGATAGTTTATAGAACAATTACTCCGAGTCGCCATCTGTCGTTTCAAAGAAAAGCACAACAGCGAGCGTGTCAAGTATAAACGCCTCGTCCGTTTGGGGAGGAGCGCGCGCAGTCAGCGTGGGCTCGCGCTCTGGAGACAGGCCAAAGTACACAAGGCTTCAGGCGCGCTAGCGCCCACTCGCAAAGCAGACAGCCACGCCTCTACTACCGCGGGCGTTTTACCCCCCACATTTTTTTATTTATTCGAATATTAATTTTCACCTTCGAAATTCGTTTTTTAAAAACTATTCGAATATATATTCGAATTTAGAATATTCGTTGACAGCCCTAGTGTACTTTCACTATTAGTTCAAGAAACTATGAACAGGTTCCTCCAATGCAAAAGCCCCTTATTTGAACTGCAGGCCCAGCATAGTGAAGCAGAACCAAACTGAAGATACTACATTTGTGTCGGAAGGGAGCTGGCTCTTTAACAGCAAAACCCTGGGAACGCTGACTCAGCGGAGTGTGGGTTTGGAGAGGATGCGATTCAAGTCACACAAAGTAGCTGTATATCACTGCAAACAGCAGCAGGAGAGAGGAAAAAAAAGTCAATTTTGCGGGTGAGAAGGTCTTTGAGTTTCCCTCGAGTTGCCTGAGTGAGTTTTATAGTGTCTGTTAGTGATACTGAGCCATTAAAGACCGCACAGATAATTATAACACAGAGGTTTGTTTAGGAAGTGTGCCTGGATCTTAAACGCTGCACTCTTTCAAAGAATACAAAACAAAGACGAGCACAAAAGTAAGTGAATAAAATGGGGCCACTACCGATGGAAATCTTGGAAAAAAAAATATTTATACTGTGCGCATATACCTTACAAAAGAGTACTACGTTACGTGAAGTGAATAACACTGATTATCTCTTCATCACGGCACCTGTTAGTGGGTGGGATATATTAGGCAGCAAGTGAACATTTGTCCTTAAACTTGATGTGTTAGAAGCAGGAAAAAATGTGCCAGCGTAAGGATTTGAGCGAGTTTGACAAGGGCCAAATTGTGATGGCTAGACGACGGGTCAGAGCATCTCCAAAACTGCAGCTCTTGTGCGGTGTTCCCGGTCTGCAGTTGTCAATCTCTATCAAAAGTGGTCCAAGGAAGGAACAGTGGTGAACCGGCGACAGGGTCATGGGCGACCAAGGCTCATTGATGCACGTGGGGAGCGAAGGCTGGCCCGTGTGGTCTAATCAAACAGACGAGCTGTAGCTCAAATTGCTCTGGAAGTTAATGCTGGTTCTGATAGAAAGGTGTCAGAATACACAGTGCATCACAGTTTGTTGCGTATGGGGCGGCATAGCCGCAGACCAGTCAGGGTGCCCATGCTGACCCCTGTCCACCGCCAAAAGCGTCAACAGTGGGCACGTGAGCATCAGAACTGGACCACGGAGCAAATGGACGCAAAAACGTTTCTTTTACATCTTGTGGATGGCCGGGTGCATGTGTGTCACTTATCTGGGGAACACATGGCACCAGGATGCACTATGGGAAGAAGGCAAGCCGGCGGAGGCAATGTGATGCTTTGGGCAATGTTCTGCTGGGAAACCTTGGGTCCTGCCATCCATGTGGATGTTACTTTGACACGTACCACCTACCTAAGCATTGTTACAGACCATGTACACCCTTTCATCCGGCCTGATGATTAAACAGTTATGCTGCTTAATATGTTTGTGGAAACTATGATACTATATATTATTTTAGTGTATGTATATATATATATATATATATATATATATATATATATATATATATATATATATATATATATATATATATACACACTAAAATAATATATAGTATCATAGTTTCCACAAACATATTAAGCAGCATAACTGTTTAATATCTGTTTTCAGCATTGATAATAATAATAAATGTGTCTTGAGCATCAAATCAGCATATTAGAATGATTTCTGAAGGATCATGTGACACTGAAGACTGGAGTAATGAAGCTGAAAATTCAGCTTTGCATCACAGGAATTAACTACATTTCAAAATATATTAAAATAGGAAACAGTTATTTTAAATTGTGATAATATTTCACAGTTTTACTGTATTTTTGATCAAATAAATGCAGCCTTGGTGAGCATAAGAGACAAAAAAAAAAAAACATTTGACCTGTAGTGTATATAATTCATATGTTATTATAAGTATTATCATATGTTACTATCATAATAATAAAAAAAGTTACACAATTAACTTTTAGTTTATTCCACCACATAATGCATGTTTGAGCTGTTTTAACTAAAAGTAACTTGCACTGACATATCTTAAAATATATCAGTGCCACTGTTTTGTCTCAAGATGCACAACACCAGTGATGGTTTTTTTTTTCTAAGGCACATTTATAAAAGCTACTTAAATGTCCTTATTTAACTGAGGCCTAATCCTGGCTTAATCTAAGCCCTGTCTGTGAAACCAGGCCTTTGAATCTACGAAGCACTTGACTTACGTCATGAAAGACTGATGCCACAGCACTGGTGAGCTCATCTGAAGTCACAGGGTCACTCATGGTTGACGTCAGGAGACTGGGGTGATGCAGCACAGCAGACGCTGAACAACACTTAGATCTGCAGAGGCTTTAGCCTTTCTCTTTCTCACTGAGACTCAAGCAGGAGTTTATAGGCAGCATAACCTGTGAACAGTTAAATCGTTAGTTAATTGCACAAAAACTGGTACTAAAGTTTGCAGTGTATTTAAATAATAACAACATGCTGCTCCATTTATGGCATAACTGGATTTAAACCATGCCATAATAACAGCCCCCTTCATATCCAAGGACTGATAACAACCAGATAAAAAGCTGCTACTGTAAGGACACGCAGATAAGAGACTCATGCTTGAAAATAACCATAAAATATTGGATGTGATTGTAATAGCAGATAAAGATTGGTTCAACTATCATTCATTTAGCGGAACTGCAAGTAACACATTGAATTAAATGTGACATTTAGAATTTGAAAGACTTAAATAGTATTTTCTTGTAAAATGCACCCCAATAAATTGTTACAGTGTATTTAACATGAACAATACTGCAAAGTAGCATTTATTCATCTTTGACCATTTACTAATATATTTTTATCAGTAACAGTATCTGTTAACGGTCATTACAACTAACTAATGGTCCACTATTTTATTAACTAACATTAACAAAAAAATTGCTCTTTGTTAGTTCATGTAAGCTAATGCATTAACTAATGTTAAAGGGGGGGTCTTTAAAGGGGGGGGGTCTAATGCTATTTCATGCATTCTGACTTATTTACAATGTTAAAGAGTTGATTGACTTGAAGAGTTGAAGAGTGCTAAACATGGCCAAAATAAAAATAAAAAAACGAGTTGGACATATGACGGAGTATTTCTGTGTCAAATACACTCCTTCAGGATTCGAATAAGTTTCTGAAAGTTTTTTCCGAGTACGGCCCTGTGTGAATTCATAAAGGGCGGAATTTCTTGTATGGGTGTTACGTTTTAACACGAACATATAGTGAATCAAGTTATCCAGGGATAATGCCACGATGTATTGAGTGTGTGTGTGTGTGTGTGGTTGTGTGGTTGTGTGCGCGCTTGTGACTCTATAGCTCCGCCCACTGCACACATCCACGAGTTTGGCTGTTTTCGGAAAGAATCTGTACAGCGTATCTGTCTTTTATAAATATGATAAAACTAAAGTCTCTTCTGAGATAAGAAGGATGCACTACTACTCTATAGGAACTCAAGATTCACATGAGATTGGCTGAAACTGTGTGTTATGTACACTTTAACAAATGAGACCTTATTGTAAAGTGTTAACAACAAAATATATTACCTTTAAAACTTCTAAATGAACCATATTTTTCAATAGAAAAAAAACCCATTATTTTTTATTGGTAATGTCAACACCCTTTACTTAGTACTTTGTGGAAGTATCCTTTCCTTTGATGCAGAAGTCTGTGCAAAAATACAATTGATTAATTGAGTTGAGGTGTGACCACTAACTGGAACCTTCAAGGATGTCAGCACTCGTTTTTCAAGTCTTGCCTTTGTTGATTCATTTCATTTCCTTTCACGGTCACGCTGAAAGCAATAATTGTGTTTTAAATCAAGCTCCCTGGGAACAGGAGGTTTTGTGGCAAAACTTCTTGATATGTGGAGCGGTTTACCTTTTATCTGTCCTGATTCAGTTCCTGTTAAAAACAAACACCCTAACAGCATGATGCTGAAGTTGCGGTCTTGCATCAAACAAGTAAACGTTCAGTGACAATCTTATCAGACCATAAGAAATCACTGCACATGCTTTTAGAAGACAATGTACAGGCATAACATTATGATCAGGTGAAGTGAATAACACTGATTATCTCTTCATCACGGCACCTGTTAGTGGGTGGGATATATTAGGCAGCAAGTGAACATTTTTGTCCTCAAATTTGATGTGTTAGAAGCAGGAAAAATGGGCAAGCGTAAGGATTCGAGCGAGTTTGACAAGGGCCAAATTGTGATGGCTAGACGACGGGTCAGAGCATCTCCAAAACTGCAGCTCTTGTGGGGTGTTCCCGGTCTGCAGTGGTCAGTCAGTGTCTATCAAAAGTGGTCCAAGGAAGGAACAGGGGTGAACCGGCGACAGGGTCATGGGCGGCCAAGGCTCATTGATGCACGTGGGGGAGCGAAGGCTGGCCTAGTCAAACAGACGAGCTACTGTAGCTCAAATTGCTCAAGAAGTTGATGCTGGTTCTGATAGAAAGGTGTCAGAATACTCAGAACATCGCAGTTTTTTGCGTATGGGGCGGCATAGCCAGCAGACCAGTCAGGGTGCCCATGCTGACCCCTGTCCACTCCTGGTCCAGGAATGGTTTGAGGAGCACAACAACGAGTTTAAGGTGTTGACTTCGTCTCCAAATTCCCCAGGTCTCAATCCAATCGAGCATCTGTGGGATGTGCTGAGCAAACAAGTCCGATCCATGGAGGCCCCACCTCGAAACTTACAGGACTTAAAGGATCTGCTGCTAACATCTTGGTGCCGGATACCACAGCTCACCTTCAGGGGTCTGGTGGAGTCCATGCCTCGACGGTTCAGGGCTGTTTTGGCAGCAAAAGTGGGACCAACATAATATTAGGTCATAATGTTATGCCTGATCGGTGTATATTCCAACAAAAGATTACACTATTTCATTGTGAGAAAGAGTCACATTTCATAAAAGAAATCTGGTTTTAAAAAACGATTGAAAAAGACTGTGAACAAGAAAGTAATCAGAAAATAAGGTAATGCAAGACACGTAACATGACCTTATCTAAAGAAAAACATGAACTAGAGGGACCAAAACTACAGTAAAGTTAATGCAGTTGACTCTTATATGACAAGAGTCGCATTACCAAGTTCAATGCGCCCTTATTTATATAAATAAATAAAAAAAGGTCCTTGCATATAAAATCTATTCTTTGCATTATCTTATATTTTTCTTGCAACACAGTTCTAAGAAACTTGACCCCACTATCTTTAAGAGTTATCTAAATATAGAGCGCACTATACTTGTAATGATGCAATGTCTCGTTAGATGCTAAATTTAGATGGTCAACGATTCCAGCAAAGCTTTTCCGGACCAATCAAATCCATATCAACTGCATGATGCAACTCTGTGAGTGGCACATTAAATAAAAATTTGTGATAAAAACTGAGCCAAGTTATGCACCCTTATATAAAAAACTGGTCCTCGCATAAAAAAATATGTTCTTTGCATTATCTAATATTCTTCTTGCAACACAGTTCTAAGAAACTTGACCGCACTATCTTTAAGAGTTATCTAAATATAGAGCACACTATATGTTGCAATGTCTCATTAGAAGCTAAATATAGATATAGGCTGTTCCTCTGTACAGTTACATCAACTTTGTTAGAAGGTCAACAATTCCAGTAAAGCGCTTCCGGACCAGTCAAACTGTATGATTTGACTGCTCCACGAGTAGCACATTAATCAAAATTTGCTATACAAACTGAAAGTTATGACACTTACCCCCAGTTTAAGACTAGTCAGACTAAAATGCATGTTTGAGCCGATTTAACTGAAAGCAACTTGCACTGACATATCTTAAAACATGTCATTGTTTTGTCATTTATTTATTTTTTTGGCATGTTTATAAAAAGACACTTAAATGCCCTAGTTGAACGAAGGCCTAATCCTGGCTTAATCTAATCCACGTCTGTGGAACTGGGCCTTCTTTGATATTTGGGCATTTTATTAAAAACTAATTTACCTATTTTTCATATTGTTCTTTGATTCACAAGCAAGGTCCCTGGGTTTAGAATAAACTGACTATTTTCAAGTAGCTAGAGGTCAAAACGTTATGATGCTAAACCAACAATGCAAACTGGTTTATAATAATTATAATAGTTTTATAATAATTTAGCAAATTATGTGAGCTTGCGTCTCTTGCAAGTATCCTAATACCAGCCTAATAATCATTTAAGCACATTTGATATTAAAACATGTAGTTTTACGTATTTGACATCCGAAGATTCATCTTATTTTTAATAAAACTGAAAGAGAAAAAAGTAGTGTACATTTTGGGCCTCTAGTGACACTAATAATGACTGTTTTCCTGAACAAAGTATTCTAACATTCAGAAAATTACACTAAAGTTTCCTTGTTCAAAAAAGGACGTTTTTATTACAGAAACTCAGGAAGTATCTGATTGCACAATGAAAGATGATAAGAGAATCCATTCTATGCTCTTTGGCTCGCAGATTTGTCGTTGTGGATTTAATGCTCAAGTTGGTTCAACCAGGTGAGCATCTGCACATTCTGCATCAGTCTCTATTCATACATCAGCCTCTCTCATTGAAAAAAACATAGATGTATATTTTCAACAACTAGTTCATTAGTAAAGGAATCATGTTTGTTGCTTCTATTTCCCTCTTATTTCCTCCAAAGGTCACCTTTGTAACCCAACAATTGAGATGCAGATCCCTGCAAATGTCTTATCCACTTTAACTGGTGTGCATATTTTGCTTCTAGCAAATGGCAAATTGTGTTGTCTACTACACTTAACCATGTACTTTGAATGTGAACCCAAAATAGGATTTTATCCTAGCTCTTGGTGGACATGGTCCAACTTGGCAAGAATAAAGAACACGGGATAAATACAACTCATTTCTTGTCGGACAGGTATGCAATTCAATCCACTGTATGAGTAACTTGCAGGTTTCTTAATCTAACTTAAAGCTATCCCACTAACTTCAACTGGAATCCCTATATGATTCTAAACAGAGAGCTTAGGATCATTCCCAGTTTGGCAGACAGGCTTACTGGATTATATTCAAGCATGTCCATAAAATATAATTTCAGACAAAGCAAAGACGGCCAATAAAGATGCCATTCTGCAAATAGACTTTCAATCACAATGCGGAAACCTCACTGTAAAAATATAAAAAGCTCAATGACTGAGTAGTTCATCAAAAATAGAATTTCTAGTTTACTAGTGACCAACGGTTCGTCCACATGAAAGACATGTCTGTGAGATGAATTTAAACCTCATACAGAAAAATCGGTTTGGATCAAGAATTATATGGTGCAGCCTTAAATATCTGGGCTGGTAGCTGAAAGGTTGCAGGTTCAAAGCTTTGACCCGTGAGTTACCCCTGTTCATGTTCAAAACTTAATCTCAGGTTACTTCAAAGAAGACCCTGTAATAATGTCAAAAAACCCCACCAAAAAATAAACTGGGAAATCAAGCCTGAAACTAATTTCCAAAATTGTAAAAATTGATAAAGAAATTGTGAATAGGAGATCCACTAGATCGCCTTCCGTATTCAATTTACAGAAAAAGTGTAGTGCCTCTCCCAGTTCAAAATGCTTACACTATGTCTGACGACATTATGCTTTTTTAGGATATGGCGGAAGCTAGATATTTTACTTTATAATGTGTTAAACATGGATATTTTTCTTACACAAACGCATCGCATTGCTTCAGAAGGCCTTTATTAACCCCCCGGAGCCGTGTGGAGCAGTTATATGATGGATAGATGCACTTTTATGGACTTCAAAAACAAAACAGCAAGTCACTGCCATTATAAAGATTTGAAGAACCAGGACATTTTTAATATAACTCTGATTTTAATCGTCTGAAAGAAGAATGTCATATACATCTAGAATGATTTGAGGGTGAGTAAATCATGGGCTGATTTTCATTTTTGGGTGAACTAACCCGTTAATGTTGTTTATATGTCTATGTGGTGTTTTTAATATGCTTTACAACAAACCATGTGCAAAATCATCAGTCAACCCCATTGCAGAGTATTATATCCTTAAAACTTCAGTGTACCAAAATCTCAAATAAAATTGTCTCAAAAACGCAGTTTGAAATCGCCACTGTTTATGACATCACAAACTACCTTGTAACCAATCACATCAACGTGTGGGTGGGTTGATATCATTAACTGCTGTGAAGTAGGGGAGTCTCAAGAGAAGCCAGGTTATCCCGGTATATTTTTCTGTTGATATGAAAAATCATGTACATTTAGCAGTTGAATTACGTATATGATGTATATTACAATGTTATAATGAACTATATGTCTTTCTCCACTGTTTAAAGCTTTTCTAAGGATGCTGATTTTTAGAAGGCAGACAGGAACATGGTTTATGTAACATTAGCTACACATTATCAGCTGTTTAATTACGTAGTCAAGCAAAAGGCTAATCATATTAATTACCGTTATGTGTCCGACGCTGTAGAGAGCGATACATACACATTACCATTCTGATACAATGACTTGTATATGAGCCTGTATGAATGAGTGGAGACGGGGTTCATTTGCATATTCATGGCTCCGCATATACTAAATGACGCAAGGGTGTAGAGTTACATTCAAGCTACGTCTAGCGTGACCTTTCCGATGTGATTGCACAATAATTGGCAAGTCGCAAAGCAGTGCAAGATGAGCAATTTAGGCTAAAAAGTATATTCATTTGCAATTCTTTTTGAAAATGACAGATGGTTTGGCTAGATAAAACCCTATTCCTCGTCTGGGATCGCGCAGAGCCTCTGAAGCCCTTCGAAGCGCTTTGAAACTGCATTGATTTGGACCTTCAACATTTTGGTTGCCATGGAAGGCTATGATGGGGAGAAAAATCCAGGAATGTTTTCCTCAAAAAACATCATTTCTTTTCGACTGAAGAAAGAAAGACATATATATAAAATATCAGGAAATTTTCATTTTGACGTGTACTAATCCTTTAAGGGATAAAACTGAGTACTGGGGGACTTTAATTCATTTGCATGAAAATAAAATCAGATTGAATGAATGATTCAATGACCCACTCATAAATACTTCATTTGTTTCATTACTGGATGAATCTGCGTGTCTGAATGAATCTCTTGAATGAATGATTCAATGACAAATACATTTTTTAACAGTCACCTACTGGTGTAACGATGCAAACGATACAATTGCTATTTGAAGCGCCAAGTTACTTTCAATAGGTGAATAGTTACTTTTGCTATTTGGATCACTTTCGTTGACATCCGTGTTCATATCCAAACTCTATTTTTATTTCCATGTTACAAATACTTGAATAAAAATGTACTGTGTGGTCGAAAAGACTGTTTGTGAAGCTGCTTCATACCTATACATGATAAATCTCTGGCTCAGCGCCAATGCAGATCTGAATGTTCTGCTGTGATTTCGTCAAAGGTTTAATAGACACAGGAGAATCGTTGTCATTTAGGAATGAGGTGTATGAATCGAGATTGCAATCTTTTAACAATTAATCGTGCAGCTCTAATAACAACTATTCAACTGTTGGACGAACAGTCAGTTCGACCATTGCAACCCATCACAATGACTTACAATTATTCATATAGCAAAAGCTTTTACACAAGCATCTTGATAATGCAATAATATTAAAGCTAACTTAGTTTTAAACAACAATCATGAAAGCTCTTTTTCATTTTGCATAACGAATCTTATTAAATACAGTACGGTGCTGGGGTGCGTTTCCCGAAAGCGTTGTTAATCAGTTGTGGTCGCAAGTTCCGTGGTTATCAGAATAGTTATAGTTATCAGAGTCGTGTTTCCCGAAACCATAGTTCCAACAAACGCTCGCAAACAGCATCACAAAGTTGTGTGGTTGCAACGACAGCTCTCGACCTGTGGTTAGAAGCAGTTTCTTGTTTGCATAACATGTGGACTTAAAAGGTTACTTCAGCGAATAGCATTAAAGGGTTAGTTCACCCAAAATTGAAATTAATGTAATTAATACCGTTCCACACCCGTAAGACCTCCGTTCATCTTCGGAACACAAATTAAGATATTTTTGTTGAAATCCGATGGCTCAATGAGGCCTCCATAAGCAGCAATGAAATTTACACTATCAAGCAGGGCTCTGAACCGGTTCAAGGAACGAAAACCATAAACGAACGAAATTTTAAGAGGAACAAAAACGAAAACGAAATCAAAATCAATTAGAATCGCTCTGAACAGAAACGTTAATTTGAAATGACCATTAACTGGTTAATAACGTTATTTTATCGTTCTCTTTAATATTTTAATTTGGCAGTGACCAATAATGAATAGAGTAGGCTAGTAGCTACAGCATGTGACATTGACGGATCAAGCGTGAGTGAAATGCCCGCGCACCAGTCATCTATGAATCTACCGGTAACGCAAGTCAGTATGAGCGCGCATTTTCATGCCTCAAGTACATTTCCTTCCCCACTGAGGTCTACAATGAAAGCGCAGGTATTGGAGGACATTCTTTTCGTATGTTTAAATAAGCAGTTCGGACTTTAAGCTCAAATAGACTGATTTAGGCTAGTTTATGGATTCCGTTTAAGCCTATCCAAGTAGGTTACTAGCATCTATCAAACATTTTTCCTATAGTCTTTCAGATTACAGGACAGGTCAATGTTTTCTATATAGACGGTTGATGCTTCGTATTAAATATTATATTGCATTAAATGATTAAGCTTTATTAGCTGACTGAATTTGATTATGAGATGCAAGGACGTGTTGCGCAGTGTTTGCTTTGAAATTAGCAGTTGACGGTGCATTAAAAGAGCAATGGTTATCCAGTTTATTTATTCTTTATTCATGCAATTTTTAAAACAAGTCGTGTTGAAAAAAAAGTTATGTACAAAGAATGCTTTGTAATCAATGCATGTATTTCTGTTGCGGTTTTAAAAATGTTATGAAATAAATATTCAAGTTTAATTATCATGCGTTATATTATTATTGAGTGAAAATAAGTCTTTATTTATACATATTTGTTTAAAGTATAGGCTAAATTAAAATAACGTTATTAACCGTTATTTTTTCAAATCAAACCGTTTTCGGAACAGTAATGTTTAATGAGGAACGCAAAAACGGAAACGTTAAAATAAAGATTCTGCTTGGAGTGAACCGATTGATATTTTTTTCCGTTTTTAAGCCCTGCTATCAAGATCCATTAATGTACTAAAAACATATTTAAATCAGTCCATGTGAGTACAGTCGTTCAATATTAATATCATAAAGAGACGAGAATATTTTTCATGCGCCAAAAAAAAACGAAATAACGACTTCTATAGTGATAACCGATTTCAAAATACTGCTTCATCAAGCTTCAGAGCGTATCGAATCATGATTTGGATCGCGTGTCAAACTGCCAAACTGCTGAAATCACGTGACTTTGGCGCTCCAAATCATGATTCGACTCGCTCCGAAGCTTCATGAAGCAGTGTTTTGAAATCGGTTATCACTATAGAAGTCGTTATTTCGGGGGTTTTGGCGCATGAAAAATATTCTTGTCTCTTTATAATATTAATATTGAACCACTGTACTCACATGGACTGATTTAAATATGTTTTTAGTACATTAATGGATCTTGAGAGTGTAAATTTCATTGCTGCCTATGCAGGCCTCACTGAGCTTTCGGATTTCAACAAAAATATCTTCATTTGTGTTCCGAAGATGAACGGAGGTCTTACGGGTGTGGAACGGCATGAGGGGGAGTAATAAATGACATTATTTTCATTTTTGGGTGAACTAACCCTTTAAGCTTTGTATTAGTAGAAACCCGGTAGTATATTCAAATTATGGTACTTTCCCCCCTCATATCCCCCTGAGACGAGAGAATAATGCATTTTATTTCTGGAAAAAATCCTCCGATGACGCAAATATCGCCATTTTGCGCCATCTGAGGATTTTTTGGCCAGAGGCTAGAGACTACAGGAGCTATTTATGCATGTTTTCAACCCGGCGCCCATAGGGGGTGGGATCTCACTCACAGAATGTAAATGCACGCTCTGCTCGGGCATTAATAACGGGGCGGTGCAGAGCTAAGTGAGTGTTTCAACTTTTCAATGAATTCCTATAAAAGTAAAAGCTTCCATAGGCATAATCTGAAAACGCGGCAGACTGGACACGCGCCGAGAATGACTGCCGCGCTTACCTCAGCTCTTCGCTCTCGTGATGAATTAAATCTGACTCCAGCTACGCGTCTGTGCCGTGACGTTCGTTCGGCTCACTCACACTTCATTGAAAAGACACGTTCAGTTTTTAATTGTAGTGTCTGTTCTCAAACTGAACGAAATCATTTTATTACTATGAATATCAAAACGACGGTGGGGCGGAGTCATGGTGGGCAAGTGATAACCAGTAGGCGTGGCTTTGGGAGTGGCCTCGTAGGACAGCGAAGTAAGTGCATTCTGGGAGTTGTTGTCTTTCATTCACATGAGACAAAAAACTTTTCTGTCTTTTCTCAGTCTAGAAGGCACCAAATTCAAAAATAATTTCACATTTCTACTACATAAATGACCCAGTTTAAATACACATTCATCTTCCCAGCGCTGAAGTACCCCTTTAATAAATCCGACTTCGATAAAAAAAAAAATTAGAATTAGTCCTCAGATGCCATGTTCATATTTTATAGCTAAAAATCTATCATTAATTCAACCTTAAACGGATTCATTAAAAGAAGTTATTACTCCACCACCTGCGTGACATCATTAAAGGATTAGTACACTTTTAAATAAACTTTTGCTGATAATTTACTCACCCCATTCTTTCTAAAGTCGAAAAAGAAATTAAGTTTTTTTATGAAAACATTCCAGGATTTTTCTCCATATAATGAACTTCAATGGGCTCCAAACGGTTCAAGGTCCAAATGACAGTTTCAGTGCAGCTTCAAACGATACCAGACGATGAATAAGGGTCTTATCTAGCGAAACGATCAGTTTCTGCGAGAAACCGAGCAGTATTTATGCTATTATTTTACCTCTCGATATATCTATGACCAGGCTCGTATTTTGACCTCACTTAGTGGAAGTTATGGCGGAGCTCAGAGATGATCACGTTCGTCTGATAAGAGGTAAAATAATAGCATAAATACTGCTCGGTTTCTCGCAAAAACGGATCGTTTCGCTAGATAAGACCCTTATTCATCGTCTGGTATCGTTTAAAGCCCTTTGAAGCTGCACTGAAACTGTCATTTGGACCTTGAACCGTTTGGAGCCCATTGAAGTCTTCTTATATTTGGAGAAATATCCTGGAATGTTTTCATCAAAAACCTTCATTTCTTTTCGACTGCAGAAAGAAAGACAAGGACATCTTGGCTGACATGGGGTTGAGTAAATTATCAGCAAAAGTTTAAAGTGAACTAATCCTTTAACCAACGTGGTTGAACGACAAATTTGCAACAATACGGTTTCGGGAAACAGTCATCAGTAGCTAGTTGATTTCTTCAACGATGCATCGTACTGTGGTAGTTCAGCAGTGAGTTACGTCGTTGTTCGGGAAACACACCCCTGAACACTAGAGATGCTCTTTACTATGCTATGATGTTTAACGACTTTATCAAACTCACAAGACACACAGCCTCTGGCACTCCGAGCATTTTTCTAGATCATTAGATCATTAACTCTAATTAGATTCAAAAGTTACTTAAGTGGGAAAATAAAAGTACACAGTATATGAT
The DNA here is from genome assembly GCF_949357685.1 of Gobio gobio. Lineage (NCBI taxonomy): Eukaryota > Metazoa > Chordata > Actinopteri > Cypriniformes > Gobionidae > Gobio > Gobio gobio. The sequence goes on from NC_137119.1 coordinate 36,021,551, forward strand.
GACTGGGCGACATCAGCAAACCAGTGGACTTTTCACTGTTGACTTTGCAATGTCTAGTGATCCGTCATGATATGCTGACTTTTGAATTTCACTTCTAGATGCCAAGTTATAAATCAATCATCTGGTACGTTGAATCGAAAGAGTTTAGAAGGCACGCAACATTTCATAAAAATTATAAAAAGTAATCAAATTTGAAGTTAAACTAGAAATTACCAAACCGCATCAATTTTTTAGATATTCTACAACATCTAAAACAAAATTCTCTTTGATCAATTAAAAATGATAGAATGACCGCCAACTGTTAAAATCGCAACTATAGTTAACTATGCAAAAATAGTCAATACTGACTTTTAAAAAACAATTGGTTAAACAAGCATGATGCAAATCCAATCCATTGAAACTCAAAAGCTTACCTCAAAGTGCTTACTGCAGAGAAGCCGCCACTGACATCTTAGTGTAAAGCCAACAGCCACTGTGTACAGAAGGCCAGAGAGAGAGAGACACACACAGAGTGAGAACTTAGAAAGCACTGCAGTATAGCCTTCACACACTTAAACTCTAGTACTGATGGGTCAAACGCTTCCTCTGTTGGATTAGGTTACCTCCCCTATACCTCTGACAGCCTGCCATGTGACCACTGCTCAACAGTGAGTCAACTGTGACACACACTCATATCCTCACATACACAGAGTACACACTCACACACCTCATACCTATCTGTGCTGTAAATGACGAATAAAGAAGTTAACAGTAAATCTCTCATGTGAGGAAAGATTCACCATGATAAGGGCACTTGTTAGACACCACTCTATCTTTGCCTCACCTTATGTAGGTTTAAACAGTACAAACGGTTGGTTTCATCAAAAGAAGCGTTTTAAAGCAAAAAAGTGTCTTTACTTCATATTCTTGAATACAATTTAATGGAGATGTTGAATTGAACCTTAACCAGAGTGACATTACTACTGATAAGGCATTAAGGATTTATTTTTAGGCATGATGAATAAAAAAATAAGCAGAACTGATTTTTAATGGTTTTATTTCTGCTTTTTTGACACAATAATGACTAATGATCATTACACAAACAAACCTTAAAACATATGCATTATATTTACATTATGATGCTGATTTATTACTATTATTAAAAATAAAAAATAATAACAATATTAATACAATTATTTATACTAAAGGCACAATATGTAAGATTTTTGGATTAAAATATTCAAAAACCACTAGAACTGTTATATATTTTGTTGATCCCAAATGTTTCCAAGAAATGTTTAAATCCAGAGAAATAAGCAATTTAAACCAGGACACGGACCGTGTCTGTGCGTCGCCTATCAATAACATCATACCTGCGTTACCCTCGATTTCCGGTTTTATTTTGTGGAAACCATGGAAACACCACAGACGCTTTAATATATTATGTAATTTATTCATAGACTGTACAAAAATATCGACGTAGTGTCCATGACGTCACCCATAGGATTCTGAAGAGCAGTTTTGAACCATAAAGTACTGGCTGTTGCCATCTTGGCAACAAAATATGGGCAAAGAGGCGGGACGTGGGCGGAGCTGAGGCGACGTGATTACTAACAGACAGCAGACAAATGGCTATCCACCTGTCACTCAAAGTGGCCACACCCTTAATTATGCAGAACTTTAAGGCTTTATATAATGTAAACGAATGGGTTATAAAAAAAATTGGTTGGACCCAAATGCTGGGTTAGTCCATTTTCAACCCAACTTGGGTTATTTTTAACACAGCATTTTTTTAGAGTGTAGCAGTGAAAAATTACATATTGTGGCTTCAAAAACAATTGTTATTTATGCAAATTTGTTTTGTGATCTCAATTTTATGAACATGTATTTCTTTTTTTAACCCCACAGACCCAAAGCCATATCTATAGACCAGAAAATTCAAAATAAATAATGAGCCAGTATGTAACCGCCTAAGAAAATCACCCAAAACACCCTAAAATAAATGAAAAAAGTGTCCCATGCTCTCCTATAGACTAGAGCAATGTTTTAATCTCCTTCAATAAACTGTGCAACTTTAGAACTAAATATCAGTGGATACATGGGCACGTGTACAAAACATTGAACTTGCTCTAAAACCTTAAAGTCAAGCACTGAAGTTGCCATATATGTCTGCAAGTATTTGTTTGAACCAACAGCCAAGTTTGTGTTTGTGTGTGTGTGTGTGTGTGTGTGTGTGTGTGTGTGTGTGTGTGTGTGTGTGTGTGTGTGTGTGTGTGTGTGTGTGTGTGTGTCTGAGTGTACCAGCATGAGTATGTGTCAGTGGGAGTCACATGGTCTTGGATCAGCCCAAATGCCGCCGAGAATTAAAAACTTTAGTCTGCTTCAAAGCTTGGGTTTTCCTCAATCCCAAAAAAGCTCCAGGAATAGAGGAACTTGGATTGGAAAGTAACCTTTATGGAGTGGAGTGTACTTTTTGAGGCCAAAACACCAATGTCTGTCGACACAATGTTATAAGTGGTACCGCAGGGTTATGTGCACAAGACAAGACCATACACTGAGACAAAACGAAAATTCCTCACCGATTCTTAGGAAAACGGCTCCCTCAAGGTGGGAATAGTCTGCTGACAAACGGTTTCAAAACTCTGTCATGGATAGGCAACATCATTTAACCATACAATGACAAACAGAAGGCTCTCCTCTCCATTCAACTCCCACTGAACTGAAACTCCCACGGTAAAGGGTGAGGTTAGATACAGAGGAATCTCAGCGGTCAGTTCAGAACTAATGGAGCCACTTGAATGAGTGATGAATCCTCTTGAGCAACAGTCCATTTAATCTAATATCTACTGTAACCCTACAAGACATTCTACAGTGACTTTTCAATGGTACGAACATGCAACTAAAAACTGACTAACTGGTCTGATAGCCAATAATTATTTCAATGTTTTGGCCATTAACCAATAAACGCCTTATATTAAAATGACATACTATTTTTATGGATGCACGATACATCGGCCACCATATCGGTATCGGCCAAACGTCATTTCTAATGTTATTGCTATTGGCCTGATAATAAAATTTGTCCGATATATAAAGCTGATAAATAATGGATTATTTCCTTCAGCTGAGACACTTCAGATGCACACGGTTCACCATGATGGTTTTAAATTGCTAAAATATGATTTGAAATCACCTATAAAAAAAAAAGGAAAATACAATTCAGTGCAACAAGTGCAGCGCAAGTCTGTCATATAGGCTACATCAAATTGTAATGAGAACATTATAATAGTGTTCTTGGGACATGGCTTTTCAATGGTGAGACTTTTGTTTTTGTAATCAGGCTCTCAAAAACTATATACAAATTTGGACTTAGTTTATATATCGGTTATCGGCTTTCAACTATAAAGAATTATCGGTTATCAGTAGGGCTGGGTTGACACAAATTTCACAAATGGATTCGATTTCGATTCAATTCAATATTGATTATTTTGGATATATCAGGTACAATACATGGCAAATTTTCGCTTTTCTTATGTTTTTTTTATAAAGTTAAAATATTAACTTTACAATTACAATTACATAATCATATTTCTACTCCAGTTAGTTTTTTGGAAAATATAAACCTGCAAATGGTTGCGGTAATAAAAACTTGCCAGATTTATTCAAACATGCATTAAAGGTGCACTATGTAAAACATTTTCAGTAAAATATGCAAAATCCACAAGGCCAGTGTTATATATTTTGCTCAGTTGAGTACTTACAATATCACAAATGTTTTCAACTATTTGTAAATCGTGAGAAAATTTCTATTTTACCCAAGGAACCGGGACGCGTGAGGGAGTCGCCTGTCGATTGCGTCAGATCTGTGTTACCCTCGGTTTCCGCTTTTATTTTGCAGAAATGCTTTCCTCTCACTGCAGTGTGAACAAGTGTCATAGCAGCTGGCAAACGCACACACAGAGTAACGTCATAACATAATTTTCAACACACCCAGATGTGTCTAATATGATAAACAGAGCTGCGTTACCTCATACTCATGACGGGAAAAGTGGAAATGGTGCAGCCGACTGTGTCATAATAAAAGTCCCGCTGCTCGCGAGACGTGTGTTGCGTTCCTCTTATTAACAATCGCTCCAGCGGCCTTGCTCAGCTCCACAACACTCGGTCCTGCTCTGCTTCATACTACAGTAACGTTAATAATCACATCTATGAACATGATTTCTGCCCAAGTCCTATCCCGATTAATTTCCACCGACTGTGAGGTGAAGACCACATGTCCCAAGAGTCTGTGCTCAAACGTGGCGTCATCAGTGCAGCTTTAAATATTGAAAATAAATAAATAAATAAATTACTCTCTAGAGTAAATTTTTCTAGCTAACTAACGAGTTTATGGACACTGGATATGTTCTCTGAGGTAAATTACAAGCTGTTTTATTGACGCCTTTCCGCGGTTGAAACACTGATTGAGCGAGTCCATGTGACATGATACGGATTTCGGTAAGTTTTACTCTTTTAACACACTTTCAGATGCTCATTCATGTTTATTTCGAGCTGTAATTGGTATTAAGGCGGAAGAGAAGATCAGTGCATATGCGCTCCACTTCTCTTGAGCTTGCGCCAGAGCAATCTCACGCCACAGCGTCAAAACGGTATTTATGTTTTTGAATTTCATAATAAAATGGACGTTCATCGTAATTTGAAATCTAAGACTTTATTTCATATAAATAGTAGCAAAGCACAAAGATTATTGCGATTGATTGGATGGGAGGTCCGCTACAATGTTCCGTTTCTTTCAACTGAAAACAGGATGACTAATCGATTCTTGAGATTTAAGAATCGGTATCGGTTCGTAAAAATGAGAACCGATTTTAAATCGAAAAGTCGATTTTTTTTGTTTTACCCGGCCTTAGTTATCAGTATTGGTACGTTTTTACATTGGTGCAACCTTAACTATTTTGTTAAAATAAAACTAAGATCAATCAATCATTTTAATTTAGGTATCACAACACTATATTATAGAGAATGAAAAATGGATATTAATTTTGATATTTTATAAAGATTTACATTGATATTAAATTAGTGTTTTTTATTGACTTTAAGTGAGCGTTAGACGATGGCAAAAATAATAAAAAAAGTTATTATCTAAAAGACAATTATAAAAAAAGTATGAAATGCACAGTAAAAATCATAACCAATATGCAGAAATTATTTGTAATTGTTTTAGTTCAACTTTGACAAATTAATAACTAAATGATCATTAGACTACAACAAAAATATTATTATTATTTATAATAATTTTAATAATAACAAAAATAAAAATATTTAACCAGTAAATAGCCACTAACTTTTGAATGATACAACAAAAAAAAACATGGGATACACTCATTTAAAACTCATATATAAATCAATAATTTTCAATGAGACAGGGCATGCCTAATCTCAGACAGACCACCTGACGGATATTACATACAAAAAAGGCTGAAAAACCGGCAGTGGAAATCTGATTGGCTGGCTGCTACATATTTTCCAGGACTCAGGGTGCATGGGATTTTATCAGTCCACAGGGAGTCTGTTTACAAGGTCCCAGGCGGCTACAATTAGCACATCTGAGGAATTACTAGTAGTCACTGGATGTGGCAAAGTTTGTGAGGTTTGTGGTTACTGTTAAAGATACTGATGAATGGGACAATATTAAAAGAAAGTGTTACGATACATTTAGTGCTAAGTATTTAAAAATCACATGCATTTGGATATAGGATACTTTATTTTGCGTGAGACACTTTACTAGCACGCAAACATGATATATTAGTGCACACCAGCGTGTGAGGTTCAGTTAAGTTGGGATAGACGTCTATGATGACAAACGGTCACTATACTATACTATACTATATGGACCCACTTTATATTAGGTGGCCTTAACTACTATGTACTAACATTTGAATTAATCATTTGATACAATGCACTTATTGTGTACATACATGTTTTTACATTGTACTTACATTTAAAAAAACTACTTGCATGTAGACATGTGCCGGTAAACGGTAATACGATATACCGCAATAATGAACATGCACAATATTGTTATCGTGGGCACTTCAAAATACCGTGAATAATTATTTATTTCGAATTATTCAGATTTTTAGAATGTATTTTAAGAATACTTTACCCATCAACCGTTTAAAATGAACAACGCGTCAAAGAGGAACGCACACTGATGTAAACAGACCGTTCATGAACCGAGCACATGGCGGAAGGCGTGAAGACACACTGAAGTGCACATTCACTTTCAGACAGCAGAGGGCGCTGATGGAACAGCAGAATTACAGCCGTTTCCCCAGTAACCACAATCCGGTGCTCGTCATCACATAACCTAATACTTAAAGACTTAAAGTCATTTTCAAACTTAAATTGTTTTTTTAAGTTTTAAATTACATGCCCTAGATATTGTTTGTATATGTTCTGACTGTTGTTCAATCACACACTTTACAATATGGCTCCATTATTTAACATTAGTTCATTCATTAACAAACTGACAATGAAAAATACTTCTAAAGCATGTATTAATCTTAGTTAAATGTACATTTCAGCATTTAATAACACATTATTAAAATCAAAAGTTGTAACTGTATTATTTAATGGACCTGAGCTTACACTAACAGTTGCTTTTTTAAATTAACATTATCAAAGAAGAATAACTTCTGTAAAAATGTAGCTATTCACTCTTTGTTAATGTTAATGCATTAACTGGAGAGACATTATTGAAAAGTGTTACCTATTGTTCTTTATAATTCTTTAGCACTTTAATCTGTTTCAAATATTTGTTTACTTTATACATTTTTGTGTATTGCTTTATTGTATTTAAATGTTTGGTTCTTTTGTTATAAGAAAGTTTTTAAACCTGTTATAGTATGACAACACTTTTTTTGCAACTTTTTTTAAAATATCGTGATAATACCGTATACCGTGAAAAAAGCTTCAGCAATTAATCGCAACATGAAAATTTGATACCGGCACATGCCTACTTGCATGTAATTACATCTGTAATTTCTGTAGTTACATTTGTAATTACACAGTTGACACTTCCCTTACACCTAACCCTACCCTTAAACTTACCCATACCACCACACCTGTCCATAACTCTACCCGTACCCCACCTCAATATCAGCAAAGGTGTTTTGCAATACAATTTGATCACAGTAAGTACATTGAACTTATTTTTTGATGTAAGTACAAAGTAGTTAAGGCCACCTAATATAAAGTGGGGCCTACTATACTATACTATACTATACTATACTATACTATACTATACTATACTATACTATACTATACTATACTATACTATACTATACTATACTATACTATACTATACTATACTTCTTTAGATTTCCAAGTTTGGTCTTGACTTGCATGTCTTGGCTATCCGTTACATCATTTCCTGACACAACAATCCACCTTTTGACACATCTACCTTACACTCAACAAATTTAAAGGTCTGGTAGCAACAACAAGCCCACAACTCAGCAAGAAAAAGTGAGTAAAAACCTGCTGAAAACAGCACAATCCTTCATGGTTTTCCTGTCACGTTAACATTTCATTGTCAGCAACTGCTCTGGTCATGATAAACAGGGAAGTAAGTTCAAGCAAATGCAGGAGAGTGTCAAAACATTGGGAAATGAAGAAAAGCTATTGCCTAACTAGGCAGCGGCGTGCAAAATGGAAGATAGGGCCGGCAAAACACGATAACATCAAAATGCATATATATAGTATATATTACACAAAGAGCATCCAACATACAGAACCCCAGATAAGGGAAGAATATTACAGCATTTCTCAGTGCTCATTAAACAAATCAAGTGAGTTCATGGTCTAATGCCACAGTTACGGTTCGCAGTGCTCCGTAACCAGATTTCACAGCACCCTGGTACTTGGCCAGACTTGCCTTTAGCACAACAGTGTAAAGTTCTACATTGGGAATGTTTGAGAAACATCTCCATAGCCACAAACCGATAAACTAACACTGGGAAAGGAAAGTGGATTAAAATGTAACTGAATTGAGAAATTCCATAAACAAAGAGATTCAATCGGGTTTCGCTTCTTGGGATAGCCTAGAAATAGATTCCCGCTCAATGAGCTAGCAAAAACAACGGCCTGAAGCAACTGTTTTGGCACAAGCACTTTGTAAACTTTCAACAGACTTTACAGCGCATGGTGGATCCCAGACATAATCAAAACAATGCCATCGCAAGCCTCGCCAACATCTGGGTTAGAGTTGTGAACTTCTGCAAGTAGTTACGTTTGCTAAGTCGTTTCCTGAGGGCTCAATTTTCAATTGTGTGGAACATGAGCTCTAAATTAAACAAACACTGCTGTAATTTGCTGTAAATTTGCCGTATCATTAGTTTAAGAGACACCTGGTATTAAAGGGATAGGTCACCCAAAAATGAAAATTCTGTCATCATTTACTCAAGTTCAAGTTTATTTATGAAGCACATTTAAAAACAACAGACGTTGTACCAAAGTACTCGACCTCAAGTTGTTTCAAACCTGTATGAATTTCTTTTTTCTGTTGAACACAAAAGAAGATATTTTGAAGTATGTCGGTAACCAAACATTTGATAGCAGGGGGAAGATTATGGAACTCAGTGGGGTCCATCAGCTGTTTAGTTCCGCAAATTCATCAAAATATCTTCATGTTAAAGTGTAAAACTGCAAGGAAAAGAACTTAAATTTCAGCCTGTTGATCACAAAAAAAACAAACATCAAATGTTCTTCTTTTGTGTTCCATGGAAGAGAAAACAGCATGAGGGTGAGTAACGGATGACAACATTTCCATTTTTAGGTGAACAATTCCAATAACACACTACAGTTCAGAGTTTGGCAACAGATTCATTTTCCCATTATTTAGGACACAACGCTTCCCCGCCATTGACAGAAATGTCTGGCAATCCATGTTTTCACAGTCAGAGGCGCTATTACGCATCTTCTCAGATATTAAACAGCATATAAATCTAAACCAAAGCCACTTAAAAGCAAGCCTGCAACCTGAGGCGAAAAAAGCGTAACACCTTCAAGCAGCACTGCGGTGAGCAGGGAAGGAGACAAAAGCTGCTTTTATGAATAGATGTCAATAGAGGAGAGGCTTCACTACACTGAATAAACAACTTTTGTGAGGAAATAGCTTATTTAATGAATCAACAGCGTATCAGCGAATGTTTGCTCTTATTCGTTTTGGATTGATCCATTTTTAGTTTACACCGAAAAAAAATGCTGTTTTATAAGAGAAGTCACAGACAATTGACCTATCGGTAAGCCCCTCCCCTCGAACGCAGATGAGCCAATAGCAGTTGAGTATCAGTTGTGCTGGGACCGGAACTCTGACATCTTTAGGTTTCAGCGCCATAGAGAAACATTGGAAAACCCGAAGCTCTCATCGGTTTGATGGTGTTTATGCTACAAAAATGCTAAAATGTCGTGCCTGAGGTACTGTAACACTGACTCCAGGGATCCTGAGAGGATTTTCTGTTTGTCATACTCTCGTCAAATTACGATTAAAGTCCTGCTAACATACAAACCGAAACTGTTCTCACGTCATGTAACACTGTAGGTCAAAAACACAAAGGTCTACATTTCAGTGCCTCTCCATATAAAACTGGTTATGTGTAAATTAATTTAATTTGAGATATGTTTAAGGTCTACATTATCTGTCCTACTAAGGAGGACTCCTATTTTGATGGGTATTATAGTCTACGGGTAGGGAAAGGAAGAGCTTGCATGCAGTTTATCGGAGTTGTTTTGCAGATACAAAGTTTACCAGTTATTAACTGCACCCCCGAAAAGGCATACGGTCTGTGTATATGTTTGTTTACTGTTAGTTGTGTGAGTGTTTTTGTGTAATTTGCTGTGTATGTTAATGGTAATGCAACAGAGAGAGCTAGTTTGTGAATGAGACGTTAATGCACACTTCCTATGCTTTGTTTGTTCAGCTCTTACAATGATTTTTTGGAGTGAAAAAGGACATAATAAACTTGATAAACCATCAGTAAAGTTTGGCCATCATTCGGACAGGGTATACGCTACATTTTGTGTCCAAAACCATCTTGGGACAAGGTTTTCACACTGACAGCTGTCATTGTAAGATATAGCAACTCTGTTTGTTTGTCCAAACAAGTGGACCGATACCGCTAAAAAGATGGGTCTCGGTCCACTTCCAAGCGAACTCTGGTGCGGTTTGACTGAAATGTGAACGCAACACAGACCAAAGACATGGACATGATGTCACAAGATGCGACTAGTGTTAGACCGATATATCGGCCGGCCGATATATCGGGCCGATATTTGCGATTTTTACGTGTATCGGCATCAGCCGATACAAGGCTGCTGCGTTCGCCGATTTTTTCTTCTTCCCTGCATTATTTACAGACAGGTGTCCACAGGGCAGCTCTCACCGTCTTCAAACTGTCTTGCTCTCCCTCCCTCGCACATATTAATCAAAATCAATTGAGAATTGACACGATGGTTGAAAGGTTGAAAGACTGAAGTTTCACATGGAGCATTGGGATATTTTTTTCCTGAATTACCGCTGGTGTTGCTCTACAAGAGATTAAGTTAAGTGCACCTACACTCTAAAAAATGTTGGGTTAAAAATAACCCAAGTTGGGTTGAAAATGGACTAACCCATCAATTGGGTTGTTTTAACCCAGCAATTGGCAAACATTTAACCCAACCGCTGGGTCAAAACAACCCAAATGCTGGGTTAGTCCATATTCAACCCAACTTGGGTTATTTTTAACCCAGCATTTTTTAGAGTGCAACCATTAA